>NC_142587.1:95987223-96287223 GCF_965207765.1 Zootoca vivipara | reverse complement strand
GTTTTGTTGAGCTTCTTTTAATCTGTTTAGGGAGGCTTTTAATGTTTAATAGATTACTGTGTTTTATTTTTCTGTTGGAAGCCGCCCAGAGTGGCTGGGGAAGCCCAGCCAGATGGGCGGGGTATAAATAATAAATTATTATTATTAATCAAAAGTGGAATTTGGAGACTTCCTACAGCTGCTAATTAAATGAATGGGGGCGTATGGGTGTACTTGCTCTTTACATTTGGAATCTGAAGGGGAAAGCCAAAGGCTCATGTCAAGATCTGTGGAGATTGTGCACATAGAAGCATTTCCAGTTTGCGGAGCATTCAACTTCCAGTTCAAAATGCAGCTACAATTCTTGGGCAAGCTGTTCTTATTTTATAGCTTATGTAAAATTGGGGTTGGAGGAGCTGTGGGAATCAAAAGAAGCAGAAGCCGGGCTGAGTGAGCTGGCATGGGCCTCATATACAGTCATACTTTGGGTTAAGTATGCTTCAGGTTGAGTACTTTCAATTTAAGTACTCTGCGGACCCGTCTGGAACGGATTAATCCACTTTCCATTACTTTCAGTGGGAAAGTTCGCTTCAGGTTTAGTACGCTTCAGGTTAGGTACGGACCTCCGGAACCAATTAAGTACTTAACCCAAGGTACCACTATATAACTGACAAAAAAAAGTTGTATGATAAAGCTTGGAGCATTTTCAGTAGCCTTATTTTATTATCGGATGTGTGGTTCCCCCTCCAAGTGGTCCCTATCTTGTATTACATACGGGTGTAGCCTCCTGGCTCAGCAGCATGTGGGGATTTTTTTTCAGAAGCAGTGAGCAGTTGAGCTTTTGAGAGAGTCCTCCACTATTGACTCCTTCATTTATGCCCTACCATTCCCAAGCACTTTCTTCTTTGGTGGGGAAATACTTGTAGCGGGGGTGGGGCAGGAATTACACAATTGCATATATTGATCAGCTAAGCAGATTAAAAAGGGAAATTCTTTCCATGCTTTCCTTAGGCAGCATGGGAACTGCTGTTTATACTTAAGCTGCAGATAATAAATTTTTCCCCCTTGAACTCCCTTTTTGGCCTGCTGGTGCCTTAAAGGGCTCTTTTCAAAGAAGTGTTTTCATTTAGCAACTGAGATAAGCATAAGACAGGCATCCCCAAACTGCGGCCCTCCACATGTTTTGGCCTACAACTCCCATGATCCCTAGCTAAGAGGACCAGTGGTCAGGGATGATGGGAATTGTAGTCCAAAACATCTGGAGGGCCAAAGTTTGGGGGTTCCTGGCATAAGAGGTGGGCAGTCTTAAGAAGATGACTTCAAGATACAGTGGTGCCTCGACTTATGAATTTAATCCGTTCCAAAGGCACCTTCGTAAGTCGAAAAACGCCAATGGAAAGGCTATTTCCCATAGGAATGCATTGGAAATGGAAAATTCGTAAGTCGAAGCAACCCTATCTAAAAATTCGTAAGTCGAAAAATCCCTATCTAAAACCGGAATGTCGAGACATTCGTAAGCTCGCGGCCATTACCCCCATTCGTAAGTCGAAAAATTCGGTTGTTGAGTCGTTGATAAGTCGAGGTACCACTGTACCTAGATACCCTTGTGGAAGAAATAAAAACAATGTGAAAAGGCCTTTAATTTCATTTCAGTGTTATAAAAAGCATTAATCAGCTACCCTGTTTGCCTTTAAGGGCCTCTCAGGAACCCAGAAGAATAACCTCCTCCAAGTGGATCAGAACTGTGTTCGCAACTCATACGATGTCTTCTCTTTGCTGAGGTAACTCTTTTTAAATCTTGAAATAGAATTGTTGGCACAGATAGTGAAATAAAAAGCATCACTGTCAATAGGCTGAACATGCATAGCTTTTCAAGAGGTTTCCCCATCATGTCCATTATTGTGCATATAGCATTGTTGTGAAGATGCCTGGATGGTGATTCCCATATTTGCTAGAACTTATCGTTCGACACTGGGGGAGCGAAAGAAAGAAAGAGCAGCAAAGAATCGAGTGTTATGCTACTAATATGCATCATTACAATCTCAGGCAAACACTGGAGACAAGGCTACTATTCATCTGAGAAGTACAGCTGGTCTTGTGCTAACACAGGCCACCACCCCCCCACCACCACACTGTTCGTTTTAGTATGACGCTTCCATCTTCTTCCAGCGGTAATGGTGGAGAAATCTTCAGCAGTTAACTCCACCCACAGTAAGCACAACTCTCTATAAAGGTTTTACTGTAGAAGGCACAGGTCTGCAGTAATCCTAAGGAGCGTCAAGGTTAGACTTCCAAGACCATGTACTATGAGTTGGGAATAAGTGTTTTAGTATGGCTATCTCTGCTGCCAGTGGCTGCAAGTTCCACACTTTGGTTGTGCACTCTGGGGAGGAGAAATACGGGTTGGAATCTCACGTGGTCCTTAGGTGATGTCAAGGTGGTGGTTACTCTCTGCAAGAAATCACCCTCTGCTCACTCAGAGTGGTGTTTACAGTACTTTATTTTACATATGTACAAAGCACAGTTCCAGCTCATGCTTCTGACTCTGAATCAGATTTGGGGAGTGGCCTCCTCTGGCTCTTCCTCCAACATAAGAGCAGAGGAAGCCTCAAAGGACGCCTCTGATCCCTCCTTTTTAACCCACTCCTTTCCTGGGCTGAAGGCACAGGCAGAGGCTCTCCGTCTGTTCCAGAGGTCCCTGTGCGGCGCTGAGGGTCTGCTTCAGCATCTGAGAGTCTTGACACCTCCTGGCTCCTTCCTGTTCTCTCCCCCTCTCCCTCTTCTGTCATTTCCTGACCATCCCCTCCTGCTTGTTCCTGCTCTGACTCTTCTCCTCCCTCCGACTCGAAGGCGTTCCCTGGCAGTCCTAGTGACAGGTGAGCCTTTGTATTTGAGAGCACTCAGTGAATTTCTACAAAAAAATATCAAAGGACCTCTTGTTGGATCACATTATTGGCCTACCTAGCGAAGTATTGTCTGCGCAGGCCTGATGGGCTCCAAATGTTTCGGACTACGGCTCCCATCAGCCCCAGCCAGCGTCTGATAGGAGTTGTAGACCAAAACTTCTGAAGGTTGGCAAAGGCTGGACCCATAGTAATAGCTCTCCAAAGTCTTGAGCCTTTCTCGGCCTTGTTTGCTACATTTTGATCCAAAGAGCATAAGGTTCAGAAGGCAAATGCAAAGTCCTCAGCAGCCCATCCCCCCAAAATCCCCTCCCAAAACAAACACACAGGTTGTAGGAAGAAGCATCCCTGTCATGGCAGTACATGTGAAAATGTTGGTGGCTGTATATTTAACCACAGGATGGTGTGATATTTAGTTGCATTAATAGACTCGTGGTTTCTAAGACATGAGAAAAAATCCCACTTGCTTCTGTACTAGTCTGACCTCATCTGGAATGCTATGCCAGGTTCTACATGGCTCATTTTGAGAAATACAGTAGTACCTCGGTTTAAGTACACAATTGGTTCCGGAAGTCTGTACTTAACTTGAAGCGTGAAGCGAACTTTCCCGTTGAAGGTAATGGAAAGTGGATGAATCTGTTCCAGACTGGTCCGCGGAGTACTTAAACTGAAAGTACTCAAACCATAGAATCATAGAATCATAGAGTTGGAAGGGACCACAAGGGCCATCCAGTCCAACCCCCTGCCAGGCAGGAAACACCATCAAAGCATTCTTGACATATGCCTGTCAAGCCTCTGCTTAAAGACCTCCAAAGAAGGAGACTCCACCAGACTCCTTGGTAGCAAATTCCACTGCCGAACAGCTCTTACTGTCAGGAAGTTCTTCCTAATGTTTAGGTGGAATCTTCTTTCTTGTAGTTTGAATCCATTGCTCCGTGTCCGCTTCTCTGGAGCAGCACAAAACAATCTTTCTCCCTCCTCCATATGACATCCTTTCATATATTTGAACATGGCTATCATATCACCCCTTAACCTTCTCTTCTCCAGGCTAAACATACCCAGCTCCCTAAGCCGTTCCTCATAAGGCATCGTTTCCAGGCCTTTGACCATTTTGGTTGCCCTCCTCTGGACACGTTCCAGTTTGTCAGTATCCTTCTTGAACTGTGGTGCCCAGAACTGGACACAGTACTCCAGGCGAGGTCTGACCAGAGCAGAATTCAGTGGTACTATTACTTCCCTAGATCTAGATGCTATACTCCTATTGATGCAGCCCAGAATTGCATTGGCTTTTTTAGCTGCTGCATCACACTGCTGACTCATGTCAAGTTTGTGGTCTACCAAGACTCCTAGATCCTTTTCACATGTACTGCTCTCAACCGAAGCATACTTAAACCAAGGTATGACTGTACTTGGATAAGTCTGAATGAGTTCAAAGGAGGGCAATGAAGATGGTTCAGAGAACAAGTCCTGTGAGGGAAGATTGAAGGAACTTGAGTACAGTGGTACCTTGGTTCTCAAACGGCTTAGTCGACGAACAGATCTGCTCCCAAACGCCACAAACCCGGAAGTAAGTGCTACGGTTTGCGACTGTTTTTCAGAAGCCGAACTTCTGATGTGGCTTTTGCTTGAGTGCAGGAAGCTCCTGCAGCCAATCAGAAGCCGCGCCTTGGTTTTCGAACTGTTTTGGGAGTCGAACGGACTTCCGGAATGGATTAAGTTCGAGAACCAAAGTATCACTGTATGTTTAGCCAGGAAAAGAGAAGACAGAGTGAGGACAGATAGCACTTCTCAAATACCAGATGGCAGGACTAGATCAGTAGGCTTAAGTATTGGGAGATAAATTTTGGTTGGACCTTGGGAGAAGCTTACTGATTCTAGGAGCAGTTTGAAAATGGGATCATGTACTGGGCGGTGGCGGTGGGGTGGGGTGGGGAGTGGCTCTTCTTTATCAGATCCATGGCTTACTGTGATACATGCAAGACTGAACTGCTGTAATCAAGTTGTTAGGATTCAACTGCCACAGTTAGGGTAACTAGTGCCTTGATTGATTGATAGACTGGGTGTACTTATATGCCCCTTTTCCACAATGAGCTGTGCTCAAAGTGGCGTACAGCAAACGTTCAAAACATCCAAATACAAATACACGAAAGCCAAAGCATGTCAGTATATTCAGAAGTTGCCTAGCTGAGCATTGCAAGTTCTGTATGTGTGAATGGTTAGACATAACTGCAGTTTGATGGCCTAAGAATGATCATAGTATGTGTTGAACTCTCCTGAAGAATATGCTCTGGGCTGTGCACACAGCCTCGCTGAACTGCTTGTCCAGCTTGCTCAGGCCTTTCTCAACACCTCTCAAATAATGGGTAGCCAACATGGTGCTGTGCACTAAATCCCATCACCCCTGACCATTGGAACCACCACACTGGATTAATCTTGTCTTAAATACTCTTCAGAATTGCTTTGGAGTTGGAAAACTCAAATTTCTATATTGCAGCTCTACCAGAAGGTGTCACTCTTGCCTTGCAAGAATTATTATAGGGCATTTTTTCCCCTTTTAATGAATGGGTGGTAGGGCAGAGCTGAACGACGTCTGTTTTACTCATAAAGTTGTTAAAAGTCTACCAGCACTTTAATATTAGCGTTTTGATTCTACAGAAACATTGGCTGTCAAATTCTCAAAAAACTGAGCTTATTTATATAAGTGTACTTAAAAGCAGGTGGAATGCTTACTGCCTAAGACAAATTTAACTTGTCAAGTATATGATACAAGTATATCATGCATTCACTTACATGATCACCAAGGGCCTATCTAGTCTAGCATCCTATTTCCAACAGGTAGATGATTCTGTGAAGGATGGCACTAACTCAAGATCCCTTCTCCCAAGTTTGTGCTGCTTATTCAGCATGGTTTCTTCCAGTAAACAAAGAAGTGCTACCACAACTAATAGCCCCTGGCAAAATTATAAGAGCCTGCTGGATCAGGCCAGTGGCCCAAACCCACAAGCAGGATTCGAGCACAAGAGCATCTCTCCCTTCCTGTGGCTTTCAGCAACTGGTACTCAGAAGCATTGCTGCCTCCCCTGTGGAGGGCAGAGCATAGCCCTCGTGGCTAGCAGCCTTCAGTAGACATATCCACCTCCTCTGGGAGAGAGTTTTGTTGCTTAATGATTAGTTGCAGAAAGAAGTACTTTATTTTATCTGTCCTGAATCTTTCAACATTCAGCTTCATTGGATGAACACCATAAATACCTTTCATCCCTTTTAAAAAGCTACTGAAGCTGGAGACCATCTCCACGTGTCGTGGTAGTGACTTAGAATCATAGAATTGTAGAGTTGGAAGAGACCACAACGGCCATCCAGTCCAACCCCCTGCCGAGCAGGAAACACCATCAAAGCATTCTTGACATATGCCTGTCAAGCCTCTGCTTAAAGACCTCCAAAGAAGGAGACTCCACCACGCTCCTTGGTAGCAAATTTTGATAAGTTAACCATACATATGTATGAAGAAGCACTTTCTTCTGTCTTTCCGTGCTTAAAACAAATCATCAGAATTCTGGCCTCAACAATGGCTTTTGGTAACAGGAGGGAGGGATCTTCAGGCTGCACCTACTCGACTCTAGAGATATTGCTGTGCTTTGCATGTGTTTTTCAGTGCATCTTTTCAGCTGTGAGCGTTAGAAACAATTTAAATACAGTAAAATGATTCCATGGCTGAAGAGGACTGTCAAATGCCAAATGGTCCTTCTCTCTGGCCTTCTCTCACCCCCCCTTTAAATGAACATTCTATCATGCTGCGGTAATAATTCCTTATGTAAAATAGGTGTGCCACATGTGAGTGTGCGGGGAGATCAAATAGGAGTGGGGCAGGGTTGGTTGGAGCGCCTCTCTGTTAGAAGCTTTGTAGAAGAATGCTGGTGGGTCTAATGACCCCCTAGCCCCCCACAAATCAGTGTTGGCTGAGGTATACATAAAGTGTTATCCTCTCCTGCTGCTTTGAAAAATTAACAGCAGAGAGCAGCGCAAGCTCTCAGCTAGCCGGTGCTAGAAGCTTTGTGCAGCAGCTGGACCGTAGCCAACAAGGTTAATCTGCGGTTACTGCTAATTGAAAAGTTGTTTTATATGATTTATCCTGTACTTGTGATGTTCTGTTTTGTTCCTATTATTTACTGTTTGGGATTTCATTTGAATGAAAAGCAGCATAGTAATACAATCTAGCCATCAAGGGAAGCAATAACTTAAAGGTTTTTTTGGGGGGGGGGGGCTCACTGAGCACCAGCAATGCATCTGAGAGCATTGGGTTCCCTGAAATTAATTTCTCATCTCTTCCTCCCCACCCCACAACACAAAACCTTTAAGCTGTGACTAGGAATGCCTTATCCAACTGGAGGCCCATCTCAGGGGCCCAAAACAATTCATACGTTTTCCAGAAATTGTGAGCAAATTTTGGCCTTTTTAAAATGACCCCTAAACTTACTGGGAATACTAAATTCTACATGCTTCATCTCGAGAGAAATAACCTTGCCTATATTGCAGTGACCGGCTTCGTATGTGCCAAAGAGAGGAGACTCCAAGCTGTTTCCTGCACTTCTCTTCTTTCTTGCTAATAACTCTTGACAGTTCAGTTTTCTACTGAGTTTGTTAAGGGTGGCCACCTCCTGGACTTCTCGCATGGAGTTAGAGCAGGAATTTTTAACAGCTGGCAAGTGAGTGCTGAATTCTAGCCCGCGGCTGCAGACAAACCTGTATGAACCATGTGCATATGTGAGGGGATTGAAAGTCGCAGGGAGATGGCTTAGTTTTCCGTGGGGCTTTAATGAGAACAATATTTGCAGGTAATACTCGACATACTGTGCTCCGATATTTTAAAATAAGCCTTCGGGGGGGGGAGAGCTTCAATTTTTAGGATCTTTTAAAATGCCTTATTCTGTATATACCACATTGAACACTGGAATCCGTCATTATGGGTTGAATAACTGAACTTCTATCTAACTAAGAAATACTCTGCCTTATGACAAAGTATAGTACAGGGGTCCACAAACTAAGGCCCGGGGGCCGGATGTGGCCCAATTGCCTTCTCAATCCGGCCCGCGGACGGTCCGGGAATCAGCATGTTTTTTTGTGGAGCCTGCCTGGTGTTTCTACATGAGTAGAACGTGTCCTTTTATTTAAAATGCATATCTTGGTTATTTGTGGGGCGTAGGAATTCGTTCATATTTTTTTTCAAAATATAGTCCGGCCCCCCACAAGGTCTGAGGGACAGTGGACCGGCCCCCTGCTGGAAAAGTTTGCTGACCCCTGGTATAGTATCTCCACCGAAGAATTGATGCTTTTGAATTATGGTGCTAGAGGAGACTCTTGGGAGTCCCATGGACTGCAAGAAGATCAAACCTATCCATTCTGAAGGAAATCAGCCCTGAGTGCTCACTGGAAGGACAGATCCTGAAGCTGAGGCTCCAATACCTTGGCCACCTCATGAGAAGAGAAGACTCCCTGGAAAAGACCCTGATGTTGGGAAAGATGGAGGGCACAAGGAGAAGGGGACGACAGAGGACGAGATGGTTGGACAGTGTTCTCGAAGCTACGAACATGAGTCTGACCAAACTGCGGGAGGCAGTGGAAGACAGGAGTGCCTGGCGTGCTCTGGTCCATGGGGGTCACGAAGAGTCGGACACGACTAAACAACTAAACAACAGTATCTCCACAATGGTTGAAGACTGGACACGGTGGGTAACTAGTCTCCTGCAAGTTGCCAACATCTTGAAATGCATAACTACACATGGCATGAAATGGGGTTGCTGCCAATAATGATCTCTCCTCCAAACTAACATGCAGCACAACTTGAATAATGTGCTGGTACCAGTAGGTTGAGTTCCCCTCCCCTCCATCTCCACTGGCCACATGTTGCTATCATATCATTCTGCCTTGGGACACCAGATTTCAAGTGGCGTCAGAGATGGCTGTGCCTATGACACTCAAGACATGCGGGGATGAGTATTTTTCATCTTGTTTGCCCCTGGGGACATGGGTGAGCAAGCTGCTTGAAGAGGCAAGACCAGCTGTTTTCATGCTTTACCTTCGCCCCAATCAACAAAGAAAGACAGGCAATCTGTCTAGATCAGGGTTTCTCAAACTTGGGTCTCCTGCTGGTTTTGGACTACAATTCCCATCATCCCTGACTGCTGGTTCTGCTAGCTAGGGATGATGGGAGTTGTAGTCCAAAAACAGCCGGTGACCCAAGTTTGGGAAATCCTGTCTTAGAGAGGTGATCAGTGCCTCAGTCGGAGAAGGCATGGTTCCTGCATGTTTGCGAGAGGCTGTAGTGAGACCCCTTGTGAAAATAAAATAAAATGTGGAGCCAAGTAATGTGAATAACCATTGGTCCATCTCACATTAGCCTTAATTTGAGCAAGTGTTTGAGCATGTGACGGTACCTCGGCTCCTGGTAGTCCTAGGGAAACCTGATTACTTAAATCTGTTACAGTCTTGTTTGGGGGCATGGAAGCTGCCTTGCTTGCCCTGGTGGATGAGTCTGTGCTGAAAGATGCATAGAAGTGTGTGACTGTTTATTCTCTTAAATTTCCCGATGGCTTTCCCCCCCTTCTTTTTGTAGCATTGGCCATGGTATCCTTCTGTTTTTCAGTGGTTCCATCCAGACATTCCAGTCTCACAAGGTAGTTCTGGGGGGTGTTGTTCAACCCCATGACCTTTGGCTTACAGGGTACCAAAGTGTCTGTCTTGCCTCTTACTCTGTTTCACGTCTGCATGAAACAACTTGGGGAGATCATCCAGGGGCTTAAGCCGAGGTGTCATCAGCATATTGATGGTGTGTGACTCTACCCCTTTCCCCCCCGTAGTCTAATCCCAGGAAGTCTGTGGAGCTGCACCTGTCACTTGAGTGGGCCAAGGGAGGTGAATAAGCTGAAATAATGCAGATAAGTTGGAAGAATTGTTGGTCAGGGCCTCTGGCAGTCTGGGGGAAGGTTGTGCAACTTGCTCCAGATGGGATTGTGCTGCCTTTGAAGAAGTAGGTCTGCCATCTGGGATGCCTCTGGCATCCATTCTTGGCAGGCATTCTTGAATGTGTAGGTGGTGATGGTAGCTAGCCATGGTTTTTTTTTCTACCAGCTTCAGCTAGTTCACCAGCTGTGGTCTCTCCCAAACAAGATGGCCCTGATACGAATTCTTCATGCCTTAGTTGCTTCTTGGCTGGTCTACTGTGATGCTCTTGTGTGGGACTGCTTGGTAAAGGTTACGTTATTTTTAAGTATTGATGTGCCACTTCTTTGGGTTACTTGTGCCCAAAGCAACTTACAAGTATTAACAACTTACTACTAAAACCAAGAACAAAAGATCCACACAAATAAAACAGACTCGGAACTCGCACAGCATAGCAATATCCATCCAGTGAGTGAGACACAACATTACCCAGGAAAAGCCAATTGAAGCAAACAACTCTTTAAGGCCTTCCAAAAAGCCTAATGTTTAGCTGGTGTAGCTCCAAAATAATTTGGAAACTTAAATTCTAAGCTCCGGTTATGGTGCCAAACTATTGTCTGGTATCCATCGATGCTATTTTATCACTCCAGTCCTATTCCAGCTCTGCTGGTTTTCTGTTTGTTTCCAGGCTCAGTTTAAAGTGCTGGTGTTAGGTTTAAAGACCTAAAAATGGCCTTGGAAGCAGGTTGTTCTCATGACCATCTATTCCTATATGCACCTTCCTGACCAGTTAAGATCAGGTTTGGAGGTCCTGCTCTTGGTCCCATTGATATGTGGTGTCAGGTGGATGAATATAAAAGATGGGGCCTTCTCAATTGGTGGTGACAATGTTTTGGAATGTCCTTCTCTTGGGAGCCTGCCAAGCTTCCTCACTCTTGGCTTTCAGGCGTCCTTTAAATGCCCCCTCCATGTTTCAGGAAACTTAGACTCTTTAGAGTTCTTTTATCTGTTGCCATGAGCTTATTAAGATTATATGCTGCAGTCTGTCTGTGACTTGGTTTTAAATTGCAATTTTATGGAGTTCCTTTTTGCGCGTTTTAATTTTGTAAAAAGCTTTGACTCCTTAGAAAAGATACATAAATAATGACATCAGAAGTAAGCTCTCCTGCATGCTATGCAGGAGAGGGGGGGCGGAATCTGTCCTCTTTTTGGCAGCAGATTTTGTAAGTACTGACATCTAGTTATGCTGTCACATTTGCTGAGAAGCTTTTATTTTGTGAGACAAGCCCTGAAGATGGCAATTTGGTGGGTAGGAGTTAGAATCTGCCAGTATTTTAGTTGGTGTGCTTGTGAAAGCAATTATCTAGGTATCTGCTGACGATCTTAATGAAAAGAAAAGCAGTGATGAGTTTTGAGTGGTGCATCGTTAGTATTACGGTCGTAACTCAGAAGTTGAACGGAATCCATTCCGGAAGTCCATTCGACTTCCAAAATGTTCAGAAACCGAGGCGCGACTGCAGCCAATCAGAACCTGCGAAACCCGCGTCAGACGTTTGGGTTCCAAAGAACGTTTGCAAATCGGAACGCTCACTTCCAGGTTTGCAGCGTTCGGGAGCCAAAACGTTCCGACTCACAAGGCATTCAACTTCCGAGGTACGACTATATATCGAAGAATCCTTTCTGTATGATTAGGCGCACCAGAATGTCGTAGTTGCTCTTGAGTGGTATTGAATTGTACTTCAGTTGCGTTAAACGAGAGATGTTGTTTATCAGTCCCTAAAAGGAAAAGGGATGGTGGTCTGGCAACACCCCCAACTGGGTTTAAGACACGTTTCTGCTTGTTGGCTTCTGAGAATGGTTATTGGACCCCTCTGGGTTGCATCTTACTGCTTGGAAAGAGAATGTCTTTGGACTGAGAAAGCCAGATCCTTAAATGTTTTTTCTGCTTTGGGAGCAGAGTTCATCCAGGGGTCCCGAAAGCTCTTGGAGCATTTTATCTTCATGCACTGTCCCTTTTGCATCGCTTTTGCTGTTAAGATCACTTGCTTTATGTTGCACAGGAAGCTGACGGCTGGTCAGGATAGGCTTGTGGAGCCCTTCCATCATTTCTATCCTCGTTCCTCTTCTTGGCTTGTGTCTTATTCTGGCGTTGACTATTTGTCACATTGTTTCAGGAACTGGGTGAAGATGGGGTTGCATGTAAACCAGAAAAGTCCATTGGATGTGTTGGTGGGGAAGGAAATTCCAAAAACAAAACGTCAGGTTAGTTGTACATGTGTAGATTTGGGGGTCTGCACTGGAGGCTTCTTCTTCTTCTTCATGGCTAATGTAGCAGGGCCTCTTTAGAATCTAGTCTCTAGGTAAGCATAAAGACTTGTTTGTTCAGGTTTCCTATTTTTTTGTTTTAAAATCTGTTTAATAGAAGCTCTTTTAATAATAGCACTGGGTGTTTGCAATTTGGGTATCCCATATCTCTCACTTTGCCAAAAAGCTCTCGCTCTGTTTTCTAAATCCCCAGCGGTCATTACTTTGTTTAAATAAACCCAGTGTAAACTAAGGTTGTTTTGGCAAATCTGACCTTCCCTGTATTTATTTCTCTTGTGAGAAATAGCTATAGGATGTGTGACTGTAGTATTTAGTCTGTGCATTCATGGCTTGTGACCAAGAATGAAATAACTGCTGTACATGGGACGCAGGGGGGGGGGGGAAGGAAGGAGAGGACAAAAGAGGAAGAGAGTGAACAGCATCCAGGCATTCAAGAAGATGGATGGAAAATGCTTCAGGCCAAAAAGGCATAGATCTGGATTCTTTTATAAGCACCATCTGAGAACAGTGACGATTCTCTTAACTGACCAGTGTTTGCTTTGTTGATTTGTGACTAAGGTACCTAAAATGGCCTAAAAATGCCAAAGGGGCTGTGGGGCTGGGACAGATCATTTATTGCTGCCTCCTCACATTGTTGCTTTTTAATAGTGGAAATGTGATTCAACGTGGATCTTCTGCATTGTTAAATTATCAGAAGGCTCTGACGAACCTAGCGGAGAAATTGGACTCCTGGGAATCGGTTTCAATTTTAAAAGGTTCCTGGCCCTCGTGATTCTTGAGACTTTTCTGAAAATGTATAGGTAATGTCTATAAAAGACTCTAAATGCCCAAGAGATGGCAAATTTCTGCAGCCTGCATGGCTATTGCTGCTCAGTGATTTCTGGTCATGTTTCGCCTCTATCTGAAAAGGGAAAAGAAAAGAAAGCGGAGAAAACACACAATTAGCTCCAGATTCTTTGAAAATCAATCATTCAAGAATTTGTGCCTTCAGTTTAGGCTAAAGGTAGGGGAATAACACTTGGAATGTTTCCTGTTGTGGACTCCCTGCAAGTAATAATAATGATAAATCTAGCCCAACCTGCTGTTTTAGTCTTCTGCATGTAAGGGTTGTTTACAGAACACGTAGGAGCATTCAAAAATGTGATCCCCCCTACCTGTAGAGTGAAGTGGTATTGCCCATTTTATCACCTCAATTAGACCTGCTGTGGGGTTTTAGAGTAATATGGGACATTTCCACACGAGGGGCCAGTTTTTAGCCAAAAAGTACCAAGAGAGTAATAGTTTTTGTGCACAAGCACTCTGATCAATATGCAGCAGTTCCCAAGCTTTTGTGATAGACAGCTCCCCATTTACGCACGACCGAAGCACAGTGCCAGGTACCCAGAAATGAGGAGCATCTTGGAGACCCTCCCCAGAGCCCGAAAGGATCTCTGCGCAAGCCAGAGGGGGCAGCGGGGCTTCTTCAGCGGATGCGCAGGGAAGTGGCTGCTTCTGCTGCTGTGGTACCCCATACACCAGCTGTTAGGTGGGGAGGCTGAGGAGCTCAACAAAGCTCCGTTGCCCCTCTGGCTTGCGTGGAGATCCTCTCCGAAGCACCAAAATATTATTCTCTTTTTTTTATAATAATTTTTTTTTGATTTTGCATAATAAAGAGAACATACACATACATAACATATTTTCCACCTTCTCCTACCCACCCTCCAAGAGCCCCCTCCTCTCACAAGAGAGTTCCCCGGAAAGTGGGCAATCGAAGGTGATTCATTTTGTAGTTGGGTTTCTCCCTCCCCTCCCTCCCTCCCCCCCAGAGCTCCCCCCTGCCACCAAGGGGCCCCAGGATGACAAGAAGATGAGCAGGCAGTTATCTGCCCAACTATCTTTCCAAACTTACAAATCAAATGAAAAAACACACACACACAAGAAGAAAAACAGATAAAAAACAAAACATTAACATCAAAGAAAAAAAAAGAAATTTAAACCTTATCATCTTTCCTAAACATTGTCTCTTGGGCTTCCCCCACCCCCCACCCCCTTTATTGATTTTCATTTGCCAAATCTACTTTTACAGTTCTCATTTTTCAGGAACCATTTTAATCCCATTTAATTTATCCTTATCTATTTAGCCATTCACTCCAATTATCTATAATTTTTCAAATTTTTTTTTTATATATCTCCTTCCATTCCCCCCTACCCCCCGCACCCCAGAGCTCTCCCTGCCACTGAGAGCCTCTGGGACGCAAAAGAGAAGCGAGGAATGGTTCTTTTCCAGCTGGATCTCCCCCTCCCCCCTCCCCCCCACTCCGGTAGTCCCCCCCAAAAGATTATTCTGTTTGGGCTCTGGGGTGAGACTCTTCCTGAGTCAGGAGGACTCTTCAGGGTGCTCCCCAATTTTTGTGATTTTGCACTTGTGTGCTGGGGCCCGAAATGTAACCCCCAAGTGAATGGGGAGCCACCTGCATCTAAACAAAAGTTGCCCTTTTTGCTTGGTATACGTCAGAGTCCAAGAACAGTAACGAAATCAGTCATAATTAACATTTACATGTCTGAGTGGGTGCCCGTCTCTTAACAATATATTCTGGTTATGGATGCAAACTGTTCATTGAAAGACCTGAATTGGATGTGTGCCGTATTAAATTCTCATCCACTTAGTATCAACCCCCCCCTTTTTTTTATAGCTTCATTTTGGAGATATTTTCGCACTTTGTCAATAGATGTGAACTTAGTGAACTGTTTTACATGAAAATAAAGACAGCTCAGAACAACCTTTTGTATTCTAATCCATGCAATTAGTTTTAAATCCTGCATGGTGATCACTTTCAACTGAATTGGGTCACAGCTGGGCTACTTTCCAAGCCATCACAGTTTATCAGGGAAATCATTTATTGTCGAGAAATAGCTGGTGGACTCTGACTGTGATTGCTTGATGTTTGGTTAATAGCAGAACCTATTCCTTTAACATAAGCAGAATTGACTGAGGAACAAAATCAGATGAAATTATTCAAGAGACTACCTGGAATGGATTTGAAAGGTTGCTTGCTTAGCATGCAGCCATCTATGGCTGCGAGGAGCGGGGAGGAATCTTCTTCAAAATCTGCTGTGTATATTCAGCATTCAGCATCAATCTGTTTCTCGAATTACGTTTAAAGAAAGCATTTCACTCCTCTAAGTTAAGCTCATGCCCAAAGACAGTTGAAACAAGTAACGCAAGAATTTCACGTGCAACGATGTGAGTGCATGTCCCTCTTTGGGGTGGTGCAACAGCACACATTGTAGGTGTGGGGGGTGTCCCGGGGGGAAAGAAGCTACCTCTGTTCTCCTGGGCCAGGCTGGAAGCAAGCTTGTACAAAATGCAGAGTGTTTCCTCATATTCCACCTGTTGTGGTCTTCAGCCACCAGATAACAACCCCATATGAGACAGCTGCATATTCCTGCATCGCATGGTCCCTTCCAACTTTACAGCTCCATGTAAAGAACTGATGTCTGATCCTCAAACTAGCCAACATAGAAACCAGACCCGGGTGAAAATCTAGATTCTCTTTTATATGTTGTAAATCTGTCAATGACCTGCACAAATATTGTGACAGTGTCATGTAAGAAGTGCTCTTCCAGACACAGGTGAGGCTCAGTGTATTTCTATATTTAAGAAAGGACAATTTTGTTAAAATGGATCCAGAGAGAGCCAGGAAATATGAGTTAAATCAGCTTTATGCCTCTTCCGGATAAACTGGTAAAAAGCAGTACAGTATTAAAGAGAATTAGTAAGCCTATTGAGGAAGAATGCTTCCTTGCTGAGGAAGAATGTGGGTGTTTAAAAAATAAAGCATAATGGGAAGAAAGTGAAGGCTTTATTCCTCTCCTCCTTATACTAGAATTGAATTAGGGGCTGGGAGTGTCCACTCAAGTTGGCCTGTCTTGAATTTCCATTTAGGGCTTGAAAAGTAATAATACCTGGAAAGAGACTCAGTAAATCAGCAAAGGAACAACATGATCCCAAAACTCTGGTAGCAGCAATCTCCTCCATCAGACGTCTCTAAAAGGTCTCCAAAGGCAGCCCCATGTACAGCATGTTTCAGTAATCCAGCCTAGATGTAACGAATGTAGGCTTGACTGTGTCCAAGTCTGCTCAAGGAATGAGCACAGTTGACAAACTAGCACTAGTCTCGAGCCTTCAGGAGCAATGTCAGAACCAGAGTGCTTCCAAACTACATGACTTCCATGTTCAGATTGTGGCTTTATGCCAGTTTCTCTCAGACATTGGCGGGTGCTGCTGTTGCATTTGCACCCTGCTTGTGGTCTTCCAGGAGGTATTTGGCTCAGCTGCTGTGTCAGGTGAGTGGATTTCTCTCCTCCACCTTTTCTATCTGCTGTTAAGGTGCATCAGATGCTAAAAGGATAAACGTTTGGCCACTCCGGACACAGAGAAGTGCTGCCAGCTGGACGCAGCGCACCAGTACTCTTAGCTGGCAGGACTTCATCGTGTCCAAAGCGGCTCCAAGATGAGGCAGAGGTCTTGTAAGCCACGAGGTTTACTGGTGGTCTTGGACGAGTCAGAATCCATCAGAATGATTTGCTTTGCAAGGTTGTCATGCACAGGGTGGATTTGATTTAAATCAAATCGATTTAAATCACGATTTAAATCACTAGTCAGTAAGACTTGATTTAAATCATTTTTTCGCAGAAAGGTTCAACCTTGCGGGCGTCCTCTTAATATTCACAACCAGATGAAGGTTTCATGTTTGGAAGAATAAATTTTCAGAGTAGTTTTTTACAGTTATATCAAAAATGACTGATTTGGTTATACTGTTAGAAATACATAGACAAATAATGATGAAATTATGGTGAGGTTTAATAAGTTAACTATTTATATTTGGACAACTTTTCTGCTGTACTTTATTGCAAGGAGAAAAATAATCATTTCCTCAATAACAATTTAAACAATTTATTTAACTAAAACAATAACATTATAGCATATGTATCCATGTTTGTTAACTGATGTGGTTAAACGTTTTTTGTTTTTTAAATTTAGACTGAGTTTCAGCACACATGAAAAACTTAAAACAAATCCTTATTTCCTGATGAATAGCCTTTGGACCATAATGTAACTTAAATAGAAAACTATCTTTAGAAAGCTTTTTCCTCCAAAAGCATTTTATTTTAAAAATCCAATTTAAATCAAAAAATCCAATTTAAATTTAAAAAATCTGAGATATATCTATCTATATCTATCTATATATCTATATCTATACAGTGGTGCCTCGACTTATGAATTTAATCTGTTCCGAAGACACCGTAAGTCGAAAAGCGCTATTGGGAACGTGATTTCCCATAGGAATGCATTGAAAACGGAAAAATTCGTAAGTCGAAGCAACCCTATCTAAAACCGTCGCGGTTTCCCCCCGGATGTCGAGACATTCGTAAGCGCGCGGCCATTACCCTCATTCGTAAGTTGGTTGTTGAGTCGAGGTACCACTGTATCATCTACCGTATTTCTCCTAAAATAAGACGTGCCTCTAAAATAAGCCATGGCACGATCTTTTAAAGGCAAAAAAATATAAGACATCCCCCCAAAATAAGACATGTTGGGGGGGGTACTGGTACCTACCCGACCCAGCGGGAGCCGGCAAACGCAGCAGCGTGCGCCGAGCCCCAGCCCAGCGGGAGCCCCAGCACAGAGACGCGCCGAGCTCCGACTGAACGGGCCCCAGGACCCGGCAGCGGGTGGCGCACGAAGCTGCAGGAGCCGGCAGTAGCCGGCAGCAGCCCCAGCCGCGCCGCACTGCACGAAGCCCAGGGACCCAGCAGCGGGCTCAGCGGGCGGCGCACGAAGTCGCAGTAGCCGGCAGTAGCCTCAGCCACGCCGCACGAAGCCCAGGGACCCAGCAGTGGGCGGCGCATGAAGTCGCAGTAGCCGGCAGCAGCGCGAAGCCCAGGGACCCAGCAGCGGGGGGCGCACGAAGTCGCAGTAGCCGGCAGCAGCCCCAGCCGTGCGAAGCCCAGGGACCCAGCAGCGGGCGGCGCACGAAGTCGCAGTAGCCGGCAGCAGCCCCAGCCACGCCGTACGAAGCCCAGGGACCCAGCAGCAGGCGGCGCACGAAGTCGCAGTAGCCGGCAGGAGCCGGCAGCAGCCCCAGCCACGCCGCACGAAGCCCAGGGACCCAGCAGCGGGCTCAGCGGGCGGCGCACGAAGTCGCAGGAGCTGGCAGCAGCCCCAGCCACGCCGCACGAAGCCCAGGGACCCAGCAGCGGGCGGCGCACGAAGTCGCAGGAGCCGGCAGGAGCCGGCAGCAGCCCCAGCCACGCCGCACGAAGCCCAGGGACCCAGCAGCGGGCTCAGCGGGCGGCGCACGAAGTCGCAGTAGCCGGCAGGAGCCGGCAGCAGCCCCAGCTGTGCCGCGCCGCACTGCACGAAGCCCAGGGACCCAGCAGCGGGCTCAGCGGGCGGCGCACGAAGTCGCAGGAGCCGGCAGGAGCCGGCAGCAGCACCAGCCACGCCGCACGAAGCTCAGGAACCCAGCAGCGGGCTCAGCGGGCGGCGCACGAAGTCGCAGGAGCCGGCAGCAGCCCCAGCTGTGCCGCGCTGCACTGCACGAAGCCCAGGGACCCAGCAGCGGGCTCAGCGGGCGGCGCACGAAGTCGCAGGAGCCGGCAGCAGCCCCAGCCACGCCGCACGAAGCCCAGGGACCCAGCAGCGGGCGGCGCACGAAGTCGCAGGAGCCGGCAGCAGCCCCAGCCGCGCGAAGCCCAGGGACCCAGCAGCGGGCGGCGCACGAAGTCGCAGTAGCCGGCAGTAGCCCCAGCCACGCCGCACGAAGCCCAGGGACCCAGCAGCGGGCGGCGCACGAAGTCACAGCAGCGCGAAGCCCAGGGACCCAGCAGCGGGCGGCGCACGAAGTCGCAGCAGCCCCAGCCGTGCGAAGCCCAGGGACCCAGCAGCGGGCTCAGCGGGCGGCGCACGAAGTCGCAGTAGCCGGCAGCAGCCCCAGCCGCGCCGCGCAGCACGAAGCCCAGGGACCCAGCAGCGGGCTCAGCGGGCGGCGCATGAAGTCGCAGGAGCCGGCAGGAGCCGGCAGCAGCCCCAGCCGCGCCGCACGAAGCCCAGGGACCCAGCAGCGGGCTCAGCGGGCGGCGCAAGAAAGCCCCGTACCATACTTAACAATGTTGTACCATGCTCAATAAAAAAATAAGACATCCCCCGAAAATAAGCCGCGATGTGTTTTTTTAGAGGAAAAATAAATATAAGACGTGTCTTATTTTAGGAGAAACACGGTATATCTATCTAGATAGATAGATATCACAATTTTTCCACCCTGGTCATGCAGATGGAATGGGATGACCCTGGACACATTCAGCTTAACTCTTTGGGAGAAAGGCAGCACACACATGGGGAGAGGGCTTTAAGGTTCAGCTTTGACTTCATTTAATCAGCCAGATGAAATGTGTGCGCATATAAATCTCTCATGTTAGTGATTGTTTCAATGATTGTAGTGCGTTACCCATAATATAATTTTGCTTGGGATAATCTGCAACAGTGGAAGCAATGAGAATCCAAAGACCTGAAACACATCCTATAGAAATTGGTTGCCTTGTGGATACTGGAAAATCTCGATCAAAATCTTTCAAATAAACAAAATTGATTTGGGCGACAAGAGAGCCTGATATTTCTGGGCATCATGTTTAACATTCTTTTATATATTATGGGTCTCTGCCAGCAAAGCTTCCTTTGCTGCATCTGGAATGAGGCATTTTATTTTTAGTCTTCCTGTTGGAAACATATTGGCAAATCCTGTGAAAATTTTGCCAAACAGGATGTGAGTGTTTTTACAAAAATTGGGGTAAATGTACACAAATCTGATATGTCCAGATGACCACCAACTAGCCCCTTAAGTTGCACCTACCACAAAAAACCCAGATGTTTTGATTCAAACTGCACCTGTTTTCTGCATTTTTACAAGTATCTGTGCATTTGGCGTTTGAGATGTATAGTATTTTCTGGTAAAGCACTCTACAAACTAAAACTAAGGTTTGGGGAGTATCCTAAAAATTTTGAACACTTTAGTCTTACAAATTGTTTGAATAACATGCAAGGAAAGGACTAACAATGCCTGCTTGGTTGGGGCAAAATAAAAAAATTTCCTTCAGTAGCACCTTAAAGACCAACTACTGTAAGTTTTTATTTTGGTATGAGCTTTCGTGTGCATGCACACTTCTTCAGATACACTTGAAACAGAAGAATCAGACCCTTATGTATATACAGAGGGTGGGAGGTGGGAATGGGTGATGGGCTGATGGGAGTGGTAAACCTGTAGATGGCTGTTAACGACTGCTGATGACTGCAATTGGTCCTGCGGGGGGAAAGCAAGGGCTGAGGCGCTAAAGAAAGCTTGATCATGCATAATGAGATAAGAATCCAATGTCCTTATTCAGACCAGGTCTCTCCATGGTTTTAAGCTTGGTAATGAGTTCCAATTCAGCAACTTCTCTTTCCAGTCTGTTCCTGAAATTTTTCTGTAATAAAACAGCTGCTTTGAGATCTTGTATAGAATGTCCTGGGAGATTGAAGTGTTCTCCTACTGGTTTCTCTGTCTTGTGGTTCCTGATGTCAGATTTATGTCCATTTATCCTTTGACGTAGGGTTTGGCCTGTTTGTCCAATATAGAGAGCTGAAGGGCACTGTTGGCATTTGATGGCATACACAATGTTAGAAGATGAGCAATTAAATAGTCCTGAGATGGTATGTTGGATGTTGTTGGGGCCATTATACAACCATTATACATTATACAACTTGGTTGGCGACCATTATACAACCAGCTGTACTTCCTGTGGGAGTTCATCACTAACGGGGCCACCACTAAAAAGGTCTGTTTCTGCTGCTCACCAGCCTGATAGATCTTCCCAGTGAACCCAGAAGAAGGGCCCAATTTTACATATGGGCCCAAACTTACATATGCAGGCAGCATGTTTGATTTTCATACATATCAGCAGTAGGCATAGCTGCCAAGTTATCCCTTTTTTAAAGGGATTTTCCCTTATGCTGAATAGGCTTCCTCGCGAGAAAAGGGAAAACTTGGCAGCTATGGTAGTAAGTAGATAACTATTTCACTCCAACATCTTGCCCTTATGCAGGGTATAGTCGTATGAAACCATTAGTCCTTAATTTACATGAAGAGGGAATTCCAAATTGTTCTGCCCCCTCTTCCTCCCATCTTCTCGCTTTCCTTCGTTGCTCTTGGATACCTGAGAGCTTCCAAAGACTTTTAAATTCTGTTTCTGTAACATCCTTGAGATATAATGACCTCGCTGACTTCTCCAGAAGAAAAGAAGAGCAGAGGCTCTTGATTATCTGTTGCTTGTTTTCACCTCGGCTCAACTTCGCTTCTTTGTCACTGTCTGACAGTATAATAGAGTCCTTTTCTGCAGTTCTGCGCAGAGCAAAGACATTGGGTGATGGGCCTAGATGGTGTAGAGGGTGCTCCTTTCTGACATGTAGTGCTGTCGGACCTTGAGCTTCTTGGGTAAGTTGCAAGTGGAATTACTGTGCTGGAGCACAGCTTTACTCTGCACACAAATATGTTTCAGGAAATCTTGGCTTCAAAACGCTAGCTGGGCTCGGTATTTATAGGTATGTGGAGAATAATATTGTCATGATTGACGGCTAAATACAAGGAAGGCTGGCTTTAGCACTGCAGTTGCAGATCTTTAGGGACTTTTAAAAATCTTACTGAAAGCAAAAGCATTTGGGGTGACTACTTTGTGCTGCAAGAATGGCGTGTAGATAATTCTGAGGCATTCTGCAGAAGATAAGGTCTACAGGGGCTAAATATATTTATGTAGTGTTTTAAAACACGCTGTGGGTGATTTCTTGCTCTCATCTCTTTATGGCAACTCTTGCTCTTAACAGATAGGAGAGAGCATCATACCAATGCCACCCAGTGAATACTGGGGGTGTAAATGGGACCCGGGTGGCACTGTGGGTTAAACCACAGAGCCTCTTGGGCTTGCTGATCAGAAGGTTGACAGTTCGAATCCCCGTGACGGGGTGAGCTCCCGTTGCTCAGTCCCTGCTCCTGCCAACCTAGCAGTTCGAAAGCGCATCATAGTGCAAATAGATAAATAGGTACCTCTCTGACAGGAAGGTAAACGGTGTTTCCGTGTGCTGCTCTGGTTCGCCAGAAGTGGCTTAGTCATGCTAGCCACATGACCCGGAAGCTGTACGCCGGCTCCCTCAGAGTCATGACCCCAGAGTCATCCGCCATTGGACCTAATGTTCAAGGGTTCCTTTACCTTTAAATGGGGTTTGGACTCCAGTTTTCCAGCTCAAAATCCAATCCTTAATTTACTTCTTGTGTGACTAACAAGTTTTACGATGGTAGAGCCTTGATTCTAGTTTAGCCACTGTACTTTTGAAGGAAGTGGCATGTTCAATTCACATGTGGATTTTTATAGGCTGCAACAAGGAAAGGGCAAGTGGGAAGGAGGGCACTAAGGTGGTCCTGGGTATAGAATTTTGGGTGCAGACTTTGGAGACTTGGGTTCGAGTTTCAGCTCAGCTGTGAACTTGAGTTACCTCGAGCAAAACCTCTGCCTCAGTCATTTCCCCGCATGTAAAATGGAAATGATATTGACCCACCTCCCAGGTCGCTGAAGATAAATGAAATGAGGTTTCTAAAGCACCCTGCACAGCTCAAGTGCTCTTTTGCATTATAAATAGCAGCCTGCCTCAATGGATCAAGCAAATGAGCTGTGCTGCACAGGAAGGCCAGAAGCGCCCTGCAGGGTCACCTGCCAGACTGGCTTCCAGTGGGAAATGCCCTCAAATATGTCAGTCGTGGAGGTAATTCTAATGCCTCTAAAATTGCCACATTCTTGGATCATTCTTTTAAAAACATCAACATCTCATTTCCTTAAAGGACCAAAATGTGTTCAGGAAACAGTAGGGAGATGTTTGTACTACCCAGCTATCATAAATCATCTTCTGCTAACTTCAACCTGTTTCTGTGCTCTTAACTGCAGGGCATGCACTTCTGTGTAGTGTAAGGAATGAGGTTTGAATTAGTGCTGCAGGACTGGGCATCCCAGATTTGGAGCCCCTCCCTGTGTGTGTCATCCCGGGAGAGGTCTGTCTAGCAGAGGGTGTCTGCCTTGCATCAAATAGCTTGGGCTTGGGGCGTGACCGAAACTTACGGCATATTAAAAACACTTCTGGTAACTGTTGCTGCTCCCCTTTGGAAAGTCTAAACCACTGAGCGTCTTGGGCTTGCCGATCAGAAGGTCGGTGGTTTGAATCCCCGCAACAGGGTGAGCTCCCGTTGCTCGGTCCCAGCTCCTGCCAACCTAGCGGTTCGAAAGCACGCCCAAAAAGTGCAAGTAGATAAATAGGTACTTCTCCGGCAGGAAGGTAAACGGCGTTTCCATATGCTGCTCTGGTTTTGGTGTCCCGTTGCGCCAGAAGCGGCTTAGTCCTGCTGGCCACATGACCTGGAAAAACTGTCTGTGGACAAACGCCAGGTCCTGTAAAGCAGGATGAGCACCACAACCCCAGAGTCGTCTGCAACGCGACTTTACTGTCAGGGGTCCTTTACCTTTTCATTGCAATATCAAAATTTGAATTTAAAACATTTCATGTTCCTTCTATCTTCCTCCGAATATTTGGTCATTATTTCTGTTTTAATACATAGCCATCAGTGTACATGATGCTTTAGTTTTCCCTTTTCCCTTGCAAGGAATCTATGCAAGGCAGCACTCAAAAACGGTTTCTCCCACCTGCAGCCTGAAGTGATGTAGTCCGTTCTCTACTGCCTCATTTTCTTCCATGTGTAGAACAAGCTTAAAACTTTGCCCAATTTGAAATTGTAATTGAAACCAGTTGCTTCTCTCCCCCCACCCCCAATCTGTCAGTTCTTATGAGACAGAAGTATGAAGTGTTGCCTGTTTAGGATCCAGCTTTCCATATCTGGAACAACTCTGTGGAATGGGTGACAGGGGCACTTCTAGAGAGGAGCATTGCGGGGAAACCCCTTGACCTCCTGACATTTGTGTTATGATGTGCCATGGGGCACAATTTTGTCCTCAACACTATTCAATTATTATTGATAGATAGATTGATTGAATTTATATACCGCCCTATACCCAGAGGTCTCAGGGCAGTTCACAGAATAAAATCAAAATATAAAACCACAAAATACATAATCAAAATGAAAACAACAACCCAATAACCCCCATATGAAGCCATTGGGAGCAGTCATTAGAGCAGGCATGGCCAAACTTGGCCCTCCAGCTATTTTGGGATTACAGCTCCCATCATCCCTAGCTAACAGGACCCAGTGGTCAGGGATGATGGGAATTGTAGTCCCAAAACATCTGGAGGGCCAGGTTTGGCCATCTCTGCATTTGAGGATTCAGAGCAAAATGTCTGCAATATGTTGAAGACACACAGCTCTAGTTCTGCGTAACATCTGAATCAGGCATGGACCTAGGGTCTGGGTTCAGTGAAGAGCTGGTTGAGGGCCATTAGACTTGAGTTGAAACCCTGTGGGTGAATTCACACCCATTTTCCAAGTAGGAGCTTAGTACAGTGAGCACGGACCTATTTGAACCCCAGTTCACCCCATACCTTGCTCTGTTGATACCAGCGGGAATTGTTGTTGTTAGTTATATATTCTATTTATCACCCACCCTTCTCCAAAAGGAGGGAGGGTTACAGAAATTTAAAAATTCAACATCAACATCATTTTAAAGCAAAGACAGCCGAGAGAAGCGTTCAGAAAGTAGCTTCCAGCGTGTTCAACGCAGTGTAGTTTATTTCCAAAGGCTGTTTTAACTCTTCTATGTGTGTTTGTTTGTTTGCAGGCTCCACCGGGCCCAGTGTGCAATTAAACAGACTCAGGTAACTGTTCAGAAAATAGGAAGGGAGATTGAAGAGAAACTGAGGCTTACGTCGACGAGCAAGGAGCTGGTAGGTTTCCGGGATGTATTTGTTTCTCTCACTTATTGCAAATGCCCTGAGTAAAACATGGATGGGTTCATATAATTGGAGGGCTTTCAAAATCTGAAGGGAGCACCTTGTTACAGAGGTGTGAGCAGTTGTTAGGGGAACTTCGGCGCAGGCCCTCCCTGTGCCTAGGTCTCAGCTAATGTAAGAATGATCTGCTGGATAGAACCCCATTGTTGCTCATTCTATGGCCCTTATTCGCAATTTGAAGCCAACCATTTATTTATTCCTGTATTTAGGTCTTGATTATCACTTAGGAGGCCCCAATATAATGGAATTTGAGGTGCCTGGCTTGAGTGGGGCAAACACGCAAAGTTGCAAACCCAGTAACCAATGAAAAATCCAGGAATGTATTTACAAAAGTTAGGAAATACGAACAGTAAAAGGTTTGGGGAATCTTAGTCTTGTGGAGTACAGAGATGCTCAGCCAGTTTTCTCACACTTTGTGCAGACAACCTCTTCCCTGGTAGTTAGGAGTGATTTGATCTGCAGCGACGAGTTTTTTCACGTGCAGGAGAAATCACTTTACGTCTTCATGTAACAATTACAGATGTATGGACTTTCTCAAGCACTGTCACTTGCTTGAGGGGCGTGTAACTCAAGCCCCTTTTTATTATTAAATGGAAATATTTGTCTGGAAAGTCCCAACGTCTTGATGTATTGGATTAAGCCTAAATTGCTGAGAGGGAAAAACCAAATTAATAGGCCTCCTAATGCTCTGCAGTTGTAAAGCATCGACGCTGGCTCTGTGGCGAAGGAGCGAAAAGTGGCTGCCAGGAAAAACAAACTCTTACAGATTGGGATTAATGAGCTACCAGTGGAAAGTGTGGTGAACCTTGTAATTGTTTGGGCCGAGTGTAATAGCTGAGCTTGCTGACACTCCAAGCTTTTGAGGATGAGCAAAATGCATGTAATGACTTCTCGGGCACAGTGACAAACATTTTAATTGTCAACTTAGGCTCAGTTGTTTTTATTTAAAGAAGAATTTGGAACAAAGCAATCTGTTGGCGCCAGCTAATGTCAAAGGGCTCAGCATGCTCTAGAATGGGGACCAGTATAGCTAGTGACTTAATTTGGAAATTTATATTGGCACAGCCTGGCAGGCACCTGGTGTCTCGTATCAATTTTAAGAAGCCAATCTGCTTGTATCCCATTCTCTTCATGATGTTATGCTTGGTTCGGATTGGGGAGTCCTGCGTTTTATTTCAGTGAGGTTCTCCAACGAGTCTGGAAGGCTTGACACATAATGGAAAACTGAAGTCCTTCATAAAGCTGGCTTTAAACGATGAGGAACATGGGGAGTTCCGCTATCTCTCTAGCCAGAGGATTACTGTACCGTTGTGTGCCTCTTTCAGCACTGAACTAATTTCCTTCCTTCGGCCCGAGTGCCTCGCGTTGAGGCAATCAACCTTCTCCACTGGGTTTACATGCAAGTTGGGAACAGTGCATAGATGCACTTTCACAATAAGCCCATAAATCAAATCTACAAATAACATAACAAAAGCCACATTTCCTTATCACTTTAAATAACTCTTCTCCATGATCGCTTCGGTCCCCAAGGTAAGGTGAGGCCTGTCATCTTTATGTTGGCTTGTGAACTGCTTGGAATGGGAACATATCAGGCATTCTGCCTTTGTACAAGCAGGGAGGGAAAGGATATTGATAGCTTAATCTCCGAAGAGATTCACGGACTGCAAATGCCTCATACTTTGCTCAGGCTGCACTGGGAGAAAATGTAGTTGCAGAGGTTGCAAAATGCAGCAAGAGGCAGAGATCTCAGATTTGCCTAGAGTTCTGTCATTAATGAAGACCTCTTGACGGGAGTGCCCAAATTGCAGGTGTGTGTGTGTGCTGCAGCTTTAGCACGTAGTGCATTGAGCGCTCTGTTGAGTAGCCCTGGGATTTTCTTCACTCCCCCTGAGGCTCCCAGTGTAGCCCTTTCAGGGACTGCATCACTTATTTATTTATTTCTTATTCAACTTGTTTCCGTGCCTTTCCACGTGGAATGCCCAGGGCGGCTTACAATAAAATAATTAAAACAGCAATATTGTAACAATCAAATAACAATGCCCATCTAAAAATCACATCGAGTTGTAAATTTAATGTTTAAATCAGGTTAAAAAGGCATGGCAGCAGATAAGAAAATAAATCGGCTCAGTATGGTCTGTATGAATGAAAAGTGGGTTTTTTTATTATCATCTACTGGACGATGACATCAATAAGGGGCTAGACAGGCTTTATGATCCCCGGTGTCCTTCTGTCATGAGATTTATTACAAGGCTTGATAGCTGGTGGGCTGCAGGAGGCTCTGCTGCTCTCAGGCCTTGACATCTTGTAGCCCAAGCTGGGTTGACTTTGGCTTTGCATGGATGCTTTCAAGAGAGCCTCTCGAGAATTTGCTCTGACCTCTTCGCAAATGGCTCTCTCAATCCTCAAGCTTTTCTGAGCCTATCTTGTTGTTTTCAGTGCAGTAGTCCAACCAGAAGCCTAGAATTATAGAGTTGGGAGGAACCCCAAGGGTCATCTGTTTCAACCCCCTGCAATGCAGGAATCTCATCTAGATCATACATGACAGATGGCCACCCAGCCTCTTGTGTCAACATATTTGCTGAGCAGCCCTCTTATTAATTTGTTTAATAGAAAAAAGAGAGCGAGTGTTTACAGTTGAAGATTTTGGTGCTTCGGAATGAGCTGGAAAGGCAGAAGAAAGCCCTGGGCCGAGAGGTTGCCTTACTACATAAGGAACAAAGTGCGCTATTTGACAGAGGTAAGTGTGAATTTCTGTTTCAGTTATGTACTACAACTCTATACTGCACGTACAACCCATTTAGCAGTTGCCTTCCCATGAAAGGAGCTTACCATCAGAGGAGCTTGATCTGTAGCTGAGCAATGGGTTACTCCTGTTGAGAAGCAGCTTTGTCGGATGAGGTGGGACCCCATTGGCCCCTTGCTTGCTCACTTGATATCCATCAACAGTGGTGGTGCTGTAGCACAGGGAGGGGGCAGGTCAGTGGCTCCCCCCTTTGGCAAGCTGCCACTGTGATGCAGTTCTTCATTTTAGAGCTGTAGGGTAAGAGAACAAAAAGACCAGAAAACCCAAAAGGAATGGAGTAAATTTGCGGACTATCTTAAAACGTATTGTAAAACAATAAAAACACTAACAGGAACGATGTAGCACCTGCAATAGTAATAATGGAGACTGTATAGACGATGATAAAGTATATATAAATAAATAGAATGAATAGAATAAGGAAATAAAAAAGCGCGAAACTTAAAAATTAACTAATAACACTAAAGATGAAGTAAGGGGGGAGTCGAGTTCGGCAGAACAGATGTTGAATATTTTGTATTCTAAAGAGATATCCCTAATTTTGTTATCTGGGATATACAGTGGTGCCTCGCTTAACGAATGCCCTGCTTAACGAAATTTCCGCTTAACGAAAGGATTTTTCGAGCGGAGGTTGCCTCGCTAGACGAATCCGTTTTACGAAAAATTCGCCTAGAGAACCGCGGTTTCCCATAAGAATGCATTGAAATTCAATTAATGCGTTCCTATGGGCAATTTTTTTAAAAAAAAAATTCAATGCATTCCTATGGGATTCGCTAGACGAATTTTTCATTATAAGAAAAGACCCGTGGAATGAATTAAATTCGTCTAGCGAGGCACCACTGTATGTTTATGTTATGTTTATGTTATAACTATGTTTATTTATGTGAAAACAATAAAAATGATTGCTAAAAAAATTATTGCTAAAATAAAATAAAATGGAGCTGCTGCTCTTTCCAACCAGTTGTCGTAAGGTACCTGTGAGGTCTTCTGTTGATTTATGAGCTCCGAAGAAGGAAGAAATCCAAGAACACACCAATGGTGCAATTAGGAGAGATCACAACAACTAGCAAAAAGCTTGCATAGTGTCCTGGGTTCAGCTCCTTCCTCAGTGATGCATTTAGGTGTACGCCAAAAGATGGGTTCACACTTAGAATCATAGAATCATAGAATCATAGAGTTGGAAGAGACCACAAGGGCCATCCAGTCCAACCCCCTGCCAAGCAGGAAACACCATCAAAGCATTCCTGACAGATGGCTGTCAAGCCTCTGCTTAAAGACCTCCAAAGAAGGAGACTCCACCACACTCCTTGGCAGCAAATTCCACTGCCGAACAGCTCTTACTGTCAGGAAGTTCTTCCTAATGTTTAGGTGGAATTTTCTTTCTTGTAGTTTGAATCCGTTGCTCCGTGTCCGCTTCTCTGGAGCAGCAGAAAACAACCTTTCTCCCTCCTCTATATGACATCCTTTTATATATTTGAACATGGTTATCATATCACCCCTTAACCTTCTCTTCTCCAGGCTAAACATACCCAGCTCCCTAAGCCGTTCCTCATAAGGCATCGTTTCCAGGCCTTTGACCATTTTGGTTGCCCTCTTCTGGACACGTTCCAGCTTATCAGTATCCTTCTTGAACTGTGGTGCCCAGAACTGGACACAGTACTCCAGGTGAGGTCTGACCAGAGCAGAATACAGTGGTACTATTACTTCCCTTGATCTAGATGCTATACTCCTATTGATGCAGCCCAGAATTGCATTGGCTTTTTTAGCTGCTGCATCACACTGCTGACTCATGTCAAGTTTGTGGTCTACCAAGACTCCTAGATCCTTTTCACATGTACTGCTCTCAAGCCAGGTGTCTCCCATCCTGTATTTGTGCCTTTCATTTTTTTTGCCCAAGTGTAGTACTTTACATTTCTCCTTGTTAAAATTCATCTTGTTTGCTTTGGCCCAGTTGTCTAATCTGTTAAGGTCATTCTGAAGTGTGATCCTGTCCTCTGGGGTGTTAGCCACCCCTCCCAATTTGGTGTCATCTGCAAACTTGCTCAGGATGCCCTCAAGCCCATCATCCAAGTCATTGATAAAGATGTTGAACAAGACTGGGCCCAAGACAGAACCCTGTGGCACCCCACTAGTCACTACTCTCCAGGATGAGGAGGAGCCATTGATGAGCACCCTTTGGGTTCGGTCAGTAAGCCAGTTACAAATCCACTGAATGGTAGCATTGTCTAGCCCACATTTTACCAGCTTCTTTACAAGAATATCATGGGGCACCTTGTCAAAGGCCTTGCTGAAATCAAGATAGGCTACATCCACAGCATTCCCTTCATCTACCAGGCTTGTAATTCTGTCAAAAAATGAGATCAGATTAGTCTGACATGACTTATTTTTCAGGAACCCATGCTGACTTTTAGTGATCACAGAGTTTCTTTCTAGGTGCTCACAGACTGTTTGCTTAATGATCTGCTCTAGAATCTTTCCTGGTATTGATGTCAGGCTGACTGGGCGGTAATTGTTTGGGTCCTCTCTTTTCCCCTTTTTGAAAATAGGGACAACATTTGCCCTCCTCCAGTCTGCTGGAACTTCGCCTGTTCTCCAGGAATTTTCAAAGATTATTGCCAGTGGTTCTGAAATCACCTCTGCCAGTTCTTTTAATACTCTTGGATGTAGTTCATCTGGCCCTGGAGACTTGAATACATCTAAACTAGCCAAGTATTCTTGTACTACCTCCTTACTTATTCTGGGCTGTGTTTCCCCTGCTCAATCATCTGCTCCATATTCTTCAGGTCGGGCGTTGTTTTCTTTCTTGGAGAAGACTGAGGCAAAGAAGGCATTGAGGAGTTCTGCCCTTTCTCTGTCCCCTGTTTGTATTTCACCATCTTCTCCTCTGAGTGACCCCACTGTTTCCTTGTTTTTCCTTTTGCTACGGACATACCCATAAAAGCCCTTTTTGTTGCTTTTAACCTCTCTAGCGAGCCTGAGTTCATTCTGTGCTTTAGCTTTTCTGACTTTGTCTCTACACGTGCTGGCTATATGTTTGAATTCCTCTCTGGAGATTTTCCCCCTTTTCCATTTTTTGTACATATCCCTTTTAAATCTTAACTCAGTCAAAAGTTCTTTAGATAGCCAGCCTGGCTTCTTTAGGCACCTTCCATGTTTCCGTCTCATTGGTATTGTCTGAAGTTGTGCTTTTAATATCTCCCTTTTAACAAACTCCCAACCATCATGAACTCCCTTCCCTTTTAGTATTACTGTCCATGGGATTTCACCCAGCGTTTCCCTAGGTTTTCTGAAGTTGGCTTTCTTAAAGTCTAGAATTTGGACCTTAGTATGCTTGGTTGCTCCTTTCCGCTGGATAATAAACTCCAGAAGAGCATGGTCACTCCCACCTAATGATCCTGCCACTTCTACCCCACTAACCAAGTCATCACTATTGGTTAGGACCAGATCTAAAATGGCTGATCCTCTTGTTGCTTCTCCCACTTTCTGGACAATGAAGTTGTCTGCAAGGCCAGTGAGGAATCTGTTCGACCTTATGCTCTTGGCTGAGTTTGACATCCAACAAATATCAGGATAGTTGAAATCCCCCATTACTACTATCTCACTTCCTTTGGAATGCTTGGCCATCTGTTCCAGGAAGGCATCATCTGTGTCCTCAGTTTGGCTTGGGGATCTATAGTAAACTCCCACAATGAGATCACTGTTGTTTTTCTCTCCCTTAATTTTGACCCAGATACTCTCAATTTGGCTTTGAAGTTTTAAATCCTGGATCTCTTCACAGGTATACATATCCCTAACATATAAAGCTACTCCTCCTCCTTTCCTGTTTGGTCTATTTCTCTTAAATAGATTGTATCCCTCTATTACTACATTCCAGTCATGAGACTCATCCCACCAGGTTTCAGTGATGCCTATTATGTCATATTTAGTTTGCTGTACCAAGAGCTCAAGTTCATCTTGTTTATTTCCCATGCTCTGTGCATTAGTATACAGACATTGAAGACCGTTGATCATTCCCCCATGTCTCTTATTTAAGGATATTTTCGTCCCACCACTAGGTCTGCATGCTGCTTGCTCCATTTGGTCCTTGACATTTGGATGATCATCTTCAGCATTTGATAGACTCCTACCTTCAGGACCACTGTCTCCCTCCCCCACATAAGTCAGTTTAAAGCCCTCCTGATGAGGTTTTTGAGTTTTGTGGCAAAAACATTCCTCCCAACTTTTGTGAGGTGCAGTCCATCACTTGCCAGAAGTCCATCTTCAAGAAACTGCAGACCGTGATCTAGGAATCCAAACCGTTCCTGTTTGCACCATTTGCGAAGCCAGTTGTTCACTTCCCTTATTTTTCCCTCTCTCCCTGGGCCATGTCGTTCAACTGGGAGGACAGAAGAGATGACAATTTGTGCATCTAATTGCTTCAACTTCCTGCCCAGAGCCTCATAATCATTTTTGATCTTCTGTAAGCTATGGCTTGCAGTGTCATTGGTTCCCACATGCACCAAAAGGAAGGGGTATTTGTAGGTGGGTTTTATGATTCCTTGCAGCTGTTCTGTTACATCTTTGATCTTGGCCCCAGGTAGACAACACACCTCTCGAGACATCTTGTCAGGCCCACAGATCACTGCTTCTGTACCCCTCAGTAGGGAATCCCCTATCACCACTACACGCCTCTTCATAGGCTTGGTTGGGATTCTTCCATGTGCTGTCCCTTCCAAGGTTACCTGCATATTCCCGGAGGACTGACTTTGCTGCTCGTCTTCATATTCCTCATCAACTGTGATGAGGGAGAGATCCTCAGGTGGAGTCTGTTCCTCGTCTTCCATGAGCACTTCAAAACGGTTGTGTAATTCTAAGCATTCAGAGCGATCCCTGGGCCTTCTACTTCTATGAGTCACGTTCCTCCATACTTGTGGTAATAGAGATGGTTCTAAGGTGTTTGGCAACAAGAGGCATGCCTTAAATCCATATTTCATAGTATTGCTTTCTTTATAAATACTCCAAAAATAGTGCTGCGGTTTTTGCCAGTATTTAGTGCTGAAACACACAAAAAACAATCAGATACTTTCTTCCAAAAATCTCCCTGGTAGGAAATGCGTTTGAGGAAGAATATCAGAAGCTCCGACTGGACAAAGAACCCTTGCAAGAGTTGAGAAAAGAATGCACTGCTAAGAGGTAAAAGGAGTTTCAGTCTTTTTGGTTGTTTAACCGTCATAGTTGGATTGTAGTTATAGTAATGAAATGCTGACCTTACCTTTCATTTCTAACCTGCTCTTCCTTCCAAAAGGGAGCCAACCTGCTCTTCCTTCCAAAAGGGAGCCAACAACAGAAAAATGCTATACACAATAAGAGTTCAAGCATCACTCAAAAGAGCATTGAAAGGCAACTGTTAATACCTTCACTGCAATTAGCAGCAGCAAAACTAGCTCTCAAAGGCCTGGGCAAATAAAAAGGGTTTAACATTCTGCCAGAATATGGCAAGTCTGGGGGACTGTCTGACTTCTCCTGGAAGGGCCACCACCACAGAGAATGCTCTGTTTCTTGTCACCATCCTTCTGGCCACTTCAGCAAGTGTGGTCTCTCCCACCGATAGGAAACTGTGAGTTTCAGGTTACTGGAAAAGCAGCTCTTCGCAAGTATTGGGTCCCATGCATACCAGTACTACCGTAGCAGTGAACCGATTGTAGCAAGGCATAGACATTCCTTGCCATGGAGGCTCTTTGGGCCTCCAGTAATAACTTGGAATGTCCTTGCTCTCCCCCATTGAGAGCAGGCAAGCTTCGTGATTGACAGACCTGAGGAATGCTTCCATAACAGCACCTCCATTTTCTCCATGCTAACTGGAGCATTATCCCAGAGAATTCAGGAATTCCCCAGATTCGAGAAGTCCCAAAGGATGGAGTGCAGTAATAGGTCCCCACACCTGAGGAGCTGTCCATGGTCAATCCAAACCTGTACCCATGAATCCTGGGTTGAAAATCACCCTTTTCAGTTTATACTTGTTGGTTATGACACTACAAACAGTATTGGGAGCTGTGGGGCCAAAGACTGGACATTTTGCGGATTCAGTAGCTGGAGTGGTGATTGGAGGAGGTGAAGCAAATGAGCTGACAGATTCACTAATTCTTCATTTGCCCATGTATGTGTGTCACACATACACAAACATGCACATAAGTGTCTTGCTGACGAGTTTCTCACGACTGACAGAGGGACCTCGCAGTTGTTGCTACCACTGACTAGGAATCTCCTCTGGATTCTGGAGTTCTGTCTGTGAGTCCACTCCCTGGAGGAAACTAGTAAAGAGTCAATGTGTTTGCTGTCCTCAAACCTGTCAAGTCAGAGATCTCACCAGGTCTAGTGACCTTAAGATGATTCTCTGGTCCCAATGGGTGACACTGCTGCAAGCTCATTCATTCAACAGCAAAAAAACAAAAACAAAACCCACATCCCTGGTTGTGTGAGCTTTCAGCAGCAATTAGTTCCTCTGCCTGCTCTTGTCTAGGAGAAAGCAGATACAAAGGAAGGGGATTTCATTTTGGCTGGAGGAGTTGCCGAAACAAACACCGGTCACTTTTCTCTAAAAATGTATCTTACACTTTTATTAAAGGCGACTCTCCTTTTTAGTCGTGTATATATTGCACTATAACCTGGCAGTACTGTGAATGTTAAACTAATTTTAGGATGGAGGATGGATGGCGGCTAACAGATTGAGATTGAATCCTGACAAGACAGAAGTACTGTTTGTGGGGGACAGGAGGCGGGCGGGTGTGGAGGACTCCCTGGTCCTGAATGGGGTAACTGTGCCCCTGAAAGACCAGGTGCGCAGCCTGGGAGTCATTCTGGACTCACAGCTGTCCATGGAGGCACAGGTCAACTCTGTGTCCAGGGCAGCTGTTTATCAGCTCCATCTGGTACACAGGCTGAGTCCCTACCTGCCCACTGACTGTCTCTCCAGAGTGGTGCATGCTCTAGTTATCTCTCGCTTGGACTACTGCAATGCGCTCTACGTGGGGCTACCTTTGAAGGTGACACGGAAACTACAACTAATCCAGAATGCAGCAGCTAGACTGATGACTGGGAGCGGCCGCCGAGATCACATAACACCGGTCCTAAAAGACCTACATTGGCTCCCAGTACGTTTCCGAGCGCAATTCAAAGTGTTGGTGTTGACCTTTAAAGCCCTAAACAGCCTCGGTATACCTGAAGGAGCGTCTCCACCCCCATCGTTCTGCCCGGACACTGAGGTCCAGCTCCGAGGGCCTTCTGGCGGTTCCCTCATTACAAGAAGCCAAGTTACAGGGAACCAGGCAGAGGGCCTTCTCGGTAGTGGCACCCACCCTGTGGAATGCCCTCCCGCTAGAGGTCAAAGAGAACAACAATTACCAGACCTTTAGAAGGCATCTCAAGGCAGCCCTGTTTAGGGAAGCTTTTAATGTTTGATGGATTTCTGTATTTTAGAATTTCTGTTTTCTTGGAAGCCGCCCAGAGTGGCTGGGGGAACCCGGCCAGATGGGCGGGGTATAAATAAATTATTATTATTATTATTATTATTATTATTATTATTAAAACTACTCCTGCTTCATGGGGCATTGGGAATAATGTGTGTTGACCCTTCAGATATTCATTCAACTTTTGTCTTTTTCACCAGAGAGCAATTCTTGAAGACCAATGCACAGCTGACCATCAGATGCAGGCAATTACTTTCAGAGCTTTCCTATATCTACCCTATTGATCTGGTGAGTTTCACATTCTCTAGTAATGCCAGCTTCAGAAGCTGTAGTCTGGATACCGCATTCATTTGTGGAACAGTCGGCATGCCAAACCAAAGATATTGTAGTCTCCTATAGATACGGTAGGCCCCTACCTATAGCATGTGTAAGGCTCCAGCTTCAGCCTCCACCATCTCCAGATAAAAAGAACTTTGATCACAGGGCTGGAAAATAACTGTGCTCAATGTTCTGGGGAACTGCTGTCAGGAGCCTGAGATCAGTGATTCCCTCTGTTAAGGGTATGGCATGATGTAGCAATCACCCCCTGTTGAGTGACTCTGGGGACATAGGCTAGGTCCCTTAAAATATTCTGCACTAAGATTCTCCTATAGGCCCACCTTCAGTTCTCAGAAGCAAAGAATACCTTTAGGCCAGGAGAGTGTTTATGGGGCCATCTATATAAGCAATGAAGGCAGCAAGCAAAACGCAGAGCAGTGCAGGCTGCTGTCAAATCAGGAATGTTAAAGTGAAATGTGGCTTTTGATTTCTTCTGACTAGCTTTCCCACTAAACATTCATGGCACACATTCGAAGACCTGCCTGCTTCCATTACATGCTCAGATTTTGATTCTGTTGTTTACAATTCGGGGTTTTTTTTTTATTCTCGCATGGGCACTCTTCCAACTTCACTTTCTGCTATTAAATCCACAGAATGATCAAAAGGATTATTTTATTTGTGGAGTCAAGTTGCCCAATTCTGAAGACTTTCAAGGTAATTGGCTATTTACCTGCTTGCTTTTGATACCTAATTGCCCTGTGCAGGCACGCCAGCAGAGAAACCCAGACAGCAAATTTCAGTTTGGGGGGGGGGAATGCCAGTGTTTCGGAGGAGACAGTTTTCAAATGAATGTTCCTAACAGCTCCGTGACGGGCATCCACATTTTAAGAAAACAAATTTAAATAGTGAATTTAATTTGATTTCTTGCAGTAATTTGCCCATTTTTTGCAAGCCCATCATTATTGCTACTTGGCAGCATTTCTTACTAGCCCAGATTTCCATATGAACCTTCGTTACATTGCAAAAGAAAGAAGAGTAGTAGTGATTTTTTCCCTAAAACTTCTCCCCCTTGTCACACAGAAGTCACTTTTCTTATCCATGGTATAGATTGAGCATCAGTTTAGATGATTAAATTCTGAGTCGGCTGTGTGTCAAAGATCTACCAAACTATCGTGCGACCTGGCTCTTCTCTGACCTTAATAAAGGTTAGATGCTCATGTGCACCCAGATATAGCTGTCTAAATGGGGTATCTTATGCACCAATTTAAAATCTTCATAAATAAATACTATTCCTTGCTCTATTACAATCCTGTCCAACGTCTCCCCTTGTGTCAAGAACTTTTTAACAGCCCATTTTTTAGGTTGTCACAGTTTGCTGGTGCCCGCGAAGTGATTACAGTTCTCAGCAAACTTGTCACATAGGATTAGGTTAGCTGCCCACGCGGCATAGCTGAAAATTGAATGTGGTGAAACGAAATTGGCAGGTTGCATTGAAAGAGTGCCTTTCGTATGATTTCCTGGAAGTTAACCCCAGACAGGTTGTGGAAATTTAAATTCAGGCAGGAGAAGATGGGGTTAATTCATGACACCGAAATAGTTTGCTGTAATGAAATACATGTTTTCCCCTCCCCCTTTTTATATGAAGGGAGCAGTCCCCCCCCCCTTGAGTTTGGATGTCTTGTCTCCGCTTACCAAAAGCTTGGCATGAGTTCATGGAAGCCGGGTGTGACTGATTCTCAGAAAGCCTAAAAAAAATGGGAAAGCAGAATCTCTTTTTTTTTCTTTTTAAAAACCAAATGCATGGGAGATTAGAACATCTGTAAGCCAGGATAGTTAGCTCATGTGCCCTAATGGGAAGGAGTGGGAGAGCAGGAGATATTCTCTCAGGAAAGGTGGATTCTGAAGTGTGAGCTGAAAGAGGTAGTCTCTCCCCAACCCCAGAGGAGTTTGGACGTATGGGTTAAGGTGAGAGTGAGGGCTTCGAGCTGGTGGGGAAGAGTCGGTTAGGCTGGAAGTGGGGGAAACTTCCACTTGGTGACAGATGCGTTGTAAAATATGGTATCAGAAGAGGTTGGGTGTGATCATCCTTGGCATAGAATCAAGGGGTGGCTAGGAAGGCCTGGGAAACAACACAACATTGACCCCTCCATACAATCATTTAATTGGAAGGAACCCCCAAGGATCATCCAGTCCAGCCCCATGTCTATCGGATCATTCCCCCCCCCCCTGCAGTGTTGATTGCTGTGTCCCAGTTTAAAAAAAACCACACAGAGTTGAAGAGCTGATTGCTGTGTCCCAGTTTAAAAAACAACACAGAGTTGAAGAGCTTTGTGCAGTAAGAAATGGCCAATTCAAAGCATGGCAATGAGCCACCGTTTGGACCTAAATAGGGTGAAGTGACTCTGAACTGTGTGCTTGCTCTCCTTTACAGCAAAGGATGATGGCAGCAATGCTGTCGCTTTGGGCTACACTGCTCATTTGGTCTCCATGATTTCCTTCTTCCTGCAAGTGCCACTCAGGTATCCAATAATTCACAAGGGCTCCAGGTCTGCAATCAAAGATAATATTAACGATAAACTGACCGAGAAAGAGAGAGAGTAAGTGTATTTTATTTTTGATTTGTTTTTATTGGGGGTGGGGGTGGGGGCTGTCAAATCTTGGTCAGAGTAACTTGTTTTTCACACACGATCTGATGCACGTCATTAAACCCCTCCCAAACTGTGGCTGACGCCTTGCTTTGTTCTCTTTTCTCCTGTGAGATGTTGAGAGCAAATAACATTAGCACCCAGGCCTGGCAGAGCCGGCTGTTTCAAACAGTGTTTCCCTCAAATGTAAATTCAAGCCATTTCCTTACATACATGTTTCTCTTCAACATTTGAGCCACTTAGAGTGCATGCAAGGAACCTCAAAGCTGGCTTGCTCCAATGTGCTCCAGTGTGAAGAATGTTTCTGTTGTCCTTGGACTGGACAGATTCTGGGTTCCGTTCCATTCCCAATGCTCTCATGAGGACACAAGATGCTAGTCCCAGGCATGCTTCCATGGGATCATAGCTGCCAAGTTTTCCCTTTTCTCGCGAGGAAGCCTATTCAGCATAAGGGAATTTCCCTTAAAAAAAGGGAGAACTTGGCAGCTATGCATGGGATTCTCGGAGGAAGAACAGGGTTACAAATGTGATATTAACTGTTTGCCAAACGGGTTGCGCTGTGGTCTAAACCACTGAGCCTCTTGGGCTTGCTGATCAGAAGGTCGATGGTTCGAATCCCCGCAACAGGGTGAGCTCCTGTTGCTTGGTTCCAGTTCCTGCCAACCTAGCAGTTCAAAAGCACGGCAAAAATGCAAGCAGATAAATAGGTACCGCTCTGGTGGGAAGGTAAACGGCGTTCCCGTGCGCTGCTCTGGTTCGCCAGAAGCGGCTTAGTCATGCTGGCCACATGACCTGGACTTAACTGTCAGGGGTCCTTTACCTTTTAAGCAGCCATTTAAAATCTATTGAACACAAAGAATGAATCAATAAAACTGTCTATTACATTGCGTTTATTAAATAATCATATAACTGAAGGCAATTGGCAGTCTCTAAAATACTTTCAATCCCATGTTTAAAATGACCAGATTGTGTGCGGACCCGAGGTTCAACCTATTTTCTGCCAGTCGAAATGTTTGCAAACATTCAAACTGCTGCGGAGTAAGCTTTGTGTGTGCTGTCGAGAAAAGGTACAGGTGGGGGGGTGGAGATGATTTTAGAAGAAGTTGCTTCCAGTAAACTTTCTAGAAAGGTTTCAATTGCTTCCATTTGTGTTTCATAAATCACTGATGCAGCACTATAAAAAGAGCAAAAGTGTTTTTGTGTGTGCTTTTAGCAAAAATGCTTCATTTCCATAAAATAGCACTCACCGCCACCAGGCTGATTTGCAGGATTGCCTCACCCTTCGTTAAAGTGCTTTGTGTACTGTTGAGCAGAGCAAGTATCGTTTTGCTGCTTATTGGCAGTCATGCTAAATATTTCTTTCCTTAGAATGGTTGGATTTCCCCTTTAACCACATATTTATAGTGAAGGCTAAAGTCAAGCGTATGAGCCAAGGCAGGGTTATTCTTTCCTCACTTACACCCTGTCTGCTGGGATCACCCGCCTTCCTCTAGCCTCCAATGGACTGGAGGTGCATCAGAGAAAACAATATACACACCACAGAAGAAGGAAAAATTCCTAGGGCTACCAATCAGCTTTCCTGGTGGGAAACACCTTAATAGGGTGATAAAGGACGTGGGTGGTGCTGTGGTCTAAACCACTGAGCCTCTTGGGCTCGCTGATCAGAAGGTCGGCGGTTCAAATCCCAGGTCCTGCCAACCTAGCAGTTCGAAAGCACGGCAGTGCAAGTAGATAAATGGGTACCGCTGTGGTGGGAAGGTAATCGGCATTTCTGTGCGCTCTAGCTTCCGTCACAGTGTTTTGTTGCGCCAGAAGCAGTTTTGTCATGGTGGCCACACAACCTGGAAAGCTGTCTGTGGACAAACGCCGGCTCCCTTGGCCTGAAAGCGAGATGAGCACCGCAACCCCATAGTCGCCTTTGACTGGTCTTAACCATCCAGGGGTCCTTTACCTTTTTAATAGGGTGATCCTGGAGTTTGGGAGAAATGTATGCACTGAATTTTCCAAGAGGGAATCTTCAGAGTGGGCGGGGCACTGTTTTATGTCAATCTTGTGTTTTAAGATAGAGTAGCCCTCCTGATGTTTTTGGACTGAAACTCCCATCATCCGTGGCCACTGACCTTGCAGGCTGGGTCTAATGGGAGTTGGAGTCCAACAAGATCTGGAGGGCATCACATTGACTATCCCTGTTTTAAGAGCCTTTCTGGGTCAGACCGAAGGCCTACCCAGACCCGAACCCCGTATCCCAGAGTGATTAACCATATGTCTCATTAGGGTAGATCTTGATGGCCTGAAATGAAACGAGTGGAGAAATGCAATGCACATTATCCGGAAAAGTTGCTACCTGCCCTGTTATACGTTGCTAACCCGAGTTCTTAGCTGAGCAGCAATTTCTGTGGTGACTGGCCTTGTGTTTATCTCGAGCCCAGCCCATGTTGCAGCATGATGTTACTGCACCGTGGAAAGTTGGGAATGCAAAACGGCATCAAAAGAATTGATAAGGTCCATCAGCTGCTTCTCTTGAATACATGGCAGCAGAATGTCATAGTGTGAATAGCAAGTTTGGTGTGGGTCAGGTTTGTTGGGCAAAGGCTGAACAGTGCCTTGGCCAGCGTGGTTAAAAGCATCAAAGGAAAACCTTCCAGACTCTCCCATGTTCTGGCCAAGAGCAGCTACTCTACTCTAGAGGGCAGCTTGGTGGGTGTCTTAAAGCAGAATGTTTGGGCTGACAGCTCCGATGGCACTTTAGCAAGGCTGGGCAATAAAACTAGTGAGAGTCTATAATGGGGGCCTGTTGCTTGCAAATCTCTGTAACTTCTAGAGATGAAATATGGTATGAATTATTGTGTGCTACTGGTTGCTGTATAGCCCTCTCAGATCATATGCAGAAGTTTAAGATTCCTTAATGGGCAATTCATGATAAAGTTAGCTGCAAGCCTGGCTTCCATTTTTATATTGCATGTCTGTTGATGTAATATTACAAGGCTAATTTCTTTCATAAATTTCTCAGCCTCTCCATGTTCATAGGCCACTATGTGCCTCGGGGGGTGGGGGGGTGGGAGTCATTTTCATCAAGTACTTTACACACACATATATATTTGCTATATTTCCTTGTTAATGGCTCCTCATAAACTCTAGGAAATTTGCTTAAGACTACACCCCTGCTGCTAGTTGATGGGGGGGGGGGTCTTTTCCACAGCTAAATTTTTGTCTCTGCTTGTCTACAACCTACTTTGTTTTTGTACTGGCTAAACAACAAAAAGCTAGTTATAAGTCAAATTTGGTGCATATGCACATTGTTGGCATTGGATTAAAACAGGGGTAGCTGAACTTTGACTCTCCAGATGTTGCTGGAATACAACTCCCATTGCCTCTGGCCATTGGTCATGCTGGTGCAGGCTGATGGGGGTTGGATTCCAGCAACATCTTGTTGGTTGGCAAGGGGGGGGAAATGGTATCATGAAAGGAGAATTCCCTGGATGTCAAGATCCAGGTTGGGCCAAGTACTCTTAGGTGAGAGAACCCCAGCAGAGATTTAAAATCACAAAATATGCAGCAAAGTAAAGTGTGGAAATATAGGCTGTTAGACATTTAAAATCTGTGCTTATGAGTTCCATCCAGTATAGAAAAAGACCACACATTTGGTAAGTTTAAAAACTGGTTTACTTGTGAACTCTTCAAAGGCCAGGTTCATGTGCTTTTCCAAGCGTCAGTCAGAAAACACAGATGGTAAAACTTGGCTTAGTTATAATGGTGAAAGTTCTTAAATTATTGGTATATGAACAGAAGAATGGCTTATAAGAGCCATGTGGTCTGAGCTGCACTAACCAGCTCAAAACCTCTTCGCTTGCTGAGCTTCTCAGATAGATAGAGGTACAACAATAGGCTTGATTATCTTCCTCTCATGGTGATGGGGAGTGACCTAGCTAAGCTTGGCAAGGACAGCTTACTCTGTTGTTAACCCCTTAAGCATGTTGGTTAAATGAGGCTGGTTACCCCACATATCTGTAAGACTACAAGTTAGTCCCTCCTGTGTTAAAAGTTCGATAATGTGGCAGGATGCAATGGCACAAGCAAGGGACTGCAAAAGATCCTCTCTCTGCAACAGAACCTGCATTGTTGGTTGTAGTATTCCATTCTCTTGGAACGCAAGGGGATATGGCTCTGAAGGCACAAGATGGAGCATTATGAATCTCTAGGGCAGGCATCCCCAAACTGCAGCCCTCCAGATGTTTTGGCCTACAGCTCCCATGATCCCTAGCTAACAGGACCAGTGGTCGGGGAAGATGGAAATTGTAGTCCAAAACATCTGGAGGGCTGAAGTTTGGGGATGCCTGCTCTAGGGGATGCTTCCTTTACAGAACATGTGTCACAGCCAATTCACTTCCCAGTCTAGGAGGTCTCTGCCACTCTGGCCTCCAAGCTGAGTGGTGTCCAGTGGCTATGCAGTCCATCAGATTCATTTTCCAACCAAAAGTGTTGAAGTGTTGCCCGTCCTCAGGTAGGATGCAAAACATTCTCTCTTCTCAGCTGCCAGGAATAATCAGATGACAAATAGATGGTATTACAGTGAACTAACATGTACACTGGAAGGACAGATCGTGAAGCTGAGGCTCCAATACTTTGGCCACCTCATGAGAAGAGAAGAATCTTTGGAAAAGACCCTGATGTTGGGAAAGATTGAGGGCACTAGGAGAAGGGGACGACAGAGGACGAGATGGTTGGACAGTGTTCTGGAAGTTACGAACATGAGTTTGACCAAACTGCGGGAGGCAGTGGAAGACAGGAGTGCCTGGCGTGCTATGGTCCATGGGGTCACGAAGAGTCGGACACGACTCAATGACTAAACAACAACAAACATGTACTGTATTGGCCCGAATATAAGCAGCACCTGCAAATAAGCTACACCTTTAAAATTAAGGGGGGAGGGAGACAATACCCAAATATAAGCTGCTCTCTTAAAATTCCGCAGGCATTCACACCTGTAAATGGCAAATGTGGAAGAAAATCCTACAGCAGGCATCCCCAAACTTCGGCCCTCCAGATGTTTTGGACTACAATTCCCATCATCCCTGACCACTGGTCCTCTTAGGTAGGGATCATGGGAGTTGTAGGCCAAAACATCTGGAGGGCCGCAGTTTGGGGATGCCTGTCCTACAGCAATACAGTAAAAGGCAATTTTTGCAAGGTCGTGAATTTAAGCTACACTAACTTTTCATGGTCGGAATTTGGAAAAAGTGTGGCTTATATTTGGGCCAATACGGTAATATGTGGGATAAATACATCTGAGTAACTTAAGAATCTCCTTCTTCTATTTTCAGACTTCATAAAACCTTTCCTAGTGTGAGAGGTGGATGTACATCGTGGTGATTCTTCTTTTCTAGTGTTTCTCATTCTGGGACTTAACTTTTTCTTCTGTGAGGATCTCTGTCCATATCTTCTAGTCTCACATTGCTTCATCTCCAGTGTGCGGAGGCAAACTTTAGCTTGACTGTTCCTGCCTGCTGTATCTGTGACCCATATAACACCTATTTCACGAGACACCTCTCTGGTTTGCTTCGTATGTTAGTTTTTTTTTAGAACCAATTTCTATTTCCATGTTTGGAAAGACAAGTGTGCGGCGCCATGATCTAGGAACAGATGCATGTGTTGGTTTAGGTGAGTGAACACTCGTGTGTCCGACTTCCTTTCCTACCCATTGATTTGATGCATCATGAAAGCACCAGGCCACACAGCTCCATAGCAGAAGGGGACTTGCTGATGGAATTTATTCTGAGTACAAGCAGCTTCAAGTTACTTGAGTCAGCTCTGGAAAATGTTATGGAAACCTAAGTCTTCTACTTAATATTTTTATTATGTATTAAAATAATAATACACTTTAACTCTGCTATGGTAATGGAAGTATTCTTTCAGTAGTTCTGAAATCTCGGGGGGGGGGGCATGTGTAAAACAATACGCCTCCAGCAGAAGTTGCTCAAGGGCACATATAATATATCAAACCAAAAATAACGTGACTGAGGCCTACTTAACCCTAGTTTGTAAAATTCTTCCATAATCTAAGCAATCACTCACAGTATCAATACTACTAATCAGGAATTATAGCAATTTTCAAGTGAGTCCAAATTTCGTACTTAAGTAGTTTTAACCCTTGTGACCTTTCAGGGATTAGGTATTTCAACTATATCCGGTCTCTTGTAGACTTGAAATGAGCCCAGGCTTTTCCCAAGCTGCATGGGTAATTAGGTCAATTGGCCGAGGCCCCAGAATTCGACCACTCTAATTGGTATAATTCGAGTGTGTGTGAGTGAGTATTCCTGAACTGTTGGCTTCTCGTTTAGAGTTGAGGGCTGGCTCCCTTTTGCTGCAGGGGTCTTAACTAGTGCTGCACCTTAAGAATACTATGACATCTTATGAAGAACAGTTTTAAAATATAAGTGGAAGGCACTATTTTTAGAGGAAGTCAAGAGGATTGCTTTGCTTTGCCTTTGCCATTCAAGCTGGCCACCTAGTTGCAGACTGCATGCCTGGACAGCATGCTGATATGTAATTAATGACCCACAACTAAGTTGACTTGTTATAGATAGATGTGGTTTGAGCATGTTTTTGGCTGTGGCACAACTGTTACGGGGTTAGAGCGCCAGAAGATGAGGTTCCACATCCAGTTTTCAAGCTAGAATTGCTTAAAGCTGTGGCTCTAAAGCACTCTGTAGTCTGGGGTGAGAATGAACAATCATCCCTCGCCGGCGGCCATGTTAGCTGGAGCTGATAGGAGTCTAGAGAACTTCAGGTTCCCCACATTCAAGTCACTGAAGAGTAGCTTTTGAGGCTGGATTTGTCCCACCTATTTTGTGAGCTTGCTTTGTGGCCTTGGGGTAAGTCACATGTTTCAGCTCTAGATTTCTATCTGTATAACGGAGACCAGCGCGAGACAAGCAAGACACAGGCTGCAAAGCATTTTACAAAGGCAAAATTACTAAATAATGACTTGGTAGTGTTTGGTGCAGTGAAGTTCACGTGTATGGGTCCATCACTTGCAGAATGGCAACCAAGGTCTTTGTGTACTTTAAAGCAGGCTATATATATATAATTGCTTCCAGTTCATCCAGCTCCAAAGCTGCTTTGGGTAAAGTTTTCCCTTCCCAGCTTTTTAAAACTACTGTACTATATATTTTGCAGCTGGGGGAAAAATTGCTATGCAGGTCTGATATGGAACACTTTGATCATTTGGGGAAGCTCTTTAAGTTCTTTAAGTGTTAGGTAAGGAGAGGAATAAATTTTAAACCCCAAGTGGGAAGTTCAAATCAGAGTTGGAAGGTACCCTGAGAGTCATCTAGTCCAACCCCCGCCATTCAGGAATCCTGCCCAAAGCCTTCCCTTAGTGGGCTCAAACCACCAGTCTTCTAGTTAACAGCAAGATGCATGGACCCATTTGAGGATGAGAAAGAGAAAAGGCAGGAGGACTCACCAGGCAGAACAGGAGGAGCCAGCCTCAAACAATCTCTCTGCCTTTCTTTCTTTCTTCCTCCATCCCTCTCTCTCTGTTAGCCAGTTGGGTGTCAAAAGCAAACTACAGTCATACCTCGTGTTGCGTCCGCTTCATGTTGCGTCTTTTTGCGTTACGTCCCACAGCAACCCGGAAGTACCAGAACGGGTTACTTTTGGGTTTCGCCGCTTGCGCAGAAGCGCTAAATCACACTTTGTGCATGCACAGAAGCGCCAAATCGCGCCGAGCGCCTGTGCAGACACAGCACTTCAAGTTGCGGGCATTTCACATTACAGGCAGGCCTCTGGAACGGATCCTGTCCGTGACACGAGGTACCACTGTATTTGTTTTCCTAAAGCACAGTAGATGTTGCAGATATAACTCATGGGGCTACAGCCGGGAGACGGGCAAGGGAACTTGCTACTAACATGTACCTTTTTCCACTTGCGGAGGGATGAATTGCTAGCCATGAGACTCCCCAGTCTTTGCACTTTACTGAATCCCAAATACCTGAGGTTGAGGAGGCACCCTAGAAAAGCTCAGTTTAACCATTTTCACCTGGCAGCTCTTACCGTGAATTGGAATGTAATCCCTTCTTTGAGTGCACAGGGCTCCAACTGCTGAAGCTTTCTTTTCAAGATGTGACTGGAAACATTACATTTTCAGCCATTCCACCCCTAGGTTAGTGTGTGTGTGTGTGTGTGTGTGTGTGTGTGTGTGTGTGTGTGAGAGAGAGAGAGAGAGAGAGAGAGAGAGAGAGAGAGAGAGAGAGATTTGCAGCTCCTTACTGGGGTTTCTTCAATTCAGTTTGAAATGCAAGCAAAAAGTCTGATTAGAGGAAAATCGGGATCTAAACCACATGTTTTTCATGTCAGATTAGAAACAGGTGGGCACAGTTAAAAATCAATCATTTCCTTAAGCTTGAAAAAATAGTTTGGATTAAAGGCAGGTGGCTATACACGGACATATGAAAAACCAGTCGCCAACTTATTGGTACATATGAGATTGATCTCTCTGAACACAAAGAAGTTCATAAATCACAGAACTTGGCAATAAAGATGTTTAGGTTTGAGAACCTGGAAAAGCAAACCTTTGTATCTGAAAGGTTTGGTTTTTTTTTTTAAAATAGCACCTAGATCCTTTTTAGCTTCACTTTAACAGTTAACATCTGACTGACCTAAGAGGCCTGTGGAGACTCATTACAGCCTTTTCAAATATTGAAGCTGTCCCGTGATGCTGAACAGGTCGAGATTAGCCCAATAACATCATGTGGCTATGAAATGAAATGAGGGTGTGATTTGGGAAGTGCTTGTCTAAGGTCAGCAAAAAAAAAAAAAGTGGGATAGGAGAGGTGAGCTTAGTTAACAGGAGATGGATTGTACCAAAGGTATCCTTTTGTAGTCATTCTTGGCTTTAAAAGTGTGGCGGCTTAAAAAAGAAAGATTGCAGGATGTTCTTAGTTAATTTCTGCTGCTATGCTAAACTGTTAAGAAATCCTTCTGCATTTTGGTGAATACTGAGCTATAAGAAATACTGAGCTTATAGTAATGAATTGCTACGCCGCCAGACAATGCTATTATCCACAAAGTAATAATCCACGAGGCGGAGGAGAAAAATTGAGCCAGCCCTAGTCCCGTTGACTTCACTGAATATTTCTCAGGTGAAGTCAGCTTTTTAGATCTTCTGTTTTTAATATTTGGAGCTTGAGAAAGCTCCTGGACAAAACGCATCACTTTTTAAGGGGAAGCAAGTTGTTAGGAAATTGGCTCACTGCTTCTGCTTCGCATGTGGAGGCTTCAGCTGAGATACTGTATACTGCTGAAGTTTTGACACTTGATAACAGTTCAAGAATTTGGTATTGGGTTGTACCATAATCATGGGAAGGGATAAGAGATAGGAGGGTGGGATGCTTGCCCACCTTAGTGGTGTTTTTTTTTTTTTGTATAAATTAAACAAGAGAAGGAATCAGGTGTGTGTGTGTGTAGCATTGGAACATTATCTTTCTTTGTGTTGTTATACAACTCCCACCAATGTTAGAAACTCCGATATAAAACTTGGGTGCCAAATGGCTCTTTAAACCAGGGTTACAGTTGCCAGAACGGAATGCCTAGTTGCCATTTGGGGACCAGATGGCTCGAAAGGCCTGTTTTTCAATACGACTACAGCCATACCTCGGGTTACGAACACCTCGGGTTACGAACAACTCGGGTTACGAACTGCGACCCGGAACGGATCATGTTCGTAACCCGAGGTACCACTGTACTTGGTTCCTGAAATTCATTCCGATTGTGCAGATAATTAAAGCCGATATTCTTAAATTCACTAATTTTTTCCTCACATGTTCGATGAAGTGTGGAGGATCGCTAAAATAGAGAAACAAAAAGGATCTATCTATATCATCTATATCTATATCTATATCTATATATCTATATCTATCTATCTATCTATCTATCTATTACCTTAACAATATGAAGCTATCTTAAAATGAAGTAGGAGGAAACGGCTGAGCCCTCTGTACCGTTCGACCATTACGTGTTCTTGTTTAAAAAGCTTTTTGTTTCTAATTGTAGCAAATATCACTCTTCCCCCAGCAACATAATGAAATACTATCACGTAACAAATTGCACAATGTTTTTTAAAGGGCATATTTATTGTCCAGGCTGAATGAATTTTGTGCTATTAATTGTAATTGTATCCTTTTATAATCCAAATCCTGCTACACTTGGATAAAGTAACTCAGTAGATACAGAAACAAATTCCATGTGATTTATACAACAACAGCGGGCAGTGGAATCTCGCTGCACGTATGTTCATTTTAAAGTGTGTTTTATTTTCCTGCACTGCAGACAGCTTGGATTTATAGAACTATTAAGTAAGGCGAGCTTAGATATATGGTGGTTAGAGTGATTTTATACTTCTCAACTTGAAGTGACCCATTAAGAATTTGAAGTATTGTAAAACTGAGACCTTGACGTTTTGGTGTACTGTAATGACGTCTGTTAAACCTTTGACTTTAATGGCTCTTGTTAGAAATAATATAGTTTTTTGTCTTGGTTGCTGTAAAGAAATTGTTTAATAACACACAACTTCTGTCATGCATTACGATCTCATTTCAGAACTGAATTTCTGTTTTAAATTGTAATCCAGCTCTGCCCTGAAGACTCTTAGTACCGGTAGATCCTGTTGATCAATAGTTTTCTGACATTTGTAGATATTATTTTTTAAGTTAAGCAAAATTAAAAGCCACTGCACTGAGGACAAAAGTAAGCTTTAGCAATCATGGAATAAGAGGGGAAGTTCTCTAATGGATCAGTAACTGGTTTAACCCGGAAGCAGAGAATAGGAATAAATGGGCAGTTCTCCCATTAAGGAATGTAGAAATCGGAATTCCACGAGGATTGGTTTTAGGACCTGTGCCTTTTAGCTTGTGTATAAATTATATGGAGCATTCAGAATATGCTGTGCTAAATGTTGAGAAACAATCTCTAATCCTACCACTCCCGAACGGAAAAACAATAGATACCGTGTTTCTCACATTTTAAGACGTGCCTATAAAATAAGGCATGGCACGATTTTCATGGGTTGAAAAAATATAAGACGTACCCCGAAAATAAGCCGTAGTGCTACCGTATGTGAGCTCTACTTGGTGAAGAGGACAAAAGTGGCATTTGCGGTGGAGAAGAGAGGAAGGCACGAAGAAGAAAAGAGGAGCGATTAAAGACGCTGCCTCATGAATGACCTCCGTGTGCATCTCTTTCTCTCCCCCTGTGCGCGTCTCTTTCTCTCCCCCTGTGCGCGTCTCTTTCTCTCCCCCTGTGCGCGTCTCTTTCTCTCCCCCTGTGCGCGTCTCTTTCTCTCCCCCTGTGCGCGTCTCTTTCTCTCCCCCTGTGCGCGTCTCTTTCTCTCCCCCTGTGCGCGTCTCTTTCTCTCCCCCTGTGCGCGTCTCTTTCTCTCCCCCTGTGCGCGTCTCTTTCTCTCCCCCTGTGCGCGTCTCTTTCTCTCCCCCTGTGCGCGTCTCTTTCTCTCCCCCTGTGCGCGTCTCTTTCTCTCCCCCTGTGCGCGTCTCTTTCTCTCCCCCTGTGCGCGTCTCTTTCTCTCCCCCTGTGCGCGTCTCTTTCTCTCCCCCTGTGCGCGTCTCTTTCTCTCCCCCTGTGCGCGTCTCTTTCTCTCCCCCTGTGCGCGTCTCTTTCTCTCCCCCTGTGCGCGTCTCTTTCTCTCCCCCTGTGCGCGTCTCTTTCTCTCCCCCTGTGCGCGTCTCTTTCTCTCCCCCTGTGCGCGTCTCTTTCTCTCCCCCTGTGCGCGTCTCTTTCTCTCCCCCTGTGCGCGTCTCTTTCTCTCCCCCTGTGCGCGTCCCTTTTTCTCCCCCTGTGCCTCTCTCTCTCTCTCTCTCTCTCTCTCTCTCTCTCTCTCTCTCTCACACACACACACACACACACACACACACACACACACAGCCCACCTCTTGCTTCCCCCCATCTTTTCCCCCTTCCATTCTACCGGTATGTGCCCAGCCATGAGTTGCCTGTTGATTTCCTCTTGATGGCCGAGACAGAGAGCGAGGCAGGCAAACTGCAGCTACGGTAGGAAAGTGGCGAGCTCTCGCAGACACGCGGGTGATTTTTTTAAAACTGACACCCCCTCCCGTCTCGTTTTGCCGAGAGACCCAGACAACTTGCATTCCTAGGCTTCAAAGGTTATGCATATGAAAGAGGAGATTAAGGAGATAGATAAAGACAACTTCCTATTATCACCTTGCCTTTGTCCTGAAAGGTAGAAACCTTATTGTAGCCATGAGATCTGGGCATCAAAGGAAAGTACTTAACAGCTATTTGATAAAGCCAATTGTGATTTCAGGCAGCATCTGGCTAATCAGTCCTGAGAGAGAGAAACGTGATTTCTAAATAGAGAAATAAACACAGCCAGTTGTACAGCATCTGTAAAATCCATATAAAAAATCATTTCCCTGTTATGATCCAGCCCCCGAATAAGACACCCCCCAAAAATAAGCCATAGACTTGTTTTCTTGAGTAAAATTAAATATAAGACATGTCTTAAAATGTGAGAAACACGGTATTATTGGAACTAAAACGAAGAAAACAGTACAGATTATTTCAAAACTGGAAGCCTTTTATTATTAGTATAAGGCACACTCTTTTAAAGGATGCATCTCATTTATTTTTTTACAAATGGTAAACTGTGTTTGTTTCACTTGCAATTTTTGCATTTAATTTTGGTAAATAAAAACTCAAACATTAGTGTGAGGTGGAGCTGGTCTCCTCTGCTTCCCTTTTCTTCCCAGCACCTTCCCAACACAAGTTCCTCTCACCCTCAAACCCCCCCCCCCAAATCCATGCAGTGCAATTCTATGCATGGCTACTGAAAAGTGAATCCCATTTAGTTCAATGGGGTTCAATGGGGTTTGCTGTTGTGCAAATAGGTATAGGATTGCATCTTAATAACTTTATGCAATGGTCTGTTCATTTATTTACATCTCTTTCCCACCTTACTTCTGTTATTCATAACACTGACTCTGCGTGTGTCTTGTTTTAATGGCCTTTAGTTCAGAGCTGGGCCTAATTGGTTAAATTTTATCATTTCTGGATTATTATTATATTTTTAAAAAAAGTTTGAATGCACATGTACTGGAGGAGGATAAACCTTTACGGAAGACAGTAGAAACGGCCGACATAAGTCCCTATGGTTGCGTAGGCGTGTGCTCATGTTTTCCCCCCTCTTCCCGTTTTAGATTTCCGCTGTATCCAAAGGGAGGAGAGAAACTGCAGTTTGACTATGGCGTCTACCTTCTCAACAAAAACATTGCACAGGTATGTTATCTCAGAAAAGTACCCTTCCATAGCAGAACTACATGCATCCATCACTGGGGGAGACAGTAATGTAGTTACTGCTTTATCTATATTGCACACATGTGGGAGATCATCCTAGTTCACAAGATCAGTGAGTTCCCTGCATGCCTTGCAGAGAGTGAGTACACAGTTGGACAGCTTAACACACCCAACAATATAGGCCACCCCCATTTCCATCAGAAGACAAGAGTATGACACCCTCCTTAGACTGCCGTTGATGCCATAGGTAAGTTTTCCAGGAGCAGCCATATTAAGCTGGGCATAGGGAGTCAGTAGATGGCCAGGCTGGCTGTGTGAGTGGCTCTTAAGGTCAGGCAGGAAGCACTTCATCCTGGATTTCCGTGATCAGTATCTTTCCCACAGACTCCTCTTGGGGGGGGTGGGGGGGGCGAGAGGACCGGGGCATACAAAGCAAAATCTTTGGGCAATCAAAACACGTCCCCAGGGGGAGAATGGAATCTCTGTGAAATTGCAAAATAAGAACAATGAAAGCCGTATCTAATTCCTAGGAGAACGCAAGGTAGAATTATAAGCAGGTCAATACAATTTTCTGGTATATCGGTGTGCTCCATTTCAACTTGCTGGTAATGGTTTCCATCTGTTTCATCTATTTATTTATTTTTTAAAAAGCCCAAGAATAAGTTCTCCCTTTCTTTCTTTCTTTCTTTCTTTCTTTTTAAAAAAGAAGCCAACAGAGCCCTGTTAGTATTTGGAACTGACGAGTTGCAAATATTCAGGTTTTCAGCCCGATGTGAAGAGGGATTGATTGCTAATCCACTCTGGGAATTGTAGCTGTGCGAGCGAAACAGGGGTCTCCTAACAGCTCTCAGCATACTTAAAAAACTACACCTCCCAGAATTCTTTGGGGAAGTCATGACTGTTTAGAGTGGTATCACAGTGCTTTAAATGGCATGCTGTGAATGTGGCCTAGTGGGAGGTGAGTATTAACTAGCAGTCATAACTGGCTTGGTCTATGTATTTTGAGCCTGCTTGCTAATTTAATTTGATTGCACACGCCCTAAAATAGAATTGATTTTGCTTCCGATTACTGCTTAGACTCGTGGGGCTTGGCTTCGCCTAACACTTCTTGTCCTTTAGAGTCAGCAGAACCAATTTTCCTACACAGAAAGCAAGGGTGACAATTGCACATAATAATTTTATTATTTGTACCCCACCCACCTGGCTGGGTTTCCCCAGCCACTCTGGGCGGCTTCCAACAAAACAAACAAACAAACAAACAAAAACATTAAAATGTCACACATTAAAAACTTCCCTGAACAGGGCTGCCTTCAGATGTCTTCAAAATGTCAGGTAGTTATTTATCTCCTTGACATCTGATGGGAGGGCGTTCCACAGGATGGGCGCCACTGCTGAGAAGGCCCTCTGCCTGGTTCCCTGTAGCTTTGCTTCTCGCAGTGAGGGAACCGCCAGAAGGCCCTTGGCGCTGGACCTCAGTGTCCAGGCAGAACGATTGGGGTGGGGAGGAGACACTCCTTCAAGTATACTGGGCCGAGGCCGTTTAGGGCTTTAAAGGTCAACACCAACACTTTGAATTGTGCTTGGAAACGTAAGAAACTGTTTTACTACTTAACAAATAAAACAAGCAGATATTGCATCATTCAGTTCCAGCTGGTCAGAAGGCAGAAAATTCAAATATTTTAATTTTCTCATTTTAAAACAAGTGATTGGAAAATTACAGATGTGTAAGTATTTTGTCTGGCTTCTAACTATGGGAAAATGCTGTTGGCCGGCTGTTTTTCTTAGCTTCACCTGGGTGACCTTGATTTGGGGACACCTGGGAAACTTTCAGCCTTTATTTACAGCTCAGTACTATATTAAGGGACTATATTAAATACTGTATTAAGGGACGCAGGTGGCACTGTGGTCTAAACCACTGAGCCTCTTGGGCTTGCCGATCAGAAGGACGGCGGTTTGAATCCCCACGATGGGGTGAGCTCCCGTTGCTCGGTCCCAGCTCCTGCCAACCTAGCAGTTGGAAAGCATGCTAAAAAGTGCAAGTAGATAAATAGGTACCGGCTCCGGTGGGAAGGTAAATGGCATATCCGTGCGCTGCTCTGGTTTCACCAGAAGTGGCTTAGTCATGCTGGCCACATGACCCAGAAAAACTGTCTGCGAACAAATGCCGGCTCCCTCGGCCAGTAAAGCGAGATGAGCGCCGCAACCCCAGAGTCGTCTGCGACTGGACTTACTGTCAGGGGACCTTTACCTTTACCTTTTTACTATATTAGAACTCTGAATGTCTTCAGACATGCGTTAGGCTCTGCTGCTGGGAAGAAGTGGGGGCCTTTGCTTGTGGATAGTGTGTTTATTGGTTTAGAGCACTATTACCCTGAAAAAGGCTCTCAAAGTAGTTTACATACAAAATAAAAAAATTCCTTCAGTAGCACCTTAAAGACCAACTAAGTTTATATTTTGGTATGAGCTTTCGTGTGCATGCACACTTCTTTAGATATCTGAAGAAGTGTGCATGCACAGATATCTGAAGAAGTGTGCATGCACACGAAAGCTCATACCAAAATATAAATTTAGTTGGTCTTTAAGGTGCTACTGAAGGAATTTTTTTATTTTGCTTCGACTCAGACCAACACGGCTACCTACCTGTAACTAGTTTACATACAGTCAGTGAAAACAAGACAATCTCTGCCTGCAGGATTACCATCTAAAACACGTGATGGGGAAGAAGCGGGCGGGGTGGGTGGTTGACCATACATAGACAGTAGCTTTTATAATGACCAAATGAGGTGGAAACAGATAAGAGACAGATGGAGCGGGTCTTTCAGGCTGTGTTGGTTAGAGGTGGAATTAATTTTAAAAGTAAAGGATCATATACTGGATTCCAGAAAGACAAGACATTCCTCAACACATAGCCTATTGCTTCTAATCGTTGGTGCTTTAGTTGAGATTCCTGCATTGCAGGGGTTGGACTAGATGAGCCTCAAGGTCCCCTCTAGCTCTACAATTCTATGATCCTGCGACCAGAAATTTCCTGGGTGCCTAATAGATGTGATGCAATTCAAGAACGCATCTACGCTTAGCCTGATGACATCTAAGACTAAAACAAAATACCTGCCTGTTGGTTATTGATTATCCAAAGCACCCGTTTGCTCTATTTTTCAATCAGTGATATAAAGTCACTCGAGAGTTAACTACTGTAGTTGAACTCAGTGGAGCTAATTCTATTGATTTTAGTGGGTCTGCTATGTATAACTGTGCATATTGCCTCTTGTTCATTGAGCAATCTGTTGGAGAAAGTATGCTAAATAAATGCAAGCAGTGCATTGCATATTGTTCATAGAAATCTAGAAATGCCCATGCAGTGCCCCACCAGTCCATAGAAGTTATCGGCATATAACTGTGAGCTGTATGAAGTAAAGAACCTCAGACCGGCTGCGGTATTTTGAAGCATGGGAGCGTGTCACTTTTCTACCCTTAACACTCTCTTGGTGTGGATTTCTGGGCCGGGAAGCTAATAATGCATGGAGGTGAGACTAGGATTTTTCATAGTACATTGCTTTGCTATAATGTGTTAAAATAAAAAGGGGCACAAATTTTAAGCAATCAGGGAATAATAGCAGCTTCAGCTGCACCACACCAATCTTATGCTTTGGTGTTGTCAGGTTTAAAACTTTAGTTTCAGTTTCCCTTGACTACAGTAGACACTTTATCAAAGCCATATGTGGGGATGGGCAGGTAAACGAGCACATTCACGCTTTTCGTGCCGGATAAACTTGTGAGAAGCAGGCTCACAGGAGTCCTTGTGTATTCCTAGCTCTTCAACCTGAGAATCCGGTCCTATTTTAATGAATACGAAGTTCTCCCCCACAACACACACACACACACACAAGAGAGAGAGAGAGAGAGTTGTAGTCTGCCCTACCTTTCCACGCACTGTTGTTGTTGTTCAGTCGTGTCCGACTCTTCGTGACCCCATGGACCATAGCACGCCAGGCACTCCTGTCTTGCACTGCCTCCCGCAGTTTGGTCAAACTCATGTTCGTAGCTTCGAGAACACTGTCCAACCATCTCGTCCTCTGTTGTCCCCTTCTCCTAGTGCCCTCAATCTTTCCCAACATCAGGGTCTTCTCCAAGGGTTCTTCTCTTCTCCTGAGGTGGCCAAAGTATTGGAGCCTCAGCTTCACGATCTGTCCTTCCAGTGAGCACTCAGGGCTGATTTCCTTTAGAATGGAGAGGTTTGATCTTCTTGCAGTCCATGGGACTCTCAAGAGTCTCCTCCAGCACCATAATTCAAAAGCATCAATTCTTTGGCGATCAGCCTTCTTTATGGTCCAGCTCTCACTTCCATACATCACTACTGGGAAAACCATAGCTTTAACTATACGGACCTTTGTAGGCAAGGTGATGTCTCTGCTTTTTGTTAGGAAAATGTTTGCCTTTCCTTTCTTTATTGTAGTTAAAATCAATGCAGTTTGCAAATGCTAAATAAACCCTTTATGCCAATAAAAGTGTTGTGATTGTGAGTAGAAAGTCTATTTACAGCACAATCCTATACATACATGCTAAATAAACCCACAAAGCATAATAAAACGGTTTCAGGAAATGATCGGGTAAAAGGTGCTTCAGAGATCTCATCAAAATGTACTATAACCTATGCATATGACGGATGTCAAGGAATGGAAATCCAGAGTAGCCGTTTCTTTTTAACCCTCTCTGGTGGTCCTGATACGTACAAGGCAGAGCCACTCTCTTATCAGCATCAGGGAACCTGCAGCCTGGCCTCCCCATCTTGTCTGTGCCACTGTTCTGGCCACACAAAGCCCACATGTCCTACACATGGCATTCGTGACATCAGGGGCCGGGCAGAAAAAGATACAGCTGGGCTGAAAGAGGGTTTGCAGGCACTGCCAATCAACTGAAAGCATAGGGCTGTGCTTTTGCGAATGGATCTCATGGCATCACTGCGATATCAGGTGATAGCCCCATCCATCTTGGCTGACAGAGATGGTATAAATAGGGATGCATCCTGCCAGGTAAATCTAGGTGGACTGTTGGACTGTTTTACATGTTGTTGTTGTCGTTTAGTCGTGTCCGACTCTTCGTGACCCCATGGACCAGAGCATGCCAGGCACTCCTGTCTTGCACTGCCTCCCGCAGTTTGGTCAAACTCATGTTCGTAGCTTCGAGAACACTGTCCAACCATCTCGTCCTCTGTCGTCCCCTTCTCCTAGTTTTATATAGGGCTTGATAAGAGTCTAATACAAGGGTCGGCAACCTTTTTCAGCGATCCACTGTCCCTCAGACCATGTGGTGGGCCGGACTATATTTTTTGGAGGGGAAATGAACTATTCCTATGCCCCACAAATAACCCAAAGATGCATTTTAAATAAAAGCACACATTCTACTCATATAAAAACATGCTGATTCCCGGACCGTCCGCGCGCTGGATTTAGAAGGCGACTGGGCTGCATCCCACCCCTGGGCCTTAGGTTGCCTACCCCTGGTCTAATACCATCTTGTATCAATCAATCGTCTCATCTAGTGACCCTCTTGAAATCAAGATTTTCTTTAGAGAAATACTATTTTTGTTTTTACAGTAGGTCAGTGATGGCCAAACCTGGCCTTCCAGCTGTTTTGGGACTACAATTCCCATCATCCCTGACCACTGGTCCTGTTAGCTAGGGATGATGGGAGTTGTAGTCCCAAAACAGCTGGAGGGCCAAGTTTGGCCATCACTGCAGTAGGTAATGTGTTTGGAATCGTCCCGAGCATCAATGTTCTCTGATACGCAGACTGCAATCTTAGCGATTAAGGCGCAAGTGCTTTTTGGAAGGTGATGGGCAGAGCAAGATAGCATTGGATAATCATGTGGTGAAAGCTGGAAGGAACCATATCTATTCACTTGCCTACTGTGGCAGCTGAGGAGCAACACACCAAACTGTGGTTTGGCACTCCTTTGCAACCTACCACACTCTGGTTCGAATTTTAGTGGAAAATCTGAAATTTCAGACGACAACATTTTTAGATTTGTTTTTGTCCTCTTAACCCCCTCTGTTCTTTATGGGAACAAGAGTTGTATTAAGTTTCCTCATCGGGCTAGTGAACTTCTAACCCTTGAGAGAGAGAAAACAATCTCTTGATAGATATGATTGTTAGATTAATGCGTAAGCTCCCTCCAAGTGAGGTCATACAAACCAAATACGCCCATGTCTTGAAATCTGATAAACATCACTTCACGGTACTGAAGAGATTAAATAAATACAAAGGCATAAACTTTGGGATGTTTCAGGTTTATAGTGCAAGACTGTGGCCTGATCGTAAAAAGAATTAGACACTGATATTGTGGTTTGTTGGGTTTGGGTTTGAAGCCCTTAATGATGGCACTGCCCTCTAAATTGGCCTCTTTCAAAAACTCACTTTGGGTAAAATAGTGGTTGAAAATGAGACGGCTTTTAATGGGTCTCCTTTACCTCTTCTTAAGAGCGGAACTCACTCTAGCACTCGAGTACATTTCCGAGCACAATTCAAAGTGCTGGTGCTGACCTTTAAAGCCCTAAACGGCCTCGGTCCAGTATACCTGAAGGAGGAGCGTCTCCACCTCCATCGTTCTGCCCAGACACTGAGGTCCAGTGCCAAGGGCGGTTCCCTCCATGCAAGAAGTGAGGTTACAGGGAACCAGGCAGAGGGCCTTCTCGGTAGTGGCACCCGCCCTGTGGAACGCCCTCCCACCAGATGTCAACTACCTGATATTTAGAAGACATCTGAAGGCAGCCCTGTTTAGGGAAGTTTTAAATGTGTGACATTTTAATGTATTTTTAATCTTTGTTGGGAACCGCCCAGAGTGGCTGGGAAGACCCAGCCAGATGGGCGGGGTACAAATATATTATTATTATTATTATTATTATTATTATTATTATTATTATTATTATTATTATTATCAAGCATTAAGTTCACTCATATAAACGGTTCCTTTGTCTTCATTGTAATACCAAATAAAATCAAAGTGTGGCATACCTCCATGGAGAAAGGGGTTAGTTTATGAACAAACAATGCGCTCTGATCCAGCATTGCGTACTCCTGTCAACAGCTTATCTCTGGTCTCTGGCAGTGGCCTTTCACAATTCGGCCAGTGTCCCCGCTTTCAGGCTTGATGCTCCTCATTTCCCCCCATCTAAACTATTTTATTCTGTTGCTTCATGGTAGGAAACCATCCCTCTAAGCCCCTGTTCACTGTGAGAGAGGAATGAGTCTGTGGGCCATTTGCCCCACCCTGTCCACAGATAGAAAGCAACATATGACTTGGAGCTGAACCCAGATCCTGGATTGGAGAAGGATCCCCCACCTCCCCAGACACCCCCCCCCAAAAAACCCTCTGAGCTGCAAAGATAGCAGGTGATAGTGGCCTGCAGCTCATCCAGGTCTGCCTTGACCACGAGCCCAACATTGCCAGACTTATTTATTTAATGCATTTATGCTATAGTAACAGGTTACAAAAAGTTTGAATAACCACAAAACAAAGCAGAACAAAATATAAAAAATACCCAAATATAAACGTGCTCTGTTTAAAATGGTGTGGACTCTGCACTTGGATGAAACTATAAATGGCAAGTTGAAGGTTGTATCCTGCTAGCATTTGTTAGATGTGGAATTTTCTCTTGTTGTGTAGCTGCTACACCTGTCAAGTTTAATGAAACAGCTTTATATCTGAAGAGCCTTTAGGAGTTGCCCTCTTTTAAACTCACATTTTTTAGCCTGCTTGTTTAATGGTTGGCTATTCTGAGGGATGCGGGTGGCACTCTGGGTTAAACCACAGAGCCTAGGGCTTGCCGATCAGAAGGTCAGCGTTTCGAATCCCCGCGACGGGGTGAGCTCCCGTTGTTCAGTCCCAGCTCCTGCCCACCTAGCATTTCGAAAGCACGTCAGAGTGCAAGTAGATAAATAGGTAGCGCTCTGGTGGGAAGGTAAACGGCGTTTCCGTGTGCTGCTCTGGTTCGCCAGAATTGGCCTAGTCATGCTGGCCACATGACCTGGAAGCTGTACGTCGGCTCCCTCAGCCAATGGAGCGAGATGAGCGCTGCAACCCCAGAGTCGTCCACAGCTGGACCTAATGGTCAGAGGTCCCTTTACCTTTATTCTGAGAACAGGATGCAGTTCTAGAGGGATCCTGCAAGCCTCCTCCTAGGTTCTTAAGGATGTATGGCAACTATGTGTGATAATCTGCATTATTCTATGGTGGATCCAGAGGCCCATTGTGGGCTTCATTTTCATGAAAGGGGCTAATGTGAGCTAGGTGGTACCCTTCCTTTTCCAGGACTTTTATTATAACTTACAGCATTGACATCCTCCCAAAACTCTGAAGCCTGCACAATTGCTTCAGCTTACTTCAATATCCCAACAATGGATTTTATTTTATTTTATTGCATTTTCTGGTGGCCCAAGAAAACCTTAGCCCTCCTAGGCTCCTATCCTGCCTCTGCTCTAATATAATCTATGTGGATGTGCCTTCTGAGGTCTCTGTTAATGGAGGAATCTGCTATGCATTGGCTCTACACAGGACTTGGCTTCGAGCCATTCCATCCATTGGTCAGCCCATAACTGCCCCATCATAGTGGGGACCCTTTTGGCATCCTGAATGCTTTTGTAGCTGCATCTTCACAGCTGCTTGAAGTGTGTCGACTGCATGTTAAAACCACTTTTACTGTTCCCATTGAGAAAGATGTGCTGATTCCTCCCCACCTCCGGCAAAGTACTGCACTTAAAAGGGAGAACTTAAATCTTGAGTAGAGTCAGCAATTCCACTGTGATACCTAAGAGAAAGCTAAAATGATCTCATACGTGGAGCCAAGAAAGCTTTTATCTGACTTGAAGGCTTCTTTTGGATGGTGCTGTTGAATTCCCTTGACAACTCCGAAAATTAAAATGATTAAGCGAAAGTAGTGCACAGTTGTTACATTTATATGGAGAATATAGCCTCTTTCCCGTTGCGTAGCTTCCCAGCCTGCCTATATTTGGAACTGATGCATGCCTTTCTCAAGTCCCTTAATCCAGTTATTTATATACTACGAACCATTAGGAGTTGAGGATGGGCTTTTAAAAGTAACTCAAATATATAATGAATCGGGATTCAAGATGACCTTAACAGATTGCAGGACTGGGCCCAAGCTAGCAAAATTCAATAGGGACAAATGCAAGGTTCTACACTTAGGCAGGAAGAACCAGATGCACATATATAAGATAAGGGATACCTCAAAAAGGATCTAGGCGTTTTAGTAGACCACAAGCTGAACATGAGTCATCAGCATGATGGAGCAGCAAAAAAAAGCTAATGCTACTCTAGACTACATCAGCAGAAGTATAGTGTCCAGATCAAGGGAAGTAATAGTCCCACTCTATTCTGCCTTGGACAGATCTCACCTGTAGTTCTGTGTCCCATTCTAGGCACCACAATTTAAGAAGGTTATTGATAAGCTGGAATGTGTGCAGATGAGGGCAACCAAGTTGATCCAGGGTCTGGAAACCAAGCCTTATGAGGAATGGTTGAAGGTGCTTGGGATGTTTAGCTTGGAAATGAGACTAAGAGGAGATACAATAGACATATTCAAATATCTATAGGGTTGTCACAAGGAAGCAGCATTAGCTAACACACACACACACCGGTTTGGTGTCATCTGCAAATTTAATGAGCATCCCCTCAGTTCCTTCATCCAAGTCGTTTATGAAGACATCGAACAAGAGTGGGCCCAGGACAGAACCCTATGGCAACCCACTTGTCACTTTTTCCCAGGATGACGAAGGACCATTAATGAGTATTCTTTGGGTTTGGTCAGCCAACCAGCTACAAATCCACCTAACAGTTACTTCATCCAGCGCACACCACACGTCACCAGCTTCCTCACAAGAATATCATGGGGGACTTCGTCAAAAGCCTTACTGAAATCAAGATACACTATGTCCGCTGCATTCTCCTGACCCACCAAGCTTATTGCTCCCATCAAAAAGAAAAGAAAAGAAATAAGGTTCGTCTGACATGATTTATTTTTGAGAAACCCATGCTGCGTCTTAGTAATCACAGCATCCTTTTCTAAGTGCTCACAGACCGAGGGTTAAATTACTGGTATCTTCTAGGACCTTCCCTGTCAAGCTCACTGCTCAGTAGTTTACCTGGGTCTTCCCACCCCTTTTTGAAGATGGGGACAACATCCGCCACCCCAGTGTTGCAGGCACTCTCCTCCTCTTGCATCTGGTGGTTCTTTCTCCCCTGCTTACAAGCAAAGCCCAATTTTCCAGCTTCCACAGTCCTTCTGTCCATGACTGTTTCTGAGCTCCAGCTTGCAATTATTACAAGAGGTTCCTGCAGACTCAGATGGGCAGGAGTGGCTTGTGAGAACCAAGCCGTGTCTGTGAAGCATAAGCGAACAGCAGCCCTCGATTAGTCATGCTGAAAGGCAATCACTCTGCAGGCACAGTTGTTTAAATCGTACTAAATCTTCCTTAATCTAAACTCCCTGGGAGCATTAACTTCTGAGCGGTGGGCCAGGGAAAAGACCTGTGAACAAATGCCTTTGAGCTTTGTTTCATTTGCGCTGCTGCAATTCACAGTTCGGATTCTTCTTCCATCGGCTCAGTCTCATTGATGCTAGTTCACCTGAGTGGCCAAGATGCACGTTCTTGTTCTGACTGTTATCATTATTCATTGAATTTATATACCACCCTACACCCAGAGGTCTCAGGGTGGTTCACAGAATAAAATCAAAATATAAAACCACAAAATACATAAATACAAAATAAAAATTACACACACACCCCCCCCCCAAAAAACCCCACATTTTAAAAGGGCATAGGATGTCAATCAAATCAACCAAAGGCCTGGTTAAAAAGGAACATTTTTGCCTGGCACCTAAAGGTTTATAATGAAGGTGCCAGGTGAACATCCCTATCATTTACACATTTTAGGTATTTGTGATGGTACACAAGCACCTCAGAAGTGTGATGTGCAACATATGCCCCAAAGCAAGGGTGGGGAAAAGGTAGATAAGAATCTTCTGGTAGATTGCTTGGTTTTTCTGATTCCCAATTGTCAGACAATTTGTTTAGTCATTTAGTCGTGACCCCATGGACCATAGCACGCCAGGCACTCCTGTCTTGCACTGCCTCCCGCAGTTTGGTCAAACTCATGTTTGTAGCTTCGAGAACACTGTCCAACCATCTCATCCTCTGTCGTCCCCTTCTCCTTGTGCCCTCAATCTTTCCCAACATCAGGGTCTTTTCCAGGGAGTCTTCTCATGAGGTGGTCAAAGTATTGGAGCCTCAGCTTCACGATCTGTCCCTCCAGTGAGCACTCAGGGCTGCTTTCCTTCAGAATGGATCGGTTTGATCTTCTTGCAGTCCATGGGACTCTCAAGAGTCTCCTCCAGCACCATAATTCAAAAGCATCAATTCTTCAGCAATCAACCTTCTTTATGGTCCAGCTCTCACTTCCATACATCACTACTGGGAAAACCATAGCTTTAACTATATGGACCTTTGTCGGCAAGGTGATGTCTCTGCTTTTTAATATACTGTCTAGGTTTGTCATACAATAGCAGCAGCTTAAAAGTTTCTCCTCCTCCTCTTCTTCCACCCCACCACCCACCACCACTTTGCTGGACAAGAACGTTAAGTGAGTTTTTGTGTGAAAGGACTTGTGATATTGGTAGTGATTACTATTTCCTGGCTAAGCACCAAGCCTTTTCATTCTTAGTGTACATCTGCCTGTCTGAGCTGCTGTTTTGCAACTGGTGCCGGTTGGTGGACCTTGGGGTTCTAGATTGCAGATTTGCAGTGTAAATCTCTCCATATTTCCTCAGAAACAAGAGTCATGGTGTTCAGTGGTGCTCTCACATGTGTATTTGGAATTGCATCCTTCAAACAGCAAATGTCTTCTCTGGCATGCAGATCTTGGAATACAGCTTGCCAAGGCCGCTGTCCCATCTTAAGCCCGTGAAGGTTTACTCAGGTGTTCAGAAGAATCATGTGCTAATACACCTATTTCTCTCTCCATAGCTTAGATACCAACATGGGCTGGGAACTACAGATCTAAGGCAGACACTTCCTAACCTGAAGAACTTCCTGGAGCACGGCCTCATGGTCAGATGGTAAGTTTTGTGCATTGCAGTAATGGGAAGATGGGGTAAATGATTAAAAGTTTGTAGAACATACTATATATCTAGGAAGTTGCACTTAGAGCTCTTTCTCATGACTTTTTAGTTTCCAGTGTGTCCCACCACAAACCTTTTGTCACTTGATTGTGACTTGGGGACCAGGAGCCTCGAACACATATGGGTTGGATGTGCTGTATAAAAATAGGAGCTGATCTCTTGCAGGAGAATTAGAATATTGTGCTAAAGAATCTCTTAATTCATCTGAGACTGAATATGAAGCTGCATATTCAGGCAGTGTTGCTGTTTAGTCGTTAAGTCATGTCCGACTCTTCGTGACCCCATGGACCAGAGCACGCCAGGCACTCCTGTCTTCCACTGCCTCCCGCAGTTTGGTCAGACTCATTTTGGTAGCTTCGAGAACACTGTCCAACCATCTCTGTCGTCCCCTTCTCCTTGCGCCCTCCATCTTTCCCAACACCAGTGTCTTTTCCAGGGAGTCTTCTCTTCTCATGAGGTGGCCAAAGTATTGGAGCCTCAGCTTCACGATCCATCCTTCCAGTCAGCACTCAGGGCTGATTTCCTTAAGAATGGATAGGTTTGATCTTCTTGCAGTCCATGGGACTCTCAAGAGTCTCCTCCAGCACCATAATTCAAAAGCATCAATTCTTCGGCAATCAGCCTTCTTTATGGTCCAGCTGTCCCTTCCATACATCACCATAGCTGTCAAGTTTTCCCTTTTCTCGCGAGGAAGCCTATTCAGCATAAGGGAATTACCCTTTTAAAAAAAGGGAGGGGGGAGAACTTGACAGCTATGTACATCACTACTCGGAAAACCATAGCTTTAACTATACGGACCTTTGTCGGCAAGGTGGTGCGAGGCAGTAGCTTTAGCTTTTAAAAGGCCAAGACAGGTTTTCTAAAGCCTCTGGAACTTGGGGAGGGGTCAAGAGATTGTGGGGCTTCCAGATGTGAGATGGCTGTATCTCCCCCCCCCAATTCCATATTTCTTCAAAGCTTCCCCCACCCCAAATGTCTATTGATCATATTTTTCGTACAGTTCAGCCACAAATGTGATGGCGTGATAAGTCCAAGCCTTGGTTAATTAATATTATGCTGCCTGGCATTCTTATTAGCCCTGCCACCGAGGCTGGGTGGAGCATGCCAGCCACCTAGCAAATAGATCAAGCGACAGCATGCGGTGTATGTCATTTGCATAGCTTAGTTTGCTGGTGGAAAATATGCAGGATTTGGCTTTCCCCGCGGTGGAATTCTGGTTTCCAACTTGAGGTAGACCCTTGTCCCTGGGTGGCTCCTTAGAGTGGCATGTTCTCATTATCAAGACAAAACACATTCTTTGCCTGGCTAATATTTCAAAACCTGTGTGGCTATTAGCCCTGCCTCTCTGGGACTATCGCGTTCCCCCTCGGCGCATGTCTATGGCTCATTTCTTTCTCACCTCCAAGGCTCAGATAGGTCCGATGATTCTGAACGGTCCCTCTTGGTACTTCCTTACAGTATAAATGGTAATGAGGCTTTTCATAGATCCTCCCTCAAGGGGAAGATTAGGGGGGGCCCGTTTCCAGCTAGGGAAGTTGGGCGCAAGCACGCTTGAGTGCCAGAGCCCCATTCACATGTGCATGTACGGAATGTTTGCATGCAAATGACTGTGCACAGATGGTTAAGTTGATCTCCAGCTATTACAATTTATGGCAGCATATATATAAATATATGTGCGGCAGGTAGGGCACACTATTGACTGCAAGAGTCTTTTGATCCGCACGGCTGACAAAGCATTGCCAGATGCCCCTTCGCTTCTGTCAGAATGAGATTGGGGAGGGTAAACCCCCTCTGCATGAATTTTCTTGTTTACAGCACTTCCGTGGGATTCCTTCCATTTGATAATTCTCCTGTGTTTGCCTTTAATCCAGTGTCTTTTGTGACAAGTGGGGTGAGATTGACAGGTGTTGAGCATATGCATTCCCACCCCACCCCCCAAAAAAAGAATTTGCGAGGAAGCACCCTGTTGAAGGGTGCTCCAGACCACGAAAGCTAACGCTGCAAATAAATACCTTGGTCTTTAAGTTGCTACAAGACTCTGCTGCTGCTGCTGCTGCTGTTCTTGTTGTGAGTTTAGGCTCATAGTGACTTGGCCTTCAGGACGCATTCGCAGACAACTTTGTAGCGCAGAGTTGGTCTGCCAGCTGGCCTGGTGCCGGAAGCCAGTTCCCTGTAGAGCAGTGTTTCCCAACCTTGTGCCTCCAGATGTTTTGAGACTACAATTCCCATCATCCCTAGCTAGCAAGACCAGTGGTCAGGAATGATGGGAATTGTAGTCCGAAAACAGCTGGAGGCACAAGGTTGGGAAACACTGCTGTAGAGCATGTAGATAATGTACGAAGTTACTGCCACAAGAGACAATGGTCTCTAGCCTAGGTAGTTTTAAAAGGGATTAGACAAGTTTGTGGAAGGGGGAGGTCCATCAGCAGTTGCTAGGCATGATGGTTGGCAGATGCAAGATGCTCTCAGAAGCCCATGAGTAGGACCTGAATGCTCTCTTCTCACCCATGCTCCCCAGCAACTGGCTTCCAGAAGCACGCTCCTCTGATGCTGGAGATAATACTAACAGCCGTTTGGTAGCCTTGTTCTCTGTGAATGTGACCAAACCTCTTTTAAAGCCTTCCAGCTCAGTGGCTGCCGCTGCATCTTGCATATATAGTGCCTAGGGTTAATATTTGTGATGGATGGGTGCTCTTGCAAGTCAGTCCTTTGTAGGATTGAGCCAAAAGTCCCACCCGCCCAAACCCTTTTCCAGCTCTAAAGGGGAACTTTGAGATGGGTTTTTTTTGTTGTCGCAATAAGCTCCCTGATCCCATTTACCCACTTTGCCCCCTTTTTGCTGTCTGTCCATGGCAGTTACAACTGGTTTCTGCTCCTGCTTGGTCCACATTTCACATCTTGAGGGTAGAAGAGGGGGCTGCTTCCTTTCCTTGCTGCTTCGGTGCACTTCAGGTGCTAACTGGGACCACAGGTTGTGTTCCTGCGGTGGCGAGGACCACAAAACCAGGAAAGCACCACTGGCAGGGAAGTGAGAAGAGGAGGAAACTCCTGGTGATGGAAGGAAGACCGATTTTAGGACTGGTGCATTTTGGAAGTTAATATAGTCCCTCCTCTGAGGGAGGTGTGGAGGGTGGCAATGAGAAACCAGGCCTCTTTTCAGTGCTGTCTTCCACATTTGTGGAAATCTCTCCCCAGTGAAACCTGCCAGGCACCACCATTGTCATAACTGCAGTCTGGTTATGGTCTGTGTGAGCAAGATTAGGCCTTCCTATTCTCGTTGGATGAACACCTTTGAGGTTCCATTCCGTCTTTCCTGCGCATTTGGTTTTCAGCGACAAACATGCCACGTGTTTCCATGGTTGTAAGTCGCTTCAAGGCTTCTTGTGTTTGGGCACGCGGAAAGTAACAGCGGTGGTGAATTTAGGCACTCGCGGTGAGAATTGCCATTCGCAACACGCCCCCTGGCAAAGGCTTGTTCCAAAATGCATTGGCCTTTCTTTCTTCGAAAAAGAACGTATAACCTCTCTCTCCCTGTGTGCCATACTCATAATTTTGTGGTGTGGGTACGTCGCAAGAATCCCATAAGTGCAGTGGCCTCGATTCCATGATTCTTTGCCTTCAGCATAGGGGGGGAGAAATGTTGGGAACACCATGCAAGCTGACCCTTCCCCTGCACAATCTTCTTCAGCATGGAGCTTCACACGGCCTCTACTCCAGTTGCTGCACCGATCCTGAGCCCAGACCACGGCATCTTTGCCTTTCCCCCATCTTCTAAAGGAGAACCGCTTTATGTTGTGATTTCTGTTTCCCCTGCTTTCGTTACTGGCCATCTCCTCCTGGCACCTTTCATTGACCCCCGTCATTACTCTGCATTATTTAAGCTATAATCTTTAAAGAGGTGTTAGGACCCCCCCTCCCGCATTTCTGTAGTTGACATGATACTGGCCAAAGGGTTTGCCTGAAGTGTCAAACTCTTTGGATGGCTGTAAACCAACTTAAACACCTTCATTTCTTGCTGCCATGAGGTCATATTTGCAACCAAAAGGAGAAAAGTAGGGGGGGGTCAAATGTTTAAGTTACATTCCCGCCCCCCCCTTAAAGTATTCTCATACCAATGGGCTATATAGCTGTGCATCTTGGCAGGGGTCCAGACAATCACGATTTAGTGTTTTAACCAGCTGCGATCAAGTAATGTCCCTCGGAGGGAACATTTTGTACAGAGGGAAAGATACATATTTGAGACTGTGAATTGTACTCTGTCTTTACATAGGTTTTTGCAGGCCTTTTGCAAACATATTAAAATCAGGCAATCTGTTTGGGGGGTGGGGTTTAATCGAGAGTTTTGTTTTGTTTTAAAGAAGGATCTTTTGACCAGGAAGTCGGAGGCAAGCCTTAAAAAATGATGGCAAAAACAGCGAGGCAGAAATAAGTGCACTGATTTTGTAGCGCCGATTATTCTTAAAAGTGGTTTCTATTTGCATGTGGCTTCACCTCAAATAATTGTTCATTGTGGATGGCATTGTTAGCTGTTCTGATGTTGCCCTCCAGATGTTGTGCGCTGCAACTCATCCACTCCAGCCAGCATGGGCACCAGGTTGGAAAAAGCTAGTGTATACCTTAATTGACGTGAGCAGTGGAGATGAAGTGAGTTAAACATCCAGTTGACTTAGCTTCCCAAAGTGGAACTCCTCAGACATTGCCCAAATAAATTATGATCACAGTGCAACTTTTTAGACACTATCTCTGCCGACCCGCCCCCGTCCCCAACTCCCCAAAAAAATGTATTTAGGAATAGGTTGGGAGCAGGTCTTGGTCTTTAAGGGATTCTAGTTCCTGATACAGCATGTCAAAGTCGTCTGGAAGTTCCAGCATTTATTTGAATGCAAAATTCTCCTCTGAAGAGGGTTTCCTCTTCCAGGGTCTGGGGAGATACAAACGTAGGATTTCTTCGCTTAGAGTTACAAGGGAGAAAGTGCCTGAGCCTAGGGCAATTTGATGGTAGTAAGAAGATAAATCAATACAGGCAGCCCCTCATTTATTCACGTTCAATATGTGTGTGACTATGCATCGTTCCGAACCCGGAAGAGACCCGAAAACATCACAAAAGGGGTGGGGGCAGAAGAAGGTTTTGCAGGCATTTTCAGTGGTGTTTCCAATATACACAACTTCACTTAGACGCACAGTGCCCCAGAAGGTAACCGCCAAGTAAATGGGGAGTTGCGGGTACCTTACAGCCAGCTCTGGAATTCATCAGAAAGGGAGAAGCAAAAGTGAATGGCTTAGGATGCAGCATCCAAAGTTGAGACTTGCATGTGGCACTGTCTGTTAACATCAGAACGTGCAAGCTTTCAGGGTACCAGGACCTCAAATAAGCTTGGGACTTCTGTAAAAGTTTAAAACCTGGCCAAGTTGGATCAAGTCGAGAGTGACTGTGACCTGCCTTGTGCCTATGTTGCTGGTAAATTGGCATATGATTCGTGAGGTTCCCCCTCTCCCCTGTCCCATGGCCATACATTCAGTGCCACCCTTAGCTTTTGAGCCTCATAAATGAACTAAAGCAAAACAATACTAAATGGTGGTGCAGTGGATAGGAAGTGCGCCTTTCATGTACTGACAAGCTGGAACGTGTCCAGAGGAGGGCAACCAAAATGGTCAAAGGCCTGGAAACGATGCCTTATGAGGAACGGCTTAGGGAGCTGGGTATGTTTAGCCTGGAGAAGAGAAGGTTAAGGGGTGATATGATAGCCATGTTCAAATATATAAAAGGATGTCATATAGAGGAGGGTGAAAGGTTGTTTTCTGCTGCTCCAGAGAAGAGGGCACGGAGCAATGGATTCAAACTACAAGAAGGAAGATTCCACCTAAACATTAGGAAGAACTTCCTGACAGTAAGAGCTGTTTGGCAGTGGAATTTGTTTCCAAGGAGTGTGGTGGAGTCTCCTCCTTTGGAGGTCTTTAAGCAGAGGCTTGACAGGCATATGTCAATAATGCTTTGATGGTGTTTCCTGCTTGGCAGGGGGTTGGACTGGATGGCCCTTGTGGTCTCTTCCAACTCTATGATTCTATGTAAGAAACTTGGGCTCAGATCTCCACTGAATCGCAAAGCCAGGGAGAAGTCACTGTTTTCTTGCTGTATGCCTTTTTTCGTGGTTTTGTGGCAAGGATAAAAGAAAGCTCTGATGTTCCAATGGCATATGAATAAAATAGTGAGCCATAGGAGTAGGCATAGAAGCCTATTACTGAAATAAGAAATTGTAATCGCAAACCTGGAAGGGATGAACTGGACTCCACTGACCTTAGCAATGCTTCGGTGAGATAACCTTTCGCTGTCTTTATCATTTCTCCCCATAGTGATCGGCACCACATTTCCAGCTCCATTCCGGTTCCAAAGAGGCAGAGTACTGCGTTTGGGGGTTTGGATATTGGGTTCACCAGCAGCCACCCTTCTCCAGACAAGGGACTCCGAAAACGGGCCAACTCTGAGAACGAGAGACTTCAGTACAAGACTCCTCCTCCGAGCTACAACTCTGCTTTAACACAGCCCATTGCCATTGCGGGGGAGCCGAATAAGAAGGCCGGGTCTTTATCCTCCTCTTTAGATACCTCCATTGACTTCTCGAAAGAAAGCAAAAAGGGAGGGGACCCGCGCCACAGCCTGAACGGCGAAAACAGGAGCCCAAACACCTCCCGAGACCAACAGGAGTCTTTCCTGGGACCCTCTCGTGCAATAAACGGCGCGGCGTTGCCCAGCGAGCGCCCTGATGCGGCCACCAGTGACCAGCTGTGTGCCTTCCGGGGCAGCCTTGGCGCTGACCTCCTCTGCACGGTTGAGCAAGCGGAAGAGATCATGGGCATGGAAGCGACGGGCTTCGGCACCGGAGACCAGCTCGAAGCCTTTAACTACATCCCGGTGGACCACGCCGTGGCGGTGGAGTGCGATGACCAAGTCCTGGGGGAATTCGAGGAGTTTTCCCGGAGGATTTGTGCGCTGAACAAGGACGCCCCCACATTCCGCAGGCCGCGGAAGGGTTCCGACAAGTGAGCTTTTGGGACACAGCGGTGCCACGTTTCACGAGGTGAAAACTATGTATCTGGAATGAAGATAAAACTTGCACTCATAATCCCTGATCAGTTACCGGGTGGGATTGGGTGGGCGGGCGGGCGGGGGAGAGAAGAGAACTGTCTTTATAGTTTTGGGAAGTAGATTTGGGTTGCACACAATCATGGTATCGCCACAGTCCAGGTAAACCTCTGCTGCTTCCTATCTCCTGGTTTTCCTAGTATTTACAGATTGTTCTGGCAATTGGATCAGGCCACTGGTGCGTTGCCTGCTTTTAAGTTTTAGATTTCTTTCAGCCCTTTGAACAGGTTGGGGTGGTGGAAAATTTAAGTCAAACGCTTAGCTGAAGACATACAGGGGTGAATGTGTACGCCGTTGTGCACCACACGTTCTCTCTCTTCCCCAACAGCTTTTTTGCCTTCAGGTCTTGCCGCCCTTCCTGCTTCAGGGGCAAGATGCCCTGTCAAATCCAGTAAGAACTCCTTTCCCTACACAATGTTATCTCCTTGGGTCATGTGCAGGAGATATGCCCGGCATATTGCTCCCATTGCTTCTAGGTAGAAAATTTGAGTGGGGGTGGGGGTGGAGAGGGAAGCTCTGTGGGCTTAGGTCTTACCCCAGCCTTATCACTGTGTGGCCAGTTTAGGAAGAAATACAGTTCCGGCACTCAAGCCAGACCTGAAAACTGAAGACGCTGCTTCTGCAGTTTGGTAGCTCTCTGGAGCACTTTTGTCTACAGGTGTGTCTCATGGGACCAGCAAACGGCAATAAATCAATCCATAGGCACATTAATTATTCCCCCCCCCAGACCCTATCAATCTGTGAAGCAGTATACAAACACGCAAGCCAGATGTTATATATACAGTGCAATAGGTTTTGAGATGATGTGAATGGACTCTGAATAGTGCTTGCTGTTGGCCATACTTAATAATATACTTAATAATAATTTTATTTGGTTGAGGTGGGGGAGAATCAACCAAACCTTCTGTACTTCTCAACTGGAGTTGTCCAACAACTTGGTTTTCCCCCCAGTGGAGCAAGTTTGACTCCAGATGAGGTAGTTTGCCACTGGGGCACGTGTTTCCAACTGCACTAACATCCAAGCGGATTTTGTGGTCTGCTTGAGATTCCCGACGATATGCATTTATTATTATTATTATTATTTTGGAGTTCAGGTGTGTCTGGCTCTTGCTTTCAACATTGTATACCGATGTCTGGGCTCAGTTGTGAGCTCACAAATAAATATATATAAATATAAATATATATATGTATAGCAGAATAAAAGTTTAATTTACTTCATGGTGTGGTGCCTGACAACTTCTTCCCTCTGCTTGCCTGCTCCTTTGAACCTTTGCTCTGGCGCATTCGGCAGACATCGCGACAAAGTTGAAGCCAACTGTTAAGGAAACAGTGGAACATGGAAGACAAATCGGCACACTCTTGGCAGCTCTGGTAGGCCGTGGGGGTAACCGTTTCTGTACAGCCCCACAGCAGCTAACTGTATTGAGATCAGCTGTGTTGCTTTCATTTAACCTTCCTTGGTGTGGTGCCTTCCAGCTGTTTTGTTCTCCCATAAACCCCAGCCAGCCGTTTACCCACTGGGCACCTTTTACAAAGGTGCATGTATCTTGTATTTGGGGTTTACTGGATGGAGAAGCCACATGGGAATATGAGCCCTGAGAAACCAGTAGAGAAACTAGGTAAAGGTAAAGGGCCCCCTGACCATCAGGTCCAGTCGTCTCCAACTCTGGGGTTGCGGCGCTCATCTCGCTCTATAGGCCGAGGGAGCCGGCGTTTGTCCGCAGACAGCTTCCGGGTCATGTGGCCAGCATGACAAAGCTGCTTCTGGCGAACCAGAGCAGCGCACGGAAACGCCATTTACCTTCCCGCCGGAGCGGTACCTATTTATCTACTTGCACTTTGACATGCTTTCGAACTGCTAGGTTGGCAGGAGCTGGGACCGAGCAACGGGAGCTCACCCCGTCGCGGGGATTCGAACCGCCGACCTTCTGATCAGCAAGCCCTAGACTCTGTGGCTTAACCCACAGCGCCACCTGGGTCCCTGTAGTAGAGAAACTAGGGGAGGCCAAATCTGTCTTATTGCCAGTCCAAGTAACTTGCACATTTATTTATTTTTCAAACCATCATACCATTTCTGCATTGTAATACCGAACCGTGTACTTTGATACGTTTCGAACCACCTTGCAACGTTCAGAGAAGTGTGAAGCCTTGCGGATAGCGAAGTTCCAATATGCACAGGAGTCTGAGACATGTGGCTTAGGTCACACTGCCTGTAGGAATGTGCAGAGATCAAAGCATCCCCAATAGGCGCCTTGATATTTCTCATTTCTCGCCGACTTCCAACGAGACATGGAGAAGGGAGCCCTGTTTTTAGGAGAGCATTGTGTTTCCAAGATGAAAGCAGATGCGAAGGTTCTTTCTGCGGTGCCTGCTCCAAGGCTGCTCATTCAGGCTTGAATATTGGCACTCGGTTCTGCTATTGTTGCCATCGCAAAGTGATGAATGGGCAAGTGCCAACTGGCGCACAGCCAACGAAGCTGCACCCTTGTAAGCGACCTGAATCTCGCCCAAGGTTTTGGAGTGCAGATCGCACTGCTGTGCGTCTGCCAGACGAGTCTGTTCATTTGTCTTCCACCCATGTAATCTATTCAGTCTGTCGTCGTCATCTCCTTCAACATGCATTTGTGAGGAACCAAATAGTAAAGATTAGATCCTATTCTATTACAGTGGTACCTCTACTTACGAATGTTTCTACTTACGAATGGAGCTCCGTCCGCCATCTTGGATGCGGTTTAGATAGGATTTTTTTTTACTTACGAATTTTTAGATAGGATTTTTTCTACTTACGAATTTTTTCTCCCAATGCATTCCTATGGGATTCGACTTACAAATTTTTACTACTTACAAATGTGCGTTTGGAACGCATTAAATTTGTAAGTAGAGGTACCACTGTATTATTCTTTGCATTTATATCCCCCTATTCTCTCTAAGGAGCTCAATGTGACATAACAGGGTTCTCCCCCTCATTTAATCTCCTGCTCCAATCCTGTGAGATCGGTTACGGCGAGAGGCAGTGACTGGCCTGAGGTTACACCCAGTGAGCTTCATGGCCGAGTGGGAATTCGAACCCCGGTCTCCCAGGTCCTAGTCTAACACTCTAACCACAATACTATGCTGGCAGTTCACTTGTACAACAAGAAACAGGGACTGTGGTCTAAACCAGGCACCCCCAAACTTCGGTCCTCCAGATGTTTTGGACTACAGTTCCCATCATCCCTGACCACTGGTCCTGTTAGCTAAGGATCATGGGAGTTGTAGGCCAAAACATCCGGAGGGCCACAGTTTGGGGATGCCTGATCTAAACCATTGAGCTTCTTGGGCTTGTCAGTCAGAAGGTCGGCCGTTTAAATCTCCGTGATGGGGTGAACTCCCGTTGTTCTGTCCCAGCTCCTGCCAACCTACCAGTTCAAAAGCATGCCAGTGCAAGTAGATAAATAGGTACCACTGTGGTGGGAAGGTAACGGCGTTTCCGGGTGCTCTGGCTTCCGTCACGGTGTCCATTGTGCCAGAAGCGGTTTAGTCCTGCTGGCCACATGACCTGGAAAGCTATCTGTGGACAATCGCTGGCTCCCTCGTCCTGAAAGTGAGATGAGCGCCGCAACCCCATAGTCGCCTTTGACTGGACTTAATCGTCCAGGGGTCCTTTACCTTTTACAACAAGATGACTGTTACTACCATTATTCCGTTGTCTCTTACTTGCCCTTCACCCGCAGATCCCAGGGCAGGCTACAGCAGTTTAATTTTAAAAAACACAAAAAACAGTTCAGACATATTACATTCACAATGATAGGGTTGGTCCTAAAACCACACGTCTCAGATGTCAAAGATCAGGATAAAGAAGCCTGTGTGAAATCAGACTACCACTCGACAGATCTCAGAGGTTGGTGGCACAGCTTAATGGAGGTTTTCGAACAGAAGGCGTGTGACTAATTCCTGCATTCCAGGGGGCTGGACTAGATGGCCCTCGGGGGTCCTTTCCAACACACTGATTCTATGATTCCTTCTCTAGTTAAGTCTACACATCGCTTTTTGGACCTTCCAGAGATGCTGCGCAGCTGGAATAACAGACCCACGGAGCATTCTGGGGCTAGGCGCCATATGGGTTTGTAGAGCTTTATGGAGTGTGGAAATGGGATGTTCGCACATGGAGGCAGGTTTTCTTAATCTTCCGGCACTTCCTGCGATCCAGGCAGCGGTATGTCTCTGCCCCCCCCCTCCCCGGCCAAACCCCCCACATTTGCTGCTGATATATCCAGACAGCAAAAGCAGTCAAGAGATAATCTTTAGCTGATGTAAAGTGGTATATATGCCTCGAGTAAAGAGGGGTGGTGGCTGAATTGTGTCACCCGAACGTTCGGAATGATAAAAATCAGAAAAGGAGATTGGAAGGTGCTCCAGGAGGGTCTCTGCAAAGTGGGCGAACTGGACATTAAAACGGATGCAATTCAGCTTAAGGGGGTGGGGATCCTGGCATCACAAATAGATGAATAGAATCTGAACCAGCTATGACTGACCATGAAAAGGAACTTGGGATTGTAGTAAGTAGCATGAAGGAAATCTCGGCTCCATGTGCAGGAGCCATGAAAAAGGTAAATCCCATGTTGGGAATAATTAGTTTGGAAACGAAGTTTCCCGTATTGCAATGCTGTATGGCCACACTATGGTACAGGTCTGGTCGAGGCACCTCAAAAAGTTGTGACAATGGAAAATAAACAGGTACGGAAGTATTTAGACACACACGTATGCACACACACACTCAAAAGTCATTAGCAGTAATCCTGATTTAAACATTTATAGTAATATAAGCAGTCCATATGTCTCAATAGATAGCCAAATGAGATTAATGTTGATAAGATATACATTCAGTTCTAGAAAGGGCAGCAAGTTCCTGAGGTTGAGTCGGAATCTCCTTTCTTGTAACTGGAAGCCACGGGTTCGAGTCCTACCTTCCACAGCAGGAGAAAACAAGCTTGCTCCATTTCCCATGTGACAGCTCTTGGGGTATTTGACAATTTCATAACAGTGCCGCCTTCAGGGCAATTGAGAAAGGAAGGCAGGAAGAAGTGGCAAGCTTGCATCGATCCCTTGCTGGCAGGGACACTGAGCACCGATTGTTGCAGGATTTCCCCCTTTGCTATCTGGCTAGCCTCAGTCCTGAGTTCCTGACAAGCCGCCCCAGGGTATATTAAGACACAGACTTATTTTTATGCCGTAATCCGAATTGACGGTCAGGGTTAGGCTGCGCAATAAATTTGTTATGGCTAACCCCTCCATTGGGCAGCTGGATTTCCTGTTGGCGAGTCGAGGAGGAGGGGATTAGCCCTCGAAGCAAAGGCTTCGGAAAATGCGTCTGCAGGTAAGAGCTTAATTTTAATAAGTAGTGTCAGTGTTTATTCCCAGGAAACAGCTGGAATTTCAGGGTTTGCCAGCGGGCTGAGAATGGTGTTTATGGATAGAGTCCCATCTCCAAATCCTTAGGGCAGCCTTCGGTTTGCTGAGAGGCCCAAACCTGCGCCTGTTTACTCAAAGGAAATCCCAGTTTGTTCCTGTGCTGCGTCGAGAAATATTGAGGCCGTTTGGGGGTCCTCTCCGTCTTTCCAAACATCGTGTCAAATGAGCATTTTTTCCAAAGTATAATTTATCATTTTTATATACACTATTAAAGCTGAGCCAAACATGCTTAGAAGGCTGGGTCGTGGGGGATGTGGAACTGGCCTCTCTTTTGCATTATGGGATGTTTGGGGAGGGCAAGGTGGATTTCCACAATACTTAACCCCCCTCCAGATTGTCTCAGAAATTGGGCAACATTTAAATTTCCCTGAAATGCTGCTTAGCATCACAATTTCAAGTCAGGGTATTCTAGGAGAAAACGATGACCATTAATCCAAAATTCATTTTAGAGCAGATTTGGGTGTAGTTGCCCAGTTGCTGCCCTTGGCAACTGATAAATGTATTTATTGGCTGTCCTATTCCAAGGGTCCTGCATGAGGCTCTGAATTACATATTTTAGAAAATGTTTCCCCCCTTGGTTTTTGTGTTCAGTGTTGCTTTGGAGAGCAGAGCATAAGCTCCGAAGAAATTGGAGGTTATGAATCTGCGCGGTTTTGATCCTCATGTTTTTACTCTCAAGGCATACGGCCAGCACAGGTTTTATGTGGGGGTAGCCAATGTGATGGCCTTCCAGATGGTTTTTGCTGGACTACAATTCCCATCATTCCTCACCACGCTGGCTGAGGCTGATGGGAGTTGGAGTCCCAAAAACATCTTGTTGTTTAGTCGTTTAGTCGTGTCCGACTCTTCGTGACCCCGTGGACCATAGCACGCCAGGCACTCCTGTCTTCCACTGCCTCCCACAGTTTGGTCAAACTCATGTTCGTAACTTCGAGAACACTGTCCAACCATCTCGTCCTCTGTCATCCCCTTCTCCTAGTGCCCTCCATCTTTCCCAACATCAAGGTCTTTTCCAAGGATTCTTCTCATGAGGTGGCCAAAGTATTGGAGCCTCAGCTTCAGGATCTGTCCTTCCAGTGAGCACTCAGGGCTGATTTCCTTCAGAATGGATCGGTTTGATCTTTTTGCAGTCCATGGGAGTCTCAAGAGTCTCCTCCAGCACAATAATTCAAAAGCATCAATTCTTCGGCGATCAGCCTTCTTGATGGTCCAGCTCTCACTTCCATACATCACTACTGGGAAAACCATAGCTTTAACTATACGGACCTTTGTAGGCAAGGTGATGTCTCTGCTTTTTAAGATGCTGTCTAGGTTTGCCATTGCTTTTCTCCCAAGAAACAGGCATCTTTTAATTTCGTGACTGCTGTCACCATCTGCAGTGATCCTGGAACCCAAGAAAGTAAAATCTCTCACTGCCTCCATTTCTTCCCCTTCTATTTGCCAGGAGGTGATGGGACCAGTGGCCATGATCTTAGTTTTTTTGATGTTGAGCTTCAGACCATATTTTGCGCTCTCCTTTTTCACCCTCATTAAAAGGTTCTTTAATTCCTCCTCACTTTCTGCCATCAAGGTTGTGTCATCAGCATATCTGAGATATTTCTTCCGGCAATCTTATTTCCGGCTTGGGATTCATCCAGTCCAGCCTTTCGCATGATGAATTCTGCATATAAGTTAAATAAGCAGGGAGACAATATACATCTAGAGGACACCATAATGGCCGGCTTTGATTTCTGTGGATGTGTGTATCCTCCATATTTAATAGCTGATGCTCTGTTTTCTCCTCCTATCCTGTGGAAGGGAGCCATGGCTATCATCAAAATAATTAATGATGATCAGAAATGCAGAGTCAGGGACTTTAAGCTAATAGCCGCAACATGTTAGCAAGGTGCAATTGAACATATGGAATAGATCACCATTGCCTAAGCACCTGAAGCAGCCAGTTTAAATGCATTGATAAGCCTCATCTACATTTACGTTAGCTGAAGGAGAAGGGATTAAGGAGCATGGAAAGAGAACAGGGAGACTCTTATTTTTTAGAAAAACATGAATGGCCACTGAAATTGAACGCCTCCCCCCCCCCAGACATTGACGTGTTTCAGGTGAGTTGAAGTGTCTACCGTATGTTCAAATCGATGTACGAGACTCTCTTTGGGTGGATCTACACACAGGAAAAAGCTGCTATAAATAAGTCGTAAATTAAGTCATTATAACGAAAGAAAGGGGAAAAACCGCTATGTAAAATCGCATAGAAAAGTTTTGTGCTCTACAGCGCCATCTGGTGTTGCATGTCTCCCACTTGGACTGCTGCAATGCGCTCTACGTGGGGCTACCTTTGAAGGGGACCCGGAAACTACAACTAATCCAGAATGTGGCAGCTAGACTGGGGACTGGGAGCGGCTGCCGGGACCATATAACGCCGGTCCTGAAAGATCTACATTGGCTCCCAGTACGTTTCCGAGCACAATCCAAAGTGTTGGTGCTGAACTTGAAAGCCCTAAATGGCCTCAGCTCAATATACCTGAAGGAGCGTCTCCATCCCCATTGTTCTGCCCAAACACTGAGGTCCAGCGCTGAGGGCCTTCTGGTGGTTCCCTCACTGTTAGAAGTGAAGCTACAGGGAACCAGGCAGAGGGCCTTCTCGGTAGTGGTGCCCGCCCTGTGGAATGTCCTCCCATCAGATGTCGAGGAAATAAACAACTACCTGACTTCAGAAGACGTCTGAAGGCAGCCCTGTTTAGGGAAGTTTTTAACGTTTGATGTATTATCGTGTTTTTAATATTCTGTTGGGAGCCGCCCAGACTGCCTGGGGATACCCAGCCAGATGGGCGAGGGAAGAAGGAGAAGGAGAAGGAACAAAATACCATCAAATGGAGCTGAATTGATGTTAGCAGAAGGAATGCTTCCATGAGCCATACTGGGGACCCAGCTCCATCCAGCATGTCCCTAAACTGTATCCTGGCAACAGCTATTACATCAGTCTCTAGCAAATAAAGGGACTCTATTGGCTCTAGTGGAAGACCACACTTCTCTCCTTGAACCAGTTCAATTCCTGCTGTCCATTTATACAAATTTTGTGACTTAAGTTTTCTTTCCCCCTCCTCCCTCCCATCCACTTTTCCTTTTGTGCCATGCCTTTCCCGCCTTAAGCCTGAGGGCAGAGACTTCCTTCTTCCTTCCCTCTGTGAACCGCCCGGGGAACCTTCTTGCGGCTGAAGAATGGGCCAGAAAATATCTCAAATAAATACATTTAAAAATGAGTATTTGCAGTCCCAGGGTAATCAGAAACCAGGAGGTTTAACTGCCAAACCCTCCAACTAATGCACAATCCGATTTTTCTGGATGCGCAGGCTTGTATCTCTTCCAGTCCTCCAAATCTCCCTGCTGCGACTCAGCCTGCCTTAGCGCTTAGTCTTGGCAGCCGTTTGTATACCTGTCCCTGCATCCTCCTGGTCGAGCCTGCAAGAAACGGTTGTGATGTGCTGGAGATGACCTGTTTGCTTAAATATCCAACCCTGGTATTAATCAGCCTGGCAGGGAAGGTGGACGGGAATTGCCTAATGGGAAAAGCAGTCATCTCTTCTGAATTTGCTCGTGCAATGGAAAGAGAAGTGGGAGGGTGGATCTCATGCCAAAGTGTCATCCATCCTTACCATGGAAAGATGCTGCAGCCAGCAGTGGCCCACATGATGAGACACAGGAACATAATACGAACCTGCTGGATCAGGCAAATGTTGCTGGATTCCAACTCCCAGTGGCCCCAATTGTTTGCTTGTTTTCAAATGTTTATCGGGTTTTACATTTAACAATTTGAGTCACCTAAATCATAATCATATACACTTAAGAGTGTATATGAGAGCCAGTGTGGTGTAGTGGTTAAGAGCGGTAGACTCGTAATCTGGGGAACCGGGTTCGCGTCTCCGCTCCTCCACATGCAGCTGCTGGGTGACCTTGGGCTAGTCACACTTCTCTGAAGTCTCTCAGCCCCACTCACCTCACAGAGTGTTTGTTGTGGGGGAGGAAGGGAAAGGAGAATGTTAGCTGCTTTGAGACTCTTTCGGGTAGTGATAAAGCGGGATATCAAATCTAAACTACTCCTCCTCCTCTTCTTCTTCCTCCTCCTCCTCCTCTGGATTCTCTGAATCCCTATACTTCCCTCCCTTGGCGATCACTGGTAGCTGAGTAAGATTGCCTTCCATAAACATGGTTTTAACCATGAGTCCGTAAGTGACTGTGGAGGCCAATTCTGGATCCACACGTCCTTCCACAGTGGGGACATAGGTTTCCAGGCGGGAGTTGATCACGGTGTGGATTTGCCAAGCGTTCATTCCTCTTAGCACGTTTCCGCCTTGCGTCCTGACTTTGAGCGTCTTCAAAGCTCATGACACCTTTGGTAAAGGCTGTTCTCCAATTGGAGCACTTGCAGGCCAGTGTTTCCCAATTGTTGGTGTTTATACTATATTTTTTTAAAAATTGCTATAATCAGGCATCCACACAACATGCCTAGTCCAAAGAAGTTGATGTTGAAGAATCATTGCTTCGACACTGGTGATCTTTGCTTCTTCCAGTACACTGGCATTAGTTTGCCTGTCTTCCCATGTGATGTGTAAAGTTTATCGGAGACACCGTTGATGGAATCTTTCGAGGAGTTGGAGATGGCATTTGTAAGTGCTCCATGTTTCACAATCATATAGTAAGGATGGTTGTACAATCGCTTTGTAAACAAGCATTTTGGTTTCCCTGTGAATGTCCCGGTCCTCAAACACTCTGCACTTCAGTTGGGAGAAAGCCGCACTTGCAGTGCTCAGGCGATGCTGGATTTCAGCATCAATGGCCCTTGTAGAAAGATAACTCCCCCCCCCCCCGGCCACGGGTTCCATAGTTATTCTTTTTTGACTGCATCGTATAATGTTCTCCATAATTCCTTAACAATCAGTTCTTACCATACTTCTTATTACATTGCAAGCGTTTTTTTTTCAAATCCTGCCAATGTTTTTAATTGTTTACAGTGTTCTTTTAAGTAACATAAAGTTTCCCCATTCTTTATTAAATTTGTTATCTTCTTGGTTTCTAATCTTCCTGGTCATTTTCGCCATCTCGGCATAGTCCATCATCTTTGTCAACCATTCTTCTCTGGTAGGTACTTTATCTTCCTTCCATCTCTGGGCTAGCAGCATCCGCCCAGGTGTCGTAGCCTACATAAACAGTCTTCTCTGCTCCTTTGGTATTTCTGGACCTAAAATTCCTAATAAAAAAAGCTTCTGTTTTCCCCCACAAAAGTTATTCTAAACATTTTTTTCAACTCGTTATAAATCATTTCCCAATATGCTTTTGTCATCTTGCAGGTCCACCACATATGCTAGAATGTGCCTTCTTTATCTTTACACTTCCAACGGATATTTGTAGCAGTTCTATACAGGCATACCTCGGTTTAAGTTTAAGCCTCGGTTTGAGTATTTCAGTTTAAGTACTCCGCGGACCCGTCCGGAACGGATTAATCCACTTTCCATTACTTTCTATGGGAAAGTTTGCTTCAGGTTAAGTACGCTTCAGTTTAAGTACTCCATGGACCATCTGGAATGGATTAATTCACTTTCCATTACTTTCAATGGGAAAGTACGCTTCAGGTTAAGTACGCTTCAGGTTAAGTACAGACTTCCGGAACCAATTGTGTTTTTAAACCAAGGTACCACTGTACATTTTTGCTAGTTTAGTAGGACTTAGGTACCAACATTTTCATATAATTTCCCTTCAACATACAGCACAGCGTGCCCAATTGTTAGGGGCAATGGGAGCTTTAGTCTGAAGCCCCACAGATTTCCCATCCCTCTCTTATGCAAAGAAGAGGAGGAGGAGGAGGAGGAGGAGGAGGAGTTTGGATTTGATATCCCACTTTATCACACCTCTGAAGGAGTCTCAAAATGGCTAACATTCTCCTTTCCCTTCCTCTCCCACAACAAACACTCTGTGAGGTGAGTGGGGCTGAGAGACTTCAGAGAAGTGTGACTAGCCTAAGGTCACCCAGCAGCTGCATGTGGAGGAGCGGAGATGCGAACCCGGTTCCCCAGATTACGAGTCTACCGCTATTATTATTAAAAAGAAGTTCTACGCTCCAGCCACTCTCTCAGTGCAGTAAAAAATTCTTTTTCCAGCAGCCCGCCTAACTCCTCCCTGCTGTGTAGGCACAAGCACTCTGCCCTCCCACACCTGTCTTTTCACTTCCACTTCCCAGGGCAGGAATCCGCTGTCACCAGAGGTCAAAGCCAGCCCCGGCATATAAAGGATTTCAGGAAGATGCTCGTTTCCTTTCAAGTTAACTCCCTATCTCCCAACGCGCCCATTAGCTCTTTTTTTTTGCCTTTAATAAATTTCCAGGGTCTGTGACCTCGGGAAAGCTCCTCGGAGGAGGAGGAGGCTGCTTCTCTACCCGTGTTCAGGAAATTGCTGTCATTTTTCACTCCCCACCAGCGTGGCACCACGGTATGGCTGTTGTTGGCGGGCACAGCGCAGCAACCAAGGGGTATTTAGGCTGGCACTGGACAAGCAGCTGCAGAATTTCACCGGCACCAACCCTCCTTGGTGAAAGAGTTGCACAGACTCCGTAGTCGGGAGTGAAGTCCCGGCTAGGGATCTCTCAATCCATAGCAAATTTGGCAACGGAGACTTGCCTTGATAGAGCTTTTTCCCCCCTCTGCTTTATTTGCACCACCAGAAAGAGAGGCTGCCAAATTATACCCCAGGTTTGGGCTGAGCTGGCGTAGCAGACCATAGAGCAATGTTTCCCAAACTTGGATCTCCAGCTGCTTTTTGGACTACAATTCCCATCACCCTGTGGTCACATGATGGGAATTGTAGTCCAAAAACAGCTGGAGACCCAAGTTTGGGAAACACTGCTGTAGAGAGTAGCAGCTTAAGAGCTCAGCCAGAAAGATATGGGTTCAAACACAGACTGCAAGGCTTAGGAAAGCACTGAAAAACTGCAGTGGGTGGTTGTGGTGAAAGACTTTGTCTTCTTGAGAACTGACTCACTTTCTCTTTTCTTTTTAAATAAGCGTGTTTCTAGACCTTATTGTTGCAATGTTTGGGTCTGGGATGTGCCGCTCTCCAGATCTGAGCCTGGTCTCCGCCGGGGAGGACAGGATACAAATAAAATTTATTATTATTATTATTATTATTATTATTATTATTATTATTATTACCTCTAGGAAAGGCCCAAGCCGGAACTGAAAGCAGCAGCACTCTTGCTGCTTGTGATTCTCAGCAACTGGTACATTTGGGAGAGATTCAGGTAGATAGCCATGTTGGTCTAACACAGTCAAAATACATATAAAAATTTAAAAAACGGTCCAATAGCACCTTAGAAACCAACTTAAGTTTGTTATTGGTTTAAGCTTTCGTGTGCATGCACACTTCTTCAGATACCAAGCTAAGGGACGCGGGTGGGGCTGTGGTCTAAACCACAGAGCCCAGGGCTTGCCGATCGGAAGGTTGGCGGTTCGAATCCCCGCGACGGGGTGAGCTCCCCTTGTTCAGTCCCAGCTCCTGCCAACCTAGCAGTTTGAAAGCACATCAAAGTGCAAGTAGATAAATAGGTACCACTCCAGCGGGAAGGTAAAGGCGTTTCCATGCGCTGCTCTGGTTTCGCCAGAAGTGGCTTAGTCATGCTGGCCACATGATCCGGAAAAACTGCCTGCGGACAAATGCCGGCTCCATTGGCCTGTAAAACGAGATGAGCGCCGCAACCCCAGAGTCGTACGCGACTGGACTTAACTGTCAGGGGTCCTTTACCTTTTTTTTAAAAAAAAGGTGCTACTGGACTGAAATATACTCGGAGTCGAGAGTGAATTTCATGCTCTTTATTCAGCTCATAGTCATCAAGGAGGAGAAGAGAAGACGAATGGCTCTTTTCCCAAAACCATCTGCTTATATACATTATTTACACAATGGGCCTTGCGTGATTGGCTACTTCAGGGCTACACCTGTGGGCCAATTATATTGTGGATTGACTTCTGCCTGCAGCCTGATTGGCTGCTCCTACAGGCCAATCAGGTAGCAGATTCACTTCTGCCAGCCGCCTGATTGGCTGCTCCAGCAGGCCAATCAGGTTGCGGATTCACTTCCACCTGGAGTTGGATTGGGTAGCTCCCGCTGATTCTGAATCCTATTGTTCTAGGATTCAGCTCAGTACATAACATGGACAATGTTTATATATATATATATATATATATATTTGGGAGAGTTTTTGGTTTAGCTCACACTTAAAGGTGGGCCCACCTAATTCACAGTTTCTGAAAGAACGCACAATAGAAACACAGCCATCGTGTGTTTTCATAATTCCACTTACCTGAATTATGAATCTTTGCTGCCAGGCAGTATGTAGAAAGACGCGTGCACAGGGGCAAAGGGTACATAAAACACACACAACATGTAAATATACAAAAATGTGTATACAGTGGACGCTCGGGTTGCGGATGTGATCCATGCGGGAGGCATGTTCGCAACCCGCAGCATTTGTAACCCGTGTCTGCGCACTCGCGGGTCGCGATTCGGCGCTTCTGCGCATGCGCAAAGTGCGATTTAGTGATTCTGCACATGTGCATGCGGCAAAACCCGGAAGTAACCCGTTCTGGTACTTCTGGGTTCGGCGCAGAGCGCAACCCGAAAAGACACGACCTGAAGCGGCTGTAACTCGAGGTATGACTGTATTAGGAGATATTCGCACTAAAATGTTGCAGCATTTCATGAAGACTTGAATCTGGTCTGGGACCGTAATAAAAAATTACTATTATTATTATTAATGAAGATTTTTTAAAAATGTCATGAATGGATGTGGAAACCTGAATTTAAGATCAGAGAAGCAGAGAAACCCCCAAAGGGAGAGATTTGCTCATCCCTAGACCAACAATAAGAGTTTTATTCGTGTCACAGTCCGGTCGGCGGGCGTCAGGACCAGAGGTAAGATGGTGGTGAAGAAGCAGGAACAGGAGCAGGGCTGAGGGTCCAGCAGCAGGCAGTTGCAGGGTCAAGGAGCAAGGCAGAGACGAAGGTCCACGGGGCAAGAAGCAAGGCGAAGGCTCAAGGAACAAGAAGCAAGGTGAAGGTCCAACGAACAAGAAGCAAGGCGAAGGTCCAAGGGTCGAGGAGCAAGGCGAAGGCAAAGCAAGGGTCCCAGGAGCAAGGAGCAAGGCGAAGGATCAAGGAACAAGAAGCAAGGCGAAGGTCCAAGGGTCGAGGAGCAAGGCGAAGGCAAAGCAAGGGTCCAAGGGTCGAGGATCCAGGCGTCGGCAAGGCAAGGGTCCAAGGAGCAAGGAGCAAGGCGAAGGATCAAGGAACAAGGAGCAAGGCGAAGGTCCAAGGGTTGAGGATTCAGGCGTCGGCAAGGCAAGGGTCCATGGAGCAAGAATCAATGCATCGGCAAGGCAAGGGTCCAAGGAGCAAGGATCAAGACGTCAGCAAGGCAAGGGTCCACGGAGCAAGGATCAAGACGTCAGCAAGGCAAGGGTCCATGGAGCAAGAATCAAGACATCAGCAAGGCAAGGGTCCACGGAGCAAGAATCAAGACGTCAGCAAGGCAAGGGTACACGGAGCAAGGATCAAGACGTCAGCAAGGCAAGGGTCCACGGAGCAAGGATCAAGACGTCAGCAAGGCAAGGGTCCACGGAGCAAGGATCAAGAGGCCAGATGCAACCACGGCAAGGCAAGGGTCCACGGAGCAAGGATCAAGACGTCAGCAAGGCAAGGGTCCACGGAGCAAGGATCAAGAGGCCAGATGCAACCACGGCAAGGCAAGGGTCCACGGAGCAAGGATCAAGACGTCGGCAAGGCAAGGGTCCATGGAGCAAGGATCAAGAGGCCAGATGCAACCACGGCAAGGCAAGGGTCCAAGGAGCAAGAGGCCAGATGCAACCAGGCAGGGAAAGCGTTGCTGTGGCAAAGAGCTGAAGGGAAATGCTGGGCTTTTATCCCTGCCACCAGGTGCAGTGAGATCTCAAGTGGCCTCACCTGGGTGACTACTCCTTGCCTCTCCAACACAAGCTGATGTCTTCACCTGTGTGGCCACGCCTTGCTTCCCCAGCACAAGCTGAGGCAGGCCCCAGTCCTGCAAAGCACCACAGGCCTGACTTCTGCCCATACTCCTGACAATTCGCCAGGTTGCGCAGATCTCCTTCCTCAGCAGGGATCCAGTCACTGTTTCCTAACCTTCAGACATTACATTGATCCCTTTGCTTGGCCAGATCCAAATCTCCAGTCCATCAGACAATTTGGATTTGCGCCTTGCTCTGTCCACACATTTCCATCCTGCGTTTTTCCAGGAAGACAAAGCGCAAAGGAAAGAGGGAGAGAGACACACGATGGCAGCGATCCAAGCTCTGTGGATTCTGGCGGGCTCAATTGTGCTTAACTCCGTATCGGACTGTGTCCGTTTACAAGCCCTGGACCGAAATCTGCAGGGCAGGAGCGGAGGTTTCCTCAGGTTTTAAAATAAAATTAAATCAAATCCTGGCAGGAAAGTTACATGTGTCACTCCTGCGACGGCGAGAGATGGAAGCTGGGCTCATCCCAGCTGGGACATCCGACGACCTATTGGCACTTAGGAGAACCTCCGGACGGATTAGGGGGGATTTTGTGGGGGGCGTTTTATCGCTGCATCATAACTTAGCAGCCCAGAGGTGCTTCCCACAAAATCTCGCCTGTATCTCCCAGCCGTGAACTTTTGCCCTGCCCTGGGCTGGTTTCAAACAGGATATTATGCGCCTTGAGCCTAGGAAGCTGCTTCATATGGAGTCAGACCAATGGCCCGTCTAGCGTCATTGTTGACACTGACTGGCAGCTGTGGTTTGCCAGGGTTTCAGGCTAGGAATCTCTCCCAGCCCTGCTTGGAGCTGTCAGTGGGGATTGAACCTGGGACCTCTTTCATGCAAAACACACCTGTGGGGTGTGATCTGTGAGAGGCAGTCAAGTACAACATTCCTCGAAATGCTAGAGAAGACATGCGAGGGAACGTTTGGTCCAGCCAGTCAAACCTTCCTGTTCCTCCTGGCTAGAGCATCCTTCCTTTTACATGAGAAGGTGGGCGTGACCTAACCTGTCCAGGTAACAAAAGGACGAGTCATGCAGCACACCTTTCTTTTTGGCTTCCTTCTTCATTTGACCAGCTTCTAGCTAAGACTGCTCTGCTAGCTCTCAGCTAGCAGAAGCCCTGGGATTATTCCCCCATATGGGGTAGATCCACTTGTACATATTTGTAACTAACCTGGCTTCAGGAATCCAACCGTGAACTGATGTGAGTAAACTTGTTTTATTGACTTTGAATAAGATTATGGCATCTTTATTCTTTTAAGAGGGATTCAAGGGAGCTTTCCAGGAACGTACAATTCAATCTGAAGCCGGAATTGTATATAAGTGAGGGGCTCACACGAGCCTGCAACCAGACATTTGCTGTGCATGTAAAAAGGGGAAGGTAACTCTGCTAAGTAAAGGAACTTGCTAGTGCAAATTAGGAAGGATATTAATAAAGAATATATCCTCTCCTTACACCCTGAACATTCCCACACTACCAATGACCTGTGGCCAAGAATTATTAAAAGTATGATGTAAAACCTATTTTACCAGAACCTTCCGCTGCCCAGAAGAGTGCTCTCGTGCTCAAATCCTGTATGTGGGTTTCCTTGGTTGGCTACTGTGAGAACAGGATGCTGCACTAGATGGGCCATGGGCCTGATCCACCGGCTCTTTTTATGTTCTCGTGTGCATTTTGTAACAGCCCCCCCCTCCATGCATGCATTTATCAGGAGACATTTTTTCCAGGCACGTAGGCGAAAGGGGCAGAAGAGGCTTTGCCCTGCTAAAACGCCCCTGCGTCCGGCTGCCGCGATCAAAGCACGGGAGCAGGGCTGCTCAGGAAAGATGCCATCAGCCACGTGGTATGATTTCAACCACGCTGCAGGTCCGTGGCTTTTGCAACAATGCCACAGTGGAGGCCGGCCATCTGTGGCAGAGTTTCCCTGACCGCTGGTCCTGCTAGCGGTGGATGATGGGAGTTGTAGTCCACAAACAGAGACCCAAGTTTGGGAAACCCTCATCTATGGGAAAACATGGCTTTCTTGTAATGAATCGTTGTCTTCCTACGTTCCCCTCCCCCCCCTTGAAAAAAAGTCAACCGGACAATGTTCCATTATCATAAAATATATGGGGACCCCGGGAGGGACCTGGAATAATTGCTACCATTTGAGCCTCGCTCTTTCATTTGAGCTGGGAGGTTCTCCGTCGCTATCAGCATTCCAAAGAGAGGCGAAAGTGCTTTTCCGCCGGGGCCGGTAATGCCACGCGGCTTAATTGCCCCTGACATTTTTCTTGGCCTCGTCAAGGACTTCCTCGGTATATCAAAAGCCCAATGGAAATTTATTGCACATTGTCAAGAGACCGGGGTGCAGGGGAAATTAAGACCTGTGGCATCTCCAAAGAAGCTTCGATAACCGAGTTGCGTTTAAAATAAATCAGCAAACATAGCTTCTCTCCTGGGAGCAATAGCCTGCAAAGTATGTCATCAGGAGGCCCAGACGCTGTTGCGATGGTAATTAATCTTCCTGGTAATAAAGCTGATGATGTTTTCCTGTGACCCAAAAAATTGGGCAGTTCCTAAAGGGGCCACAAGGTGGCATTGGGGTACCCTGATCTGCGGAAGGAATGGTGTGTTTAGAAAAGGACTTTAGAGTGCTTGGGTACCTTTCAAGGGCTGGGCTCTTAAATTTAGATCGAAACCCCTTTAGATGAAGCTCAGAACATCTCAGAATGAAGGTGTGCTCTGGGGAAGACCGGCCACATCCGTCAAGGGAGAAGAATTGGCCGTAGACCAAAGGTAAGCACACTGGTACCTTGGTTCTCAAACTTCCGTTCCAAAACCAAAGCGTTCCAAAACCAAGGCGCGCTTCCCCATAGAAAGTAATGCAAAATGGATTAATCCGTCCCAGACTTTTAAAAACAACCCTTTAAACAGCAATTTAACATGAATTTTACTATCTAACAAGACCATATATTTTATGATAATGATCCTTAAAATGAAAGCAATAATTGATGTACTGTACTATAGAATAAATAAGACAGAATTGTAGAATGATAACAATAAAAATTATTTTTTCTTCTTCCCTGCACTGATGATAGTCATTGTTTGGATGGGGGGCTTTTATCCATTTCCACAGTCACACAATCAATCAGTACCTGAACTGGGTTCCACACAGTCGCAAAAACAAATCATCTGAAAAAGCCTCAAAAACAAAAACGCAAAAATATTTGCAAAAACAGAAGCGCCAAACTTAATCCGTTCCGGAAGTCCGCTTGACTTCTGAAATGTTCGAAAACCAAGGCGCAGCTTCTGATTGGTGCAGGCGCCCCAGAAACAATAGCTGACAACCGCAGTAGATAGTTACAGGTAGGGAGCCGTGTTGGTCTGACGTGGATAAGGATGAAAGGGCATTAGGCTAAGGCCCAAAATTAAGCTGGGTTCCTGCTTAACTTGAGAGCAGAATATTAAAAACACGTTAAAACATCAAACATTAAAAACTTCCCTAAAAGTCAAGTAGTTGTTTATTTCCTTGACATCTGATGGGAGGACGTTCCACAGGGCGGGTGCCACCACCGAGAAGGCCCTCTGCCTGGTTCCCTGTAACCTCACTTCTCGCAGGGAGGGAACCGCCAGAAGGCTCTCGACCTCAGTGTCCGGGCTGGACCTCAGTGTCTGGGCTGAACGATGGGGGTGGAGACACTCCTTCAGGTAAACGGGACCAGTGGTCAGGGACGATGGGAATTGTAGTCCACAACATCTGGAGGGCCAAAGTTTGGGGATGCCTGGGTTAGACTGAGAGAAGGCAGTGACTGGCTCCCAAGGCCGCCCAGCAAGCTTCGTAGCTGACTGAGGATTTGAACTCTGGTCTCCCCCAGGCTCTCGTCTGACATGCTACCCAGCCTTTTCCCATCTCGGATCCTCAGATGTTGTTGGACTACAACTCCCATCACCCCTGGTGGCTGGTCCTGCTAGCTACGGATCATGGGAGTCGTAGTCTATCAACATCTGGAGACTCAAGGTTGAGAGAAAGGCTGCTCTAACCACTACACCACACTGGCTCTCACACGATGGCAGATGTCACTGAGAAGCTTGCAAGTATAGCTCAATCAGTAGAGCATGAGACTCTCAATCTCAGGGTTGTGGGTTCGAGCCCCATGTTGGGTGAAGGATTCCTGCGTTGCAGCGGGGTTGGACTAGATGATCTTTGTGGTCCTTTCCAACTCTACAATTCTATGATTCTAAGTAGGGCTTAAAGTCAGCATCCCCAAGAGCCTGCTGGACTCGGCCAGTCCATGCGCTCTGTGAAAAAGCACTTAGTTCTTTCTTCCCTAAACCTTCCGACATTCAACTTCCTAGGATCTCCCCAGGTTTCAGGATTATGAGATAAGGAGGGGAAATGTCTCCCAGCTCACTTTGCCCCACCCAGAATATAAAAGATATAACATTAAAAAAAATGGAAGCAGCAATGTCACGCCGACCTTTTTCTCTAGGTCGATACTCCGCCTTTGGAAGGGAGCCAGCGAAATGTCAGGGAGATCTCTACAAACGGGCCAAGGCAAAGAGATCTGCCTCCTTTCGGTACCTTCCTTCACCCACTTGTCAGAGGTATGTCCAACTCCTATCACAAACCGCTAATAAACTTATTTTTTTTCCCCTCTCTCCCTCCCCACTTTTGAAACTTTCCCACTGGCTTAATCTCTATTAGACTGGGGAGGCAGGCAGAAAAATGGCTTGCCCTCGCATGGGAGAGGTTAGAACGGCCCCGCCCAGCCGGGCTGATTTAATAGCAATCAATTAATAAAGCAATCTGCCCGGTGTTATTCTTCGGCCGGCCCCATTCTCAGGGCCATGATTCAGTGCCGCTCAGCCATTCCTGCACATTGTCTGAAGCACCCGCCACACTAAGTGCCCAATTAATCAGCAGACAGAACGGCCTGGGGCCATTGTCACAGCCAATTCTTATGAGCCCAGCCGTGGACGGATGCTTTTAAGGAGGAGCTGACGGATATATCATAGGAAAGTGCTTCGTTCTGAGTCAAGGCTATCGCCCGATCTAGCTCAAGATGGTCTGCACTGCCTGGCAACGGATTTCCAGCGGGGATCATGGACAGTCCCAGCAGGAGATGCCAGGCCTTGAGCCCAGGGTCTTCTGCAGCTCTTCTTCTTCTTCTTCTTCTTCTTCTTCTTCTTCTTCTTCTTCTTCTTCTTCTTCTTCTTCTTCTTCTTCTTCTTCTTCTTCTTCTTCTTCTTCTTCTCACTCATAGCCGAGTAAGATTGTCTTCCATAAACACAGTTTTAACAGTGAGTCCGTAAGTGACTGTGGAGGCCAATTCTGGATCTACACGTCCTTCCGCAGTGGGGACAATAGGTTTCCGGGCGGGAGTTGATCACGGTGAGGGTTTGCCAACCGTGCCTTCCTCTTAGCACGTTTCTCCCTTTCGTCCTGTGTTCGAGTGTCTTCAAAGTCCATGACACCTTTGGTAAAGGCTGTTCTCCAACTGGAGTGCTCGCAGGCCAGTGTTACCTAGTTGTCAGTGTTTATGCTACATTTTATTTTAGATTTGCCTTGAGAGAGTCTTTAAACCTCTTTTGTTGACCACCAGCATTATGCTTTCCATTTTTAAGTTCAGAATAGAGTTCAGTCATACCTCGGTTTAAGTACGCTTCAGTTTGAGTACTTTCAGTTTAAGTACTCCGTGGACCCATCTGGAATGGATTAATCCACTTTCCATTACTTTCAATGGGAAAGTTCGCTTCAGGTTAAGTACGCTTCAGGTTAAGTACGGACTTCCAGAACCAATTACACTCATACTTCGGGTTAAGTACACTTCAGCTTGAGTACTCTGCAGACCCGTCTGGAATGGATTAAGCCACTTTCCATTACTTTCCATGGGAAAGTTCGCTTCAGGTTAAGTACACTTCAGTTTAAGTACTCCATGGACCGTCTGGAATGGATTAATCCACTTTCCATTACTTTCCATGGGAAAGTTCGCTTCAGGTTAAATACAGACTTTTGGAACCAATTGTGTACTTAAACCGAGGTGCCACAGTAGTTTGGAAAATGATACCTTCTGCAGGTATCTCCCATGGAAAGGATCAAGCAAACATGTAGCTCGTGCAACATCAATTTTCAATTTTTTTTAAGGAATTCAGGGGAGATCCTGTAAATGATAAGCCAGTTAACTTAATATCTGTCCTGGGGAAACTGATGGACCACTGGAGGGTAGGACTTGAACCAATGGCATCAAGTTGCAAGAAATGATAGTCCGACTCAACACACGGAAGAAGTCTCTGACAGTAAGAGCTGTTCAACAGTGGAACGGACTCCCTCAGGAGGTTGTGGACTCTCCTTCCTTGAAGGTTGTTAAGCAGAGGTTGGATGGCCACCTGTCGTTAGCTGAGATCCCTGCCTTTCAGGAGGTTGCACTAGATGTCCCTGGGTCCTTTCCAACTCTTCTATTATTCTATGAAGAGAAAATAACCAACCACAGAGAAGAACAAGCCTCGCTGAAGCCAAGAGTGGCTTCTGCAAGGGCAAGTGCTATCTCATGAAGCTATAAGAGTTCTTTGGGAGCGTCAGCAAGTATATAGAGGTGATCTGGCCGACAACAGGTACTTGGGCTTTCAAAAAGCTTTCGACAAGGACTCCAGAGTAAGCTTAGCAGTCATGGAATGAGAAGAGAGGCCCTCTTGTGGATCAGGAATTGGTTATGTGACCGGAAGTAGGAAATTGGAATAGATAAGCAGTTCTCTGAATTGAATGGAGAGAACTCCAATATCCATTAAAAATGGATGTGATGTTATGTGAAATATTAATGTATTGTTGTTTAGTCGTTTAGTCGTGTCCGACTCTTTGTGACCCCATGGACTATAGCACGCCAGGCACTCCTGTCTTCCACTGGCTCCCGCAGTTTGGTCAAACTCATGTTCGTAGCTTCGAGAACACTGTCCAACCATCTCGTCCTCTGTCGTCCCATTCTCCTTGTGCCCCTCATCTTTCCCAACATCAGGGTCTTTTCCAGGGAGTCTTCTCTTCTCATGAGGTGGCCAAAGTATTGGAGCCTCAGCTTGAGGATCTGTCCTTCCAGTGAGCACTCAGGGCTGATTTCCGTAAGAATGGATAGGTTTGATCTTCTTGCAGTCCATGGGACTCTCAAGAGTCTCCTCCAGCACCACAATTCAAAAGCATCCATTCTTCGGCGATCAGCCTTCTTGATGGTCCAGCTCTCACTTCCATACATCACTACTGGGAAAACCATAGCTTTAACTATACAGACCTTTGTAGGTAAGGTGATGTCTCTGCTTTTTAAGATGCTGTCTAGATACATCATTAATGTATTAATGAGTTATATTATTCCCCCCACTTTCCCCCTGTAAGGTATTATGTACTGTATATCTTTTCTTTGCTGAAAGTCGCTTGGAAGCTGAAATATACTCGGAGTCGAGAGTGAATTTCATGCTCTTTATTCAGCTCATATTCATCAAGGAGAAGAAGAGAAGACGAATGGCTCTTTTCCCAAAACCATCTGCTTATATACATTATTTACACAATGGGCCTTGCGTGATTGGCTACTTCAGGGCTACACCTGTGGGCCAATTATATTGTGGATTGACTTCTGCCTGCAGCCTGATTGGCTGCTCCTACAGGCCAATCAGGTAGCAGATTCACTTCTGCCAGCCGCCTGATTGGCTGCTCCCGCAGGCCAATCAGGTTGCGGATTCACTTCCACCTGGAGTTGGATTGGGTAGCTCCCGCTGATTCTGAATCCTATTGTTCTAGGATTCAGCTCAGTACATAACACCCCTCCCCTCTAAGTTCCAGTCCTGCCCGGGAAGTTGCATTCGTAGTCCCCAAGGTCTGCTGGCCGCCTCCGTGTGCGTTGTGGCCTGGGGTGTTCCTTGGTCAGGGGTTCTGGTTCTGGCTCGTGTTCCGAGGCTGCTGGCTGTGCCGGGGCTGTCTGGTCTGGCGCCACTGAACCACTAGGTTGTGACTCTGGTTCCGGTGTCCTTCCAGCCTCGGGGCGCCCCTCTGTGCCTACTGCTTCTGCTTCCCCTGCCCATCCCTCTCGCTCTACAGGCCTCACTGCCCTGCTGTCCCCTTGGGACCCCTCTGTCCCGCTCTCCTCCCGGGTTCCTCCTGGGAATCGTCGCCGTAGCTGGTCGCAGTGGCGGCGCCAACATTGCCCCCCTTCCGTTAGTACCTCGTACGACACGGGACCGGTCACCTTGGTGACTGTGGCGGGTACCCATGCTGGGCCTGCCCCAAAATTCTTTGCATACACTGGGTCCTGGGCCACAAATGTCCGGGGGTTCCTGCCTTTCCCCACCACTACCTCATCCTGAGCTCTGTCGGGGTGAAGTCGGTCCAGTCTAGTTGCAAGGCGCCGGCCCATGAGTAGTTCAGCTGGGCTCCGGCCCGTCGTTGTGCTTGGGGTGCTGTGCTGTGCTAGAAGAAATGCGGCAAGGCGGTATTCCCAGTCCCCTTGTGTTATGCGGCGGAGGCTGTCCTTGGTGGTCCGCACCATGCGCTCCGCTTGGCCATTGGTGGCAGGGTGGAATGGTGCTGAGCGGATGTGGCGGATGGCGTTCTGCGCTGTGAAGGTCTGGAACTCCTCTGACGTGAATGCGGTTCCATTGTCCGAGACGAGGGTGTCAGGGAGCCCGTGGGTTGCAAACAGCTTACGTAGTACCCGGATGGCTGCCGCCGTAGAAGTGGACGGTACCAGTGCGACCTCCAGCCATTTGGTGTAGGAATCCACCACTATGAAGAATGTTTTTCCCTGGAAGGGGCCAGCGAAGTCCACGTGCAAGCGTGACCATGGATGTCGGGCGGACTCCCAGGGCTGGACTGGGGCCCTTGGGGGATCCGGGCGGGATTCTTGGCAGGTCTGGCAGTGTTGGACCCAGGCCTCTATCTCTCTGTCAATCCCCGGCCACCACACATAACTCCTGGCAAGGGCCTTCATCCTCACTACCCCTGGGTGTGTCTCGTGTAGGGCTGTGAGGACCCTTTTGCGGAGGGGCTGGGGAACAACAACCCTGCTTCCCCATAACAGGCACCCCTTGTGGGCCGACAGTTCATGTTTGCGGTTTGTGTAGCCAGCGAATTCTGGCCCGGGGCTGCTGCTGGGCCATCCTCGCCACACCCAGTCCAGGACCCGGGAGATGACCCTATCTTTTGTGGAATGGTGCGCAACTTCTTGTGCCTGAATGGGTCGGTCGGGAAGCAGCTCCAGGGTCATAACCTCTTGCGCAGGCGCTGGGTCGGGGCCTGTTTCTGGTAGTGGTAGCCTGCTGAGTGCGTCTGCGTGGCCCATCGCCTTCCCAGGGCGGTGGATTAGTGCATACTGGTAGCCGGCAAGGAAAATTGACCACCTGAGGACACGTGGAGACAACACTTGGGGGGTCTGCTTCTCGGGGGCAAACAGGCCAAGCAACGGCTTGTGGTCAGTCACTATGGTAAAGGGCCGCCCGTACAAGAAATCATGGAATTTTTTTACGCCCTTCACGATTGCCAGACCCTCCTTGTCAATCTGTGAGTAGTTTCGTTCGGCTGCAGCAAGCGTCTGGGAGAAGTATGCCACCGGCACCTCTCTTCCATCCGGGAGTTGGTGTCCCAGGACAGCGCCGATGCCATAGGGAGAGGCGTCGCATGCCAGCACCACTGGCAGCCTCTCGTCGAAGTGTGCCAAGACCGAGTTCGAGACGAGCAAGTCCTTGACTGCCTGGAATGCGGCCCTTTGTCGCTGGCCCCACACCCAAGGGGCCCTTTTATCTAGGAGTCTGTGTAGGGGCTCCGCTACCGCTGCCTTATGGGGAAGGAAGGCATGGTAAAAGTTCAATAGTCCCAAGAATGACTGAAGTTCGGGCTTGCTCTTGGGCGCTGGGGCCTCACAAATGGCCCGTACCTTGTCACCGGTTGGATGGACCCCTTCTGCGTCCACCTTAAATCCCAGAAAGTCCACCTGCGGCACTCCCAGTAAACACTTTTCCCGCTTCACCTTGAGGCCCGCCGTCTGGAAACGGTGCAGGACGGAGCGGAGGCGGTCCTCAAATTCCTCTGGTGTGGGCCCGGCGATCAGTACATCATCGAAGAAGGGGGTGACGCCAGGAATCCCTTTAAGGAGAGAGTCCATTAGATTCTGGAATATGCCTGGTGCCACGCTAACGCCAAATTGCAGCCGCTTTACTCTGAATGCCCCTCTGTGCGTCACAATCGTCTGAGCCTCTGCTGTGGCTTCGTCCACAGGCAACTGTTGATACGCTTGGGCCAAGTCCAGTTTGCCAAAGATTTTTGACCCAGCCAGGGTGGCGAGGACATGGCTGACCACTGGCACTGGGTATGCATGGGCCGTGAGAGCCTTGTTTATGGTGCATTTGTAGTCTGCACAGATGCGGACCGAACCGTTAGGCTTGACGGGTGTGACAATTGGAGTTTCCCAGGGGGCGTTGGGCACCGGCTCCAGCACTCCTTGCTCCACGAGCCGGTCCAATTCCTCGTCTATGCGGGGTTTCAGGGCGAACGGGACCCGGCGGGCCTTGTGCCTGATGGGTCGTACAGCGGGGTCTAGCTGTAGGGCAATGGGGGGTCCTGTATATCGTCCCAATGCCCCATCGAAAACCCCTGGAAACTCTTTGCATATGGCGTCCACGTCCACTTGTAAGCTAGTGCGGTTCACCCCGGTAACGGCTAGCCCCAGAGGTCCAAACCATGCCAGTCCCAGTAAGCTAACGTAGGGGCCCTTAACTACCAGCAAGTCCAATTGTTGCTTTCGCCCTCGATATTGCACCCTGAAGGTCCCCACCCCCATTGTAGGGACCTTACGTTTCTGGAAGTCCCGGAGGGTGAATGGGGCCGGCCTTAGTTTGGGACCCCCATTAGGGCACAGTTCCCTTAATGTTCGGGCCGAGATTATGGATAGAGTTGAACCCGTGTCCAGCTCCATGCGGCATGGGGCTCCCTCTATCTGTACCTCTATATAAATTTTCTCTGTGCTGGGATGGGGCAACTGGAATACCTGGTAGTCCGTGATCTCCGTCGAGTTGCCTTGGTGCATGGTGCCGTGTGACCTGGGGCTCCTGGGTCGGTCATCTGATGCTTGTCGACGGGTGAGTCGAGCCCGACACACCCGGGCGATGTGTCCCAATTTTCTGCACTGCCTGCACTCTGCGTTGCGGAAACGACAGGTCCTCCTCTCGTGGTTCTCCCCGCAGCTTGCACAGTTCCCTCCTTCTCGTCGAGGCTGCTGTGGTGTGTGTGCTGCTTGAGTGCGCCGCTGTACTCGGTGTACTTCCTCCCTGTCAGATTCGGATTCGTCGGTGAGGTCTTCGTGGTAGACCCTCGGTTGGGATGGCGGGGCCGGTCGTGCCTCTTGCGTTGACCTCTCGGCGGCTTCGGTTGCCAGGGCTTCCTCCAGAGCAATCTGGAACGTGAGGTCTTTTTTGGCGTAGAGGCGTCGTTGCAACATCTCGTCCCTCAGGCCACCGACGAGGCGGTCACGAAGCATGTTCTCCAACTCTGAGAAGTTGCATAACCGGGCGGCTTGGCGGAGGGAGGTCACAAACCCAGTTATGGTTTCCCCCGGGGCTTGCCGCTTTGCGTAGAAGGCATTTCGGCAAGCTACCACCGAGGGCTGTGGTGAAAAGTGCTCCTTCAGCCGTTCCATTATTGTTTTGTAAGAGACGGTAGCGACATCTCTAGGTGCAAGGAGAGCCCGGGCGATTTCAAACGTCTCCTCTCCACAGACGCTGAAGAATGTCGCCCTCTTCATGGCATCGTTGGTGACTTCTTTCGCTTGCAGGAGGAAGTTGAAACGGGCGGCGTACCCTTCCCAGTCTCCTGATGCTGGTTTGAATGGCAAGAAGCTGCTGTCGGTTGCCATTCTGGGTTCCTTGGGTCCTGGAGCTGAAGCCTGGATGCACGGTGCGATGCAGCGGTGCAGCAGGTGGCGGTGCTGTGGTGCAGTGCGTGGTGGCGGTCAGCTCAGCAGGATCCCACCTTCGTCGCCAGTGAAATATACTCGGAGTCGAGAGTGAATTTCATGCTCTTTATTCAGCTCATATTCATCAAGGAGAAGAAGAGAAGACGAATGGCTCTTTTCCCAAAACCATCTGCTTATATACATTATTTACACAATGGGCCTTGCGTGATTGGCTACTTCAGGGCTACACCTGTGGGCCAATTATATTGTGGATTGACTTCTGCCTGCAGCCTGATTGGCTGCTCCTACAGGCCAATCAGGTAGCAGATTCACTTCTGCCAGCCGCCTGATTGGCTGCTCCCGCAGGCCAATCAGGTTGCGGATTCACTTCCACCTGGAGTTGGATTGGGTAGCTCCCGCTGATTCTGAATCCTATTGTTCTAGGATTCAGCTCAGCACCACAATTCAAAAGCATCCATTCTTCGGCGATCAGCCTTCTTGATGGTCCAGCTCTCACTTCCATACATCACTACTGGGAAAACCATAGCTTTAACTATACAGACCTTTGTAGGTAAGGTGATGTCTCTGCTTTTTAAGATGCTGTCTAGATACATCATTAATGTATTAATGAGTTATATTATTCCCCCCACTTTCCCCCTGTAAGGTATTATGTACTGTATATCTTTTCTTTGCTGAAAGTCGCTTGGAAGCCCTCAAGTGACAAGCGACAAATAAGTCTAATAAGTGAAATGAAATTCACTGCCCAGCCCATGTTTGCATCTGGCCCTTTCCCACCTCTGGCATGCGACCCTCAAATGGTGGCCCAAAAGGGAATATGGACCTTAAAAAGTTTTCCTGACCCTGGTTCTGTTCTCATATAAATATACAGCTGATAAAACATTTAGTTCAGCGAGAGGTTAGGAAGCTTTCGAGATGGCGGCCATCTTGGTTCCCTTCGGCCTGCAACTCCCAGGGGCTAGCTTTGGCTCTTCTTGAAGTCTTCCCCATTCTCGACGGAGCAGCGCCTTTTGACTTGTAAAAATAAAAGTGTGAGAGAGGGAGAGGGAGAGGGTCTTAAACTCCAGAGCAAAGCTCTTCCTCCAACTGCACACCATTGCAGACCAAATGTGCAAAAACGGGGGGAGGGATCACTTTTCAAGATGCCCAGGACTCCTGATGGGAGAGGCGAGCTCCCTTTGCCTCGCCAGAGAGTTCAAAGTGTCTCCGCTGGATGTTGGCTGCTCCGCAAGGTTTCTCCGTCCAGATAAATCTCTCGGTGCCGGTTAACCTCCTCCCCGCCTCCTTCCTCACTCCCGGCGTGTGAAACTCACCCGCCTGCGAGAGATCAGAGATGGCCTGGAGTTCACGTTAAGGAACAGATGTCACAGCTCTAAGTGCAGAGGTGTCGGGGAGCATGGCGGTCGAGACGTTGAATTAATTAACTAGATCCCTACGGCAAAGTCAAAGGACTTGGCCACTTGGGACAAGCCCAAGTGTGAAATTCAGCCCAACACCCCAGCCTCCTGCTCTCTGGCTTTTGCTGCCCCTTGTAGGATTTAGGGACATGGGTGGCGCTGTGGTCTAAACCACTGAGACTCTTGGGCTTGCCGATCGGAAGGTCGACGGTTCGAATCCCCACAATGGAGTGAGCTCCTGTTGCTCTGTCCCAGCTCCTGCCAACCTAGCAGTTCGAAAGCACACCGGTGCAAGTAGATATCTTTACCTTTCCTAGGACTTACTATGGACCCCTCCAGAGGTCCCTTTATTTGTGCATCCATGGCGTTTTGTGCTCATGATGGCAACAGGGAGGTTACATACAATACTGTTTGTGCCTGCTAAAGGTTTGGGGCAAATAATAATAATAATAATAATAATAATAATAATAATAATAATAATAATATAATAATAATAATAATAAATTTTTATTTATACCCCGCCCTCCCCAGTCAAAAACCAGGCTCAGGGCGGCTCACACCAACAGAATTACAATAAAACATAAAAACAATTAATTAAAATAAGATTAAAATACAGTATTAAAATTTAAAGTGCAGCCTCATTTCAAGTATACAACACGTACAGTCAGAGTGTGTCCTGTAACTTCCGGCTAAGGTAAAGGTAAAGGGCCCCCTGACCATCAGGTCCAGTCGTGTCCGACTCTGGGGTTGTGGCGCTCATCTCGCTCTATAGGCCAAGGGAGCTGGCGTTTGTCCGCAGACAGCTTCCGGGTCATGTGGCCAGCATGACAAAGCTGCTTCTGGCGAACCAGAGCAGCGCACGGAAACGCCGTTTACCTTCCCGCCGGAGCGGTCCCTATTTATCTACTTGCACTTTGATGTGCTTTCAAACTGCTAGGTGGGCAGGAGCTGGGACCGAGCAACAGGAGCTCACCCCGTTGCAGGGATTCGAACCACTGACCTTCTGATCAGCAAGCTCTAAACTCTGTGGTTTAATCCACAGCGCCACCTGGGTCCAAAATCATGCAATCTTTCACATAACACAAATGTTCTTTTTGTGTGTGTGCTTTTTATTTATTCTATTTATTGATTCTATTTCTGTGCTTCTTTTCACTCACGTGAGTCCCAAAGCGGCTTGCAAACTAAAAATAATAGCATAGAGAATTTTTTCTTTTTATACCCCATCCATCTGGCTGGGTTTCCCCAGCCACTCTGGGCGGCTCCCAACAGAATATTAAAAACACGGTAAAACATCAAACATTAAAAACTTCCCCAAATAGGGTTGCCTTCAGATGTCTTCTAAAAGTTGGATAGTTGTTTATTTCCTTGACATCTGATGGGAGGGCGTTCCACAGGGCGGGCGCCACTACCAAGAAGGCCCTCTGCCTGGTTCCCTGAAACCTCCCTTCTCACAGGGAGGAAACCGCCAGAAGGCCCTCGGCGCTGGACCTCAATGTCCAGGCCGAACAATGGGGGTGGAGACACTCCTTCAGGTATACTGGGCTGAGAACGTTGAGGTCTTTGAAGGTCAGCACCAACACTTTGAAGCATCACAGTTTCAACATACGGGTAAATCATATAAAATAATTAACAGATCAGCAGCACAACCATTACAAGTCATCAGTAAGACAACCAACTTCTATAAAACACTATTAACAATAGTAACAACATTAACAAACGAAGAACCAGGTCTTCTGCTGGTATAGGATGGCGATCAGGTCAACCAAAGGCCTGGTTAAAAAGGAACGTTTTTGCCTGGCGCCTAAAGTTGTATAGTGAACGCACCAGGCAAACTTCCCTGGGGAGAGCATTCCGCAGACGGGGAGTCACTGCAAAGAAGGCCCCGTTCTCATGTTGCCACCCTCCAGACCTCTCGAGGAGGAGGCACACGAAGAAGGGCCTCAGAAGCTGATCTCAGGGTCTGGGTAGGTTCATATGGAAAGAGGTGGTACTTCAGGTATTGCGGTCCTGAGTCATTTAAGGCTTTATAGGTCAAAACCAGCACTTTGAATTGGGCCCGGAAACTAATCGGTAGCCAGTGCAGTCAAACCAGGATCGGTGTAATATGCTCCAACCGTCTTGCTCTGTGGGAGCTGCTGAATTCTGCACCAGCTGAAATTTCCGAACCGTCATCAGAGGCAGCCCTACGTAGAACGCATTGCAGTAATCCAACCTTGAGGTTACCAGAGCATAGACAACAGTAGTTAGGCTATCCCTGTCCTTCATTTGATAATCCCACAGTGTCGTTCTGGAGGTCATCGCCAGCCAAGCACAGTCTTGTCTGTCAGTCAAAGGGATGTTGACAAACTGAGTGTCACGGTCCGGTCGGTGGGCGTCAGGACCAGAGGCAAGATGGTGGTGAAGAAGCAGGGTCGAAGGCAGAGGCGAAGGTCCACGGGGCACGAAGCAGGGCGAAGGCAAAGCAAGGGTCCAGGAACAAGAAGCAAGGCGAAGGTCCACGGGGCAAGAGCAAGGCGAAGGCAAAGCAAGGGTCCAAGGAGCAAGGAGCAAGACGAAGGATCCAGGAACAAGAAGCAAGGTGAAGGTCCAAGGGTCGAGGAGCAAGGCGAAGGCAAAGCAAGGGTCCCAGGAGCAAGGAGCAAGGCGAAGGATCAAGGAACAAGAAGCAAGGCCAAGGTCCAAGGAACAAGAACAAGGCGAAGGTCCAAGGGTCGAGGAGCAAGGCGACGACAAGGTGAGGGTCCAAGGAGCAGGAGGCCAGATGCAACCAGGCAGGGATAGCGTTGCTGTGGCAAAGAGCTGAAGGGAAATGCTGGGCTTTTATCCCTCCCAGCTTCTGCCACCAGGTGCAGTGAGATCTCAAGTGGCCTCACCTGGGTGATTACTCCTTGCTTCTCCAGCACAAGCTGAGGCAGGCCCCAGCCCTGCAAAGCACTACAGGCCCCAGAGCCTGACTCCTGCCCATACTCCTGACACTGAGCTTTCCTGGGGCATTGCTGCCTGCATTCTACCCAAGGCTGATGTACTTCTGGAGAGACCTTTTGTGGACTTCATTAGATGCAGTCCTGCTTTCTCCAGAAGATCGGAGGCATCCTTTATTTTAAACGATGTGACCAAGCTGATGTAACTTGCAGGTGAAACTTGGAAAATTAGAATATCGCCGAAAAGTGCATTCATTTCAGTAATGCAACTTATGGCTTGGATTTATGGACTACTTAAAATGAGGCTGCATTTTAAATTTTAATACTGTATTTTAATCTGTATTTTAATTAATTTCTTTTTATGTTTTATTGTAATTTTATTGGTGTGAGCCGCCCTGAGCCCGGTTTTGACTGGGGAGAGAGGGGTATAAATAAAAATTTATTATTATTATTATTATTATTATTATTATTATTATTAAAAGGTGAAACCAATATATGGGATAGATGCATGACATGCAAAGCAAGATATGCCAAGCCTTTATTTGTTGTAATTGTAATTATTTGTCGTTAGGCGGGTCAATTATAAATGGAATGTAATTAATGAAATGTAATAGCGATGTTTATTTTTGTTTATTTTTGTATTATTGTAACTATTTGTTTTATTACTGTGGAATTTCCAAAAGAAAGCATTTGTAAAAATTAAAAGAAAAATAAAAAATACAAAGTTGCATTAATTACTGAAATAAATGCACTTTTCGACGAGATTCTAATTTTCCGAGTTTCACCTGTACTCCATGAATATACTCTGGCGTGGGGAGTGAGTCATGTCATGTGTCGGTAAGCTGAAGCAGGAAGCGGACACTCGGCAGGTAAACAGTAGGAGCGTGTGACAGAATTTCCCTTCTAATCTCTGGAAGCGGCTGAGCAAACATGTTTGTTGTGGCCAGACACAGCAGAAGCGAAATATATGTTGCAGCCAGAGATGGATGCCAGCCGTTCCCAAAAGAATATTCTATAGGATTGGGTCTCTTCTTGGTACTAAATAACAGTTTCCTTCCAGAGAATCCCAACATGGGAATTACAGTCCTTACCACCACCACCACCACCACCAACAACAACAACAACAACAACATCAACACACACACACCCCTGTATTCTATTGCAGATTTCTCACAAATTATATATATGGGGGGGGGGAGAGAGATATATTTAGATGATAGATAGATATAGATAGATAGATAGATAGATAGATAGATAGATAGATAGATAGATAGATAGATAGATATACGTATATAACAGGGTGGTGGTGGTGGTTTTCTGTTTTCTTCAGGGGGTGGGGTCACTTTAAATTGCTTTTAAAATGTTAATTTGGATTTTGGCATTTGCATTTGTAATGTATTAATTTGGATTTCTGTATTTGTATTTGTGGTCTGGGGTATTGTTTACGGGCTTTTATTGGGGAGATTGTTTTTTGTTAGTTTATATACATTCGTATTGCAGCAATACTATTGCTAATTGTTTTAATTCATTTTGTTTTGCGTTTTGTGCTTTTCTGTTGAAACTTTACGTTGCGAACCGCCCTGAGACCTACAGGTATAGGGCGGTATTACAAATTTAATAAATGATAATTAAATAATAATATGCACATTATTTAATGCATTTTTGCTTCATGGGCATAGTTTTGCAAGCAGGTGTCTTGAGTAAAATGCATTTTATAAAATATAATAATAAGAAGAAGTTATTTTTGTAAGTTATGTTCAGTAACGTTAGCATTTTTTTTTTTTTTGCATTTGCGCGAGATAGAATAGAAATGTAACACTGTTGTTCAAAAGATTTATATGCACTGGCATATTGAAAAGCCTGATGCATGAGAGGAGGACCTGATTTCCTCACATGAGCTCAATCCTCTTTAGCAGGACAGCCTCTGGTATAAGTGGGGATAAGCAGGGGGAAGAGAACAGACAAATGGGGAAAGAGTCAGAATAAATATCTGGTGCAAATCTTCAAGAGGTGCCACAAAACCTTTTGTTCTTCTTGCTGAAAGGGACTTACTCAGCTGGAACCCCATAGGAACATAAGAAGGGCCTGCTGGATCAGGCCAGTGCCCAGCCAGTCCAGCATCCTGTTCTCACGGGGGCCGACCAAATGCCTGTGGGAAACCAGCAAGCAGGATTTGAGCACAAGAGCAACCGCCCCCTCCAGTGGCTTCCAGCAACTGGTATTCAAAAGCATTAGGGAACACGGATGGCACTGTGGTCTAAACCACTGAGCTTCTTGGGCTTGCTGATCAAAAGGTCGGCGGTTCAAATCCCCATGGCGGAGTGAGCTCCCGTTGCTCTTCCCCAGCTCCTGCCCACCTAACAGTTCGAAAGCACACCAGTGCAAGTAGATAAATAGGTATCACTGCGGCGGGAAGGTAAATGTGAAAAGGATCTAGGAGTCCTGGTAGACCACAAACTTGACATGAGTCAACAGTGTGATGCAGCAGCTAAAAAAGCCAATGCAATTCTGGGCTGCATCAATAGGAGTCCAGCGTCTAGATCAAGGGACGTGATAGTACCACTGTATTCTGCTCTGGTCAGACCTCACCTGGAGTACTGTGTCCAGTTCTGGGCACCACAGTTCAAGAAGGATACTGACAAGCTGGAACGTGTCCAGAGGAGGGCAACCAAAATGGTCAAAGGCCTGGAAACAATGCCTTATGAGGAACGGCTTAGGGAGCTGGGTATGTTTAGCCTGGAGAAGAGAAGGTTAAGGGGTGATATGATAGCCATGTTCATGTATATAAAAGGATGTCATAGAGAGGAGGGAAAAAGGTTGTTTTCTGCTGCTCCAGAGAAGCGGACACGGAGCAATGGATTCAAGCTACAAGAAGATTCTACCTAAACATTAGGAATAACTTCCTGACAGTAAGAGCTGTTCAACAGTAGAACTTGCTGCCAAGGAGTGTGGTGGAGTCTCCTTCTTTGGAGGTCTTTAAGCAGAGGCTTGACAGCCATATGTCAAGAATGCTTTGATGGTGTTTCCTGCTTGGCAGGGGGTTGGACTGGATGGCCCTTGTGGTCTCTTCCAACTCTATGATTCTATGATTCTAAATGGTGTTTCCGTGCACTCTGGTTTCGGTCACGGTGTCCCGTTGCGCCAGAAGCGGTTCAGTCCTGCTGGCTGCATGACCCGGAAAGCTGTCTGTGGACAAACACCAGCTCCCTCGGCCTGAAAGCAAGATGAGCACGTCAGCCCCAAAGTCATCCTTTGACTGGACTTAACCGTCCAGGGGTCCTTTACCCTTTTTACCTTCTTATTCAGAAGCATTGTTGCATCCATCTGTAGCCATTATGGCTAGTAGCCTTCAATAGCCCTCTCTTCCTCCATGAATTTGTCTAATCCTTTTTAAAAGGCCTTCCACGTTCATGGCCGCTGCTGCTTCCTACAGGAGGAGGAAGAGGAGGAGGAAGAAGAGGAAGAAGAGGAAGAAGAGGAAGAAGAAGAGGAAGAAGAAGAAGAGGAAGAGGAGGAGGAGGAGGAGGAGTTTGGATTTGATATCCCACTCTATCACACCTCTGAAGGAGTCTCAAAATGGCTAACATTCTCCTTTCCCTTCCTCTCCCACAACAAACACTCTGTGAGGTGAGTGGGGCTGAGAGACTTCAGAGAAGTGTGACTAGCCCAAGGTCACCCAGCAGCTGCATGTGGAGGAGCGGAGACGCGAACCCGGTTCCCCAGATTACGAGTCCACCGCTCTTTACCACTACACCACACTGGCTCTCACTGGCAGGAGGAAGTTGCATAGTTTAACTGTGCACTGCGTGAAGGACTTTCCTTTAACTGTCCCGAATCTTCCAAAAATCCAGCTTTGTTGGATGTTCATGAGCTCTAGTGCTACGGGAGAGGGAGAAAAAAACATTTCTCCATCCACTTCCTTCCTGTCCCTCTGGAATTTGCCAGGAGAGGCTAAAATCCAGCAGGTCGAGACCAGATTCCCAACGCCTCCTGTTACATGTCTTGATTTTAGCGTAAGGTGTAATGGCGTGTGACGTGCCGTGAGATGAAACCTGTTTGCTGTTCATGTGCCGCCTTGCCACAGTCCTCTCTGGAAGCTTCTCCGACATCCCTCGGAAGGGCTTCTGGGAGTTCTCCAGCATGTGCAGAATCGATCTCCTCGGGCCGCAGTGCACAAGGATGAGGGAGACGTCTTGCAGAGCCGGGGGCTCGCAGGGCAGCTCGGCGGCTGCGCCATCGATCACTTCGCGCCAGCCATGACATGACAAGCCCATCATAATATTTGTGAGGGATCGCTTCCTCGTCAGCGGCAGCGAGCGCCAAAACCAACGCTTTACGGTTGCAGTGGGAGCGTCGGGGCTGCGCCGTGCTAACTCGAGGTCACAAAACACAACAATCTGAAATATTCCCCCTCCATTAAAAATAACAACTCGGGGTTAAAAGACTGCTTCATTACAGCTGGGAGGGGGAGTTCGGTGAACGGTAGGGTGGGGGGAAGAGAAAACGCCACAGATGGGATGGGATTCAGATGTCTGCATTGGTGAAACTCCTGCTGTTGTCCTGCAACCATCAAGGATTATGGAGGTCAGTTGCTCAGAGTCAACGTTGTGCTGACGGAAGAGATTTGTGGGAGACGTTTTTTATTTGTACAAGTAGGATAGCATCTGAAGTTTTTGTACATGTGTCCACAAATGCGAGAGAAAGAGAGAAAGAGATCCTGTTTGGTGGCCACCCCAAAATGTGCAATTTTCGGGCAGCGCCAGGAATGCGGAAAATTTCGACTCCCCCCCCCCTTTCTTATTTCCCAAGGATTGTTTCAACGTTTGGGAATGGCAAAGGCTGACAGAAAATGGCTAGACAGAAAACATAGCTGTGTTGACATGGCTTAAGATCCAGCCATTTCTCTTGTTTACCGAAACATACTTTCATCTCGATTCATCTTTCCAATTTGTAGCTAGGGATAAGTGAATCAGCTTCTTGTTTTTTTCAGATTTCAGTTCAGCTCTCCCCATTTCCACATCAATTTACAACTGAAATGAGAGAAAAGTCCTCAGGAAGAATCACCAGCATGTTGACACAATTTCTCCCTGTTATACACCTTTGTGTGCAATTTTGCTTGAGGCACAAAGCTAAGGAATTTCCCCCAGTGTGATTCATTTCTGTATATTTGGTTCACTAAGATGCACATTTTTATGTGCGCAATACCCTGCTGTGTTTATTTATGCACACATTTTTTGACTGGAGGACCACATTGCAAAATTCGGAGAAGTTCAAATTTAGGAAATATGCCTTTCTTTTCGTTTGCGTCTTGTTTCGGAACGCACAAATCTGGCAGGTTTTCCTTTGAATGCAATCTGAATCAACATTCTCTCTCCCCCCCCCCGTGTGCACCATTTATTACTTCAGATTTCTAACGCACCTGCCCACCCCAAAGGGAGCCCATGGAAGCTCACGATAACAAAGATCACATTAAAAAGAATTCAAGACAGCGGCGTAACAGACTGCAGACAGCCGTTCAAGCCAGCAGTGTGAAAACTTCATGCCATGATAAGCCCAAAGCCTGGATAAATAAGAAGGTTTTTACATGCATACTGAATGCAGAGGGTGACTACCTGAGTTCTCTTGGGAGGAAGTTCCACAACTGGGGAATCATATGATTTATTGGTTGTTTGACATATAGTCTCCACAATCAAAAAGTATAACATTAAAAAATGCATTACAATAAAAATAACCCAGCCTTTACCAACTTGGCACCCTCCAGATGTTTCCAATTACGACTCCTATCAGGGCTGGGGCATCCATGGTTGAGCAGCTTCCTTGAATGTGGAAGGTCTCAGGTTCAGTCCTCCTGAGCATCTCCTGGTAGGGCTGGGAGAAACCCTGGAGAGCTTCTGCCACTCAATGCAGATGTGATGGATTGGCTGGACTCGGAGGAATGATGGGAGGCACCGGCTGGGGAACCCCCAAGGGAAGAAAGCTCAAAGTCTCGGGAGCGGTGGTAGGACGATGATGAGCGCTCCGAAGGAGAAGAGGAAGAAGACGGGGAGCAGGAGGTGTCAGAAGGTAGAGAGGCAACAGGGTCTAGTGAGCTGCAAGAATCTGTGACAGAAAGTAGTCCAGAATCAGAAGCAGCAGCTAAAGCAGGAGAGGAGGGAGGGCAAGAGGCAGAGAAGAGTCAGGCTAATGAAGAGTCCCAGGTGTCTCCCCTTCCTGCTGTTCTTCCAGGACCAGAGGAGGTATGAAGGAGGAGGAGCAAAGACAGCAATGGCACTGTAGTCTCAGATTGCTTGGGAAGGACCCAGGGAAGGATCATCATCAGATCCTCATAGGGGGCAAGGTCTACTGAGAAGAGTTGCTGTGCTCACTAGGGCTGGGCTGGCGAGCTGTTTGCTTCTTTGAAGATGGGACGCGGGTGGCGCTGTGGTCTAAACCACTGAACCTCTTGGGCTTGCTGATCAGAAGGTCGCAACTGGTCACAATTCCTCCCCTCCTGGGGCTTCCAGCAACTGGTATTTAGAAGCATTAGGGATGCAGGTGGCGCTGTGGTCTAAACCATTGAGCCTCTTCGGCTTGCCAATCAGCAGGACGGCAGTTCGAACGCCTGCCACGGAGTGAGCTCCCGTTGCACTGTCCCAGCTCCTGCCAACCTAGCAGTCCAAAAGCACACCAGTGCAAGTAGATAAACAGGTACCGCTGTGGCAGGGAGGTAAACGGCGTTTCCATGCACTCTGGTTTCCGTCACGGTGTCCCGTTGCACCAGAAGCGGTTTAGTCCTGCTGGCCACATGACCCAGAAAGCTGTCTGTGGAGAAACACCTGCTCCCTTGGCCTAAAAGTGAGATGAGCTCCACAACCCCATAGTTGCCTTTCACTGGACTTAACTGTCCAGATTCCTTTACGTTTTTTTTTTTTACCTCTTTGCAAATAGAGTTGACTTCACTGACTGTGTGTGATTTTTTGCTCTTGACTTCCACTCCTGACAGTCGATCAGGTGTGGGGAGCCTTTTCCGGCCCATGCACCTTATGCCATTCTGGGCAACCTGTGGGCGAGAGGGAGATACTGCTGTGGGCAGCACAATGAAGGTGAGCTTTACCTTTGCACTGCAGGCAAGGTATCTCCGCACTCTCATCTCCATCCAGACAAGCAGGAGACATTATCCGAGTTCAATGCGATATCTGAGCTAGGGAAAATATCAGGGCCAGTGAATGGTGGGAGCAACATTCACATCCCAGACTTGATGTTCCCCACTCCTAGTATAGATGATATTGAGCTTCATCTGGCTTCATATAAATCAGTTGCCTATGTTTTAGGGACCCAGGTGGCGCTGTGGGTTAAACCACTGAGCCTAGGGCTTGCTGATCAGAAGGTCGGCGGTTCGAATCCCTGGGTGAGCTCCCGTTGCTTGGTCCCAGCTCCTGCCAACCTAGCAGTTCGAAAGCACGTCAAAATGCAAGTAAATAAATAGGAACCGCTACATTGGGAAGGTAAACGGCGTTTCCATGTGCTGCTCTGGTTCACCAGAAGCGGCTTTGTCATGCTGGCCACATGACCCGGAAGCTGTACTCCGGCTCCCTCGGCCAATAATGCGAGATGAGCGCGCAACCCCAGAGTCGGTCACGACTGGACCTAATGGTCAGGGGTCCCTTTACCTTTTACATTTACCTTTATGTTTTTCCCTCTGCCAGATAAACCTTGATGAAACTTTCTGCAATTCTTTAAAACATCCTAGCTTATCCACAATAGGTGGTGCTTGAAACAAGAATATCATTTTTTGGCAGTACATTCATTTTTATCACTGAAATTCGGCCCATCAAGGATAATTTCACATTAGTCCGTATATCTAAATCTCTTTTAATTTCATTCCATAATTTCCCATAATTGTTTTTAAACAGATCTATGTTTTTCCCCCAGTCATATTTACTCCCAGGTATTTCACCTTTTTTAAAACAAATGTCAACCCTGTGGCCTCTTGCAATCTATTAACTTCTTCTGGTATTAAATTAAATTAAATGTTGTTGTAAAAAAAAAAAAACACCCAATAAATATATTAAAAATAAATAAATAAATCAGTTGCCTATGTTCGCAGCTCTATGGCGGAACACGTGCTTTGAATGCAGAAGATTTATCCATCTCTGGCATCTCCAGGTAGGGTTAAGAGACGCTCCTGTCTGGTAGCTGCTGAGGAGCTAGATGGATGGATGGCCGGGCTCCGTTTAAGGCAGCTTCCTTATGTGCCTAATCTCCTCCTCCAGAGGAAGATTAGTTTAACAGCTGGAAGAGAAGCACAGCCATGTTTGGTTGTTTCGACATGACAGAGTTCTCGCTTTGATCCCTTTGCAATATGGATGTGAGAGGCGCGCCGATAAGAACGCTCATTCATATTGCAAAGGCCTCCCCTCTGCTTTCTCCATTGCGTGAGCGACGATCGGATGGTCAGATGTTAACATAAATTAAAGGAGAGGCGCGAGAAGAAACAAAAGAATGAAATGGATGGTTGCAATGGATCTCTCTCTTTCGCCGTGGGAGTTGGCCGGTTGAACATTTAACATGCTTGCCTCGAAACGAACCCCATAATCGTTATCCATCAAATATTAAAGCCTTGGTACTTTTAAGCTCATCAACATAGTTTAATTAGGCAAATGCACGGACGACAAGGCTAGCCAAGGCTACTAGCTACAATGCCTATGTTCTCGCTCCCTCATTGGAGGTGACATTGCCTTTGAGGAGCAGTTGCTGGGAATCATGAGAAGGGAGAGCTGTTGCTGTGTTCAGATCTTCCTTGTGGGCTTCCTAAAAGAGGGAAGCTTGGGGGGGGGGGACACACCCGCAGTGCAAGAGAACCCTCCCCACTTGTGATCCACAACAAATTACCTTCAGAGACCTACTGCCTGTAACACTGAAGGCACAACACAGACCCTCCAATTTTCTAGGCACAGTCCTGGATTTGCAGAAGCCGTCCCCGTTTCTGATTTGATCCCGGAAGGTCCCGCTTTTCCTTGGGATTTACCTATTTTCACCGGAGAAAAGTTGGAAGGGCATGGAGTTCGGCAACCCCAGAGCCAAGGAGCCAACTATACGACCTATGCAAAACATCTTTATAGGAAAGCTTTCTGATGTTTAATGTTTGATCATGTTTTTATATATGTTGGAAGCTGCCCAGAGTGGCTGGGGCAACCTGGTCTTCTTCTTCTTCTTCTTCTTCTTCTTCTTCTTCTTCTTCTTCTTCTTCTTCTTCTTCTTCTTCTTCTTCCTCTTCCTCTTCCTCTTCCTCTTCCTCTTCCTCTTCTTCATCATCTTCCTCTTCCTCTTCCATAGGACACCCCCATTTTCATCAGAGAAATGTTGGAGGGTATGAGAGCATAGCCATCGATAGCCCTCTCCTCCATGAATGAATCTAATCGTCTTTTAGAGCCCATTTGCAGGATCGAATCCTTTAAAAAAAAAGAACTGTGTGAGGCAGTTCTTCCTTTCCTCTATCCCGAATCTCCTAACGCTTCTGTCGGAAATTTGTGGCATGGCACAGCTTCACAATTGCCTCTGTCATCACCACACACCTTTCCTCCCCCCCCCAATAGAAAAATAAATAAATTCTGTGCCTACCAACCCATCACATCCTTGTGCAGAGTTTCACCATGACAGTCTCATGGTGATATATATTGCACCCTCTTGGGGAGCACCTGGAAAGTGTTTCTCTCTCATTAATCTGAACTTTGAAGTTTAGCGTTCCCCTGAAGAAATATAAATCATTTGCTGAGGTAGGCTGGAGTGGCCGGCATGAGATCTTCCTCTCAGGAGACCGGCACCTGACCCTTCCTGGCTCTTCGTTCCCCACTTCCATGAAGGATGGAGAGGCAATATGTTCACCATCCAGGGAATGAGCAGTTTTGCATTATCTTTGAGGTGTTAATTCTGCCTGTCTCACGAGACACTGGAAGGCCTCAGGAAAAAACACTTCCTAAACCACTGAGCCTAGGGCTTGCTGATCAGAAGGTCGGTGGTTCGAATCCCTGCAACGGGGTGAGCTCCCGTTGCTCGGTCCCAGCTCCTGCCAACCTAGCAGTTCAAAAGCACGTCAAAGTGCAAGTAGATAAATAGGCACCGCTCCAAGCGGGAAGGTAAATGGCATTTCCATGTGCTGCTCTGGTTCACCAGAAGCGGCTTTGTCATGCTGGCCACATGACCTGGAAGCTGTACGCCGGCTCCCTTGGCCAATAGTGCGAGATGAGCGCCGCAACCCCAAAGTCAGTCACAACTGGACCTCATGGTCAGGGGTCCCATTACCTTTATATAAAGGTTAAAAACAACTATTTAGAACAGTGGTTCTCAATTAGCTAATTACTGAAGACCCCCTATTTTTCAAAAGCCAAGCCACAGACCTCCTACTTTTGAAAATTCTGATAACTCTATGGTAGTTACCTGGGACTTGCTCACCATGTAGGGCTGGGCCATGTATCTTGGAAGAGGCAGCTGAGCTAAATTCCAGGCATCGTGATATATCAGCATACAGCCGTACCTTGGATCTCAAATGCCTTTCCTCCCAAACAATTGAAACCCAGAAGCGAGTGTTCTGGTTGGAAACGATTTTCAGAAGCCAAACGTCTGGCCTGGCTTCCACAGCTTCCAATTGGCTGCAGGAACTTCCTGCAGCCAATCAGAAGCCGCGGGTTGGTTTCTGAACGTTTTGGAAGTTGAACGGACTTCCAGAATGGATTCCGTTCAACTTCCAAGGTACGACTGTATATACAGTGGTACCTCGGTTTATGAACACAATTGGTTCCGGAAGTCTGTTCATAAACTGAAGCGTTCATAAACTGAAGCGAACTTTCCCATTGAAAGTAATGGGAAGTGGATTAATCTGTTCCAGATGGTCCGCGGAGTACTTAAACTGAAGTGTTCATAAACTGAAGCAAACTTTCCCATTGAAAGTAATGGAAAGTGGATTAATCCGTTCCAGACGGGTCGGCGGAGTACTCAACCTGAAGCGTACTTAACCCGAAGCATGGGTGTAATTGGTTCTGGAAGTGTGTTCATGAACAGAAGCGTTCATAAACTGAAGCGAACCTTCCCATTGAAAGTAATGGAAAGTGAATTAATCTGTTCCAGATGGGTCCGCGGCATTTGTAAACCGAAAATTTGTAAACCGATGTGTTCATAAACCGAGGTTCCACTGTAGATATTCAGCTGCTGATATATCATGATGTTGAAAACAAAGTATCTCCCAGCCCTCGCACTGAACTAAATAAAATCTGAGGGTGAGCTGTCGTGCTAATCCTAGTGGCAATTTGCTTAGCTATTTCCCCTGTTGGACTTCCAAGATGAAACATGAACCCCAAACTTATAAGGCAAGATTCACTGAAAGCTCTACCTCAAAGCAGTGGGAGAGTTCATTATTAGAAGTTAATTTCAGTTAAAAAGTAGAGAGCGAGGGGAAGGAATCCCTTACAATTTCTAAATTTATAAGCATGTGAATCCACTTCGTGCCGCAAGCCGTTTGTGCTCTCTCTCCCACCCCTCTAGTAGCAAGAGCCCTAAGAAACTGTCAAATGTTTGTGCCCAATCCCAGCTCACTTACCATCCAGAAACTCTTCTGCAGGTTTTTCCCCCTGCCAGCAAGCAGGGCCTGGTTGCAAGCAGAGGCTGGGTGATCAGTAGATCATTATTGTGGCTTTCACTGTGCAATTAACAAGATAAGTGAGTCCCTGGCAAGGGATGGTGCTGTGGACCCCCTGGGTGTGGACTACTGCAATGCACTCTATGTAGGGCTACCTTTGAAGGTGACCCCGAAACTACAACTATTCCAGAATGCGGCAGCTAGACTGGTGACTGGGAGCGGCTGCCGGGACCATATAACACCGGTTCTGAAAGATTTACCTTGGCTCCCAGTACGTTTCCGAGCACAATTCAAAGTGTTGGTGCTGACCTTTAAAGCCCTAAACGGCCTCGGCCCAGTACGATATGGTACGATACAATATGATATGATACGATATGATATGATACGATACAATAATTTTTATTGTCACTGTCCCATGCAGAACAACGGAATTGAACATCTACATCAAACTTACAGCAACCATCAGCATAATTACCCCCTTAAAAAATCTAATACCCCTCCTGATTTACCCCCTAAAACTCTGGTGCCCCCATGACTGAATACAGTCCCTCCCTCACAAGACTGCCTTTTGCTGCATTCAAAACCGAAATTGCTCTTAGGTAGAAGCTATTTCTCGGGCAGCTAGTCCTGGTCTTTATGACCCTGTACCTTCTTCCAGAAGGCACAAGCTGAAAGAGATCATTTCCGGGGTGCTCACTGTCCTGCACAATTCAAAGTGTTGGTGGTGACCTTGACTCAGTATACCTGAAGGAGCGTCTCCACCCCCATCGTTCAGCCCGGACACTGAGGTCCAGCTCCGGGAGCCTTCTGGCGGTTCCCTCCCTGCGAGACGTGAGGTTACAGGGAACCAGGCAGAGGGCCTTCTACGTGGTGGCACCCACCCTTCATATGTTGAGGAAATAAACAACTATCTGACTTTTAGAAGACATCTGAAGGCAGCCCTGTTTAGGGAAGTTTTTAATGTTTAATGTTTTAATGTGAATTTTTATTACAGTGGTCCCTCGACTTACGAATTTAATCCGTTCCGAATGCACATTCGTAGGTCGAAAAGGTCGTAAGTCGAAAAAAGCGGTTTCCCATAGGAATGCATTGGAAATGAAAAAATTCGTAAGTCGAGTAAACCGCATCTAAAATTCGTAAGTCGAGAAAACCCCATCTAAACCGCAACGGTTTTCCTTTCGAATGTCGGAAAAAACGGAAGCGTGGGGCCATTTTTTTCCCTTTCGTAACTCGAAATTTCGTAAGTTGAGTACTTTGTAAGTCGAGGGACCACTGTATTCTGTTGGGAGCTGCCTAGAGTGGCTGGGGAATCCCAGCCAGATGGGTGGGGTATAAATATTATTATAATTATTTATTATTTATTATTTATTATTTATTATTTATTATTTATTATTTATTATTTATTATTTATTATTTATTATTTATTATTTATTATTTATTATTTATTATTATTGGATTCTGTGGACATCCAGGGGTCCCTGAACCCCTAATTGGGAACCACTGATTTAGAACATTCAGGAAAAAATTGGGTCAAAAAAGCAATAAGCCAAAAAGAGATTGAAACATGCAACAACTTTCTACATGTCTGGCTAGGCATGTCTTTAGCAGGTATAGAAGCAAGAACAAGCATGTTTTTAGCAGGTATAGAAAAGAGGACAGCAAAGGCCCCTGCTTGATATCAATAGGCAAGGCTATGTTCCATATGTTGACAAGGTCTCGCTCCTGTCAGCAATTGTGCTGCAGCATTCTGGACTGCCTGAAGCTTCCAGACCAAGGGCCCCTACCACCCTCAGTACAGCTACAAGGATGTAGACTCTCCTTCAATGAAGGTTTCATAAGCAGAGGCTTGGGGGCTGCTCGTGAGAAAAGCTGAAGCAGTGAGCTCTTGGGAGAGGTAACCTTTTGGCCCAAATCCTGACACGAGAAAGCTATTGCAATTGTAGACTGTGTTGACAGAAGTATGTTATCCACATCAAGAGAGGTGATAGTGTTCTTCTTTTCCACCTTGACCAGACCACAGCTGGAGTCTTGTGTCCAGTTCTGGGCACCACGGTTTAAGAAGGATATTGATAAGCTGGAGCAGGTGCAGAGGAGGGCAACTGTCAGGAATGAGCCAGCTCCAAGCAAAGAAAGCAGCCAGGAACAGAGAGGCTTAGATGTGAGTCAGGCAGGGGAGAGCCGGCAGCTGCAGACTTCGCCTCTTCCTAACCTTGACCGGCCTGCTGATGAGGCTGTAGCTGAGAGTGGGGTGGAACACAGCCAAAGTTCTCTGGCAGCTCAAACAGGCGCGGACAGAGACAGAGAGATTCTCTCAGAAAAGGAAGGGGTTGGAGCTGATCCAATAAGTCTGCAGAGTTGGTGAATGGGAGGGCTGTTAGACAGGAAGCAAAAGAAAAGACGTAAGGTGCAAAAGTTTGATATATTCCGTAGACACCGGAAGGAGTCCTCAGAAGGGTCATCTTCAGTAATGATGCCGGAGGCTTTGTTGGAGCTGCCTGGAGTTATCTGTTTGTTTTTGCAATAAATCTTCCTTTTTAATTATCCGCGCTTACTGTGTTATCAAGTGGGGAACCTGGACTTCTGACAGCGACCAAGATGATCAAGGGTCTGGTACCCAAGCCTTAGGAGAAACAGTTGAGGGAATTGGGCATGCTTGGCCTGGAAAAGAGGAGACTGAGAGGAGCTATGCTAGCGGTCTTCAAATATATCGATGCCTGTCACATGGAAGACGGAACATACTTGTTTTCTCCGGCCCTGGAAGGTAGGATTCAAAGTTACAAGAAAGGAGATTCCAACTAAACATCAGGAAGAACTTTTTGACACTAAGAGCTGTTCAAACTCTATGATTCTGTTGTCCTGGATGACTCTGCAATCCTCTTTTATCGCATTGACCTTTTCTCTTTTTTCCCCTTTCTGGCATGTTTTCGTATGGGCCAGCTTTGCGTATGGGCACCAAGCACACAAAACAGATCTTATTTGGAAAGGCATGAAGCGGATCCAGCCGAGGGATGGGGCAGCAACAAACTTTAACAAGCCGCCAGAAGCGATTCCCTTTTGAGAGTGTCCAGCAGACAGGATAGCCGGGAGATGTCAAATTTTGCTACCATCTGCTGAGCGACGGCGGGTCTGGAGGAAAATAACAAAGCCTCTGGCCAAACAGACCCAGCCCCTTTCTTGACAGTGACCCTGCTTCCCGCAGAGAACAAAAACCTCTCATAATTGTTGTGGAATATTTCTCCTCCACTGCCTGCTGTCTCTGCTTGGGGATAATGGTTTCCATACCCAAGGCATGTCAGGATGAGCCAGTGGTGGAGTTGGCAGGCTGTCTACTCTGACTTGCAGTGGCTCCCCAGAGTAGGGAAAAGGCGTCACCGGAAAAGGGAGCAGAGGTGGGCATGATAGTGCAGGATTTTGCATTTGCTAATGGATACGATTTATATCAAGAAGGATCTACAATGAGAACATAAAGAAAAAGAGCAAGGTGGATTACACATCTGTTTAGAAATCATGCGGAGAAGAGAAAACCAAACAGCAGAAATGAAAAGGACAATGAAACAACCAGGGGCGGCCTTTGGAAAACTCAGCTTCATATTGAAAAAGGGAAGCATTTCCTTAGAGTTGGTCACTTAAGTGTTTGATACATGCATGTTATTTGTGATGTGTTATGGAGCAGAGAAGTGGGCCAGGACACAGAGAAACATCAACAAGGTAAAAGGGTAAAGGTAAAGGGCCCCCTGACCATCAGGTCCAGTCATGTCCGACTCTGGGGTTCCGGTGCTCATCTCGCTCTATAGGCCGTGGGAGCCGGCGTTTGTCCGCAGACAGCTTCCGGGTCATGTGGCCAGCATGACAAAGCTGCTTTTGGCGAACCAGAGCCGCGCACGGAAACGCCGTTTACCTTCCCGCCGGAGCTGTCCCTATTTATCTACTTGCACTTTGATGTGCTTTCGAACTGCTAGGTGGGCAGGAGCTGGAACCGAGCAACGGGAGCTCACCCCGTCGCAGGGATTCGAACCTGCTGTCAGAAGTCAATCCGCAACCTGATTGGCCTACAGGAGCAGCCAATCAGGCTGCTGGCAGAGGTCAACCCGCAACCTGATTGGCCCACAGGTGCAGCCCTGAAGTAGCCAGTCACGCAAGGCCCATTGTGTAAATAATGTATATAAGCAGACGTTTTTTGGGAAAGAGCCATTCTTCTCTTCTTCCTCTATTGCTACTACAAGCTGAATAAAGAGCATGAAATTCACTCTCGACTCCGAGTATATTTCAGAAATGGAGCAGAAACATCCTTCAAAGGATCCTGATGCTCAAATAGACACACACACAGGACCAGGTTTGCCACACATGGCCTGTTTCCTGTAGCACCCAGAATAGAAATTTCCTCCCTTCTCAAGACATAAGGACACACCACCAAAATTAAAAAAAACTCCATGCTGGGTTTCTAACATTGTAAGCTGAGGTTGCATGATGATTATTCATTGTAAGAAAAGGGGGGGGGGAGAAAACCACAGCACTGTGTTATTGAATCATGCACCACAAGGGATGTTTATCTGTTATGGGGTTAGCGAGACTTCAATGTGTTTTGAATCAGTCCATATTCCAGTAAAAGTTACGAAGTCTCACTTCATCAAGACACCACCCACCTTTCCCATGGCGGCTGCTTTGGAAATGGCTTCTCAATTCCCGGATAAGTCCAGATCAAGGCTATGGGCAATCTTCTTGTTGCTCTTGAGGACTATATTCCTTCGGGTCCTCAAGGGAGTGGGGGAGCTGGATCATACTGGAAGCAGCCAAGGCTGGAGACAAAAATTAAGGGGCCACCCCCTTCCCTCCCTCCTTCTTCTTCTCTTTTTATCACTCTCCTTCCTTGCCACCCACATGAAATCAAGGCAAGGGACGCATGAAATTGGCCAGTTGGTGGTGACGTCCTGACAGGGCCTTCTTGGGGGCGGCTCCCCATTTGTGTGGAAACACCCTGCCTCCAAGGGAGTTGCCTTTGTCTCCCGCACCATTGACTTTATGGAAGAACCTAAATCTATTCCTGTTTACCCAGGGACTTGATGGATGAAAGACCTGTTCCTGGCAACCCTGAAATTATTAGCTGGGAGTAGGCAATTTGTTCTTGAGAAGTTTACAACTGTTTTTTTTTAAAAAAAGAGTTTTAAACCCTTTTTAGAAGGTTTTTTTAAAACAACAACAACAACAACTTGTTTTTGAGAAGTTTTAATTGCATTCTCCTGTGGATGGTTTTGCTCCGAGAGGAAAAGGAGTGTGTGTGTAAATTTAATAAATTTATATGTAAGCAAGATGTAAGTAAGGGACGCAGGTGGTGCTGTGGGTTAAACCACAGAGCCTAGGGCTTGCTGATCAGAAGGTCGGCGGTTCGAATCCCCGTGACGGGGTGAGCTCCCGTTGCTCAGTCCCAGCTCCTGCCAACCTAGCAGTTCGAAAGCATGTCAAAGTGCAAGTAGATAGAATCATAGAGTTGGAAGAGACCACAAGGGCCATCCAGTCCAACCCCTTGCCAAGCAGGAAACACCATCAAAGCATTATTGACATATGGCTGTCAAGCCTCTGCTTAAAGACCTCCAAAGAAGGAGACTCCACCACACTCGTTAGTAGCAAATTCCACTGCCGAACAGCTCTTACTGTCAGGAAGTTCTTCCTAATGTTTAGGTGGAATCTTCTTTCTTGTAGTTTGAATCCATTGCTCCGTGTCCGCTTCTCTGGAGCAGCAGAAAACAATCTTTCTCCCTCCTCCATATGACATCCTTTCATATATTTGAACATGGCTATCATATCACCCCTAAACCTTCTCTTCTCCAGGCTAAACATACCCAGCTCCCTAAGCCGTTCCTCATAAGGCATCATTTACAGGCCTTTGACCATTTTGGTTGCCCTCTTCCGGACACATTCCAGCTTGTCAGTATCCTTCTTGAACTGTGGTGCCCAGAACTGGACACAGTACTCCAGGTGAGGTCTGACCAGAGCAGAATACAGTGGTACTATTACTTCCCTTGATCTAGATGCTATACTCCTATTGATGCAGCCCAGAATTGCATTGGCTTTTTTAGCTGCTGCATTACACTGCTGACTCATGTCAAGTCTGTGGTCTACCAAGACTCCTAGGTCCTTTTCACATGTACTGCTCTCAAGCCAGGTGTCACCCATCCTGTATTTGTGCCTTTCATTTTTTTTGCCCAAGTGTAGTACCTTACATTTCTCCTTGTTAAAATTCATCTTGTTTGCTTTGGCCCAGTTGTCTAATCTGTTAAGGTCATTTTGAAGTGTGATCCTGTCCTCTGGGGTATTAGCCACCTCTGGGGTATTAGGTACCGCTACAGTGGGAAGGTAAATGGCATTTCTGTGTGCTGCTCTGGTTCGCCAGAAGCGGCTTTGTCATGCTGGCCACATGACCAGGAAGCTGTACGCTGGCTCCCTCAGCCAATAATGTGAGATGAGCGCCACAACCCCAGAGTCGGTCACGACTAGACCTAATGGTCAGGGGTCCCTTTACCTTTAAGATGGAGGGCTGCACATAATCCTGGCTCCACTGGGTGCCCATCTTCGATCAAGATTGTCCAGTTTATCCACCAGTGTCTCTGAATGAGTCCCTGCCCCCATCTCCAGCTGCGCTAACCTTTGCCCAGTCAGTTCCAAACTTCGGGGAAATGGCAATGCTTTGTCTCCCCGTCCACCGCGATCCACCTCTGGTGTCCTTCACTCTCCATTGACACATATTTTTGGAGTCTTTCCCAGATTTGGCAGGTCACTTCTCGGAAGGGTGGAAACTTCTATTTTGACTACATACATATATATGCAAAAAAAACCCACGAAACTTCTGATGCGTGCCAGCCTGAGAGCTCTGACAGCGGCATGCGGTTTGTTAATATCTTATTATTACACACACATGTTTACGCGGTTACTGGGAGCGTATTATATTACTCCACTGGTTTATAGACTTTTAATACTCCCCCCCCCCCGGAGAGTCTTACGGTTTTCAAGGTGCTGAGGGTCAGATTTTGTGTATGGAAATGGGAGGTAGAGAGAGAGGGGGGGAGACAGAGGACTTCAGAATAATAGAATCGTAGCGTTGGGACGCCAAGGGTCATCAATTCCCTGCAATGAAGGAACCACAGGTGTTGGTTTTTTTTAAAAAAAAAACCCTGACAGATGGCCACCCAACCTCCAAGGAAGGAGAGTCCATCACCTCTTGTGGGAGTCTGTTTCACCGCCCAACAGCTCTTACCATCAGAAAGTTTTCCCCCCTGAAAGTTTAGTCGGAATCTCCTTCCTTGTAACTTGAAGCCATTGCCTCGTCCTACCTTCCAGAGCAGGTGAAAACTAGCTTGCTCCATCTTCCATGGGACAGCCCTTGAGATAGTTGAAGATGTCTGTCATATCTTCCTCTCAGCCTCTTCTTTTCCAGGCTAAACATCTCCAACTTCCTCAACCATTCCTCATAAGGCTTGGTTTCCAGACCCTTGATCATCTTGGGTTCCCTCCTCTGCACACGTTCCAGCTTGTCAATATCCTTCTTAAACTGTGGCACCTAGAACTGGACACAGTATTCCAGGTGTGGTTTGACCAAGGTAGAATAAAGTGGGACTATTACGTCCGTTGTAGACCTTCTCCCAGAATTCTTTTAGTATTCTACAAGACCACCAAGAATGATAAAATGTGCCAACAGTCTTAAGGAAATGCTTAAAAGAACCTTTCCTAAAAACCCAGAAGCTTCCCTTCTGGGAATAATAACAACAGAATCCCCCCCCAAATGGATGTGCCTACAGCTGCCCGAATTCTGGTAGCATGAAAGTGGAGAACAGATGCAGTATCACCAAGAGAAGAACGACATCTTAAAATATTAGAACTTGCCAGCATGACAAATAGATTAAGAAATAAAGATGACAAGAGGACTGGACATTCTATATAGATTGTATGGGAAAATACTATAACAAGAAAATTGTAACAGACTGAAAAAAATACTCAGCAGTGGGGTAAAGGTAAAGGGACCCCTGACCATCAGGTCCAGTCGCGGATGACTCCGGGGTTGTGGCGCTCATCTCGCTTTACTGGCCGAGGGAGCCGGCGTACAGCTTCTGGGTCATGTGGTCAGCATGACTAAGCCGCTTCTGGCGAACCAGAGCAGCGCACGGAAACGCTGTTTACCTTCCCGCCAGAGCGGTACCTATTTATCTACTTGCACTTCGTGCTTTCGAACTGCTAGGTTGGCAGGAGCAGGGACTGAGCAACGGGAGCTCACCCCGTTGCGGGGATTCGAACTGCCGACCTCCTGATCGGCAAGCCCTAGGCTCTGTGGTTTAACCCACAGCGCCACCCACGTCCCCTCAGCAGTGGGATAGTGTATGGTAATGAAAACTACTTACGTAGTAGAGCAAGAAAACGCAGTTGAAAAGATAGGAAACCAGGGGGGAAGTGGTAGGGGAGTTAAAATTAAGGTTTATAAGAGTCAAATAAATTGGAGGAATAAGTTATGTTATTACTATTATTCACATACATAGGTTTTATATTTACGCTATCTTTCTCTTTCTTTCTTTCTTTCTTTCTTTCTTTCTTTCTTTCTTTCTTTCTTTCTTTCTTTCTTTCTTCTTACCATGTGTTTGACTGTAACACAGTATGCCTTGATGATATGATAAAACAGCAAAGCATATATATATATATATATATATATATATATATATATATATATATATATACACACACACACACACACACTACCCCAAAGGGAGCATGATGTGTCCCCCCGCAGAGGTTCCACCCTTCCCCTTACGCCCCATCCACTGAGATGCCTTGTTCTAAAAAGAAAAGGAAAACACAAACGTTGAAAGAGACCTTGCTCTTGAATCTCAGCGCGGCTCCAAGAAAGGTCAGAGAGAGAGTCAATTGGCTTCTCTAGCCGGGGCGCAATGAAATGCTTGCTTCTAGAACTTATGTCAGCCACACGTCGCACCCCACAGATGAATGCTTGATGAGACCTGGGTAGAGAAGACAGCGTGACCAGGTGACTCTCAGGAGGCTGGTGTTTATAGTCTCCTCCATCTTCCAACCCCCCTCTGGAGCGCATTGGATCATGTTGCTCCTTCATAGCAGGAGGCAAGGATGTCTTGAAACGCAAGACCACGAGCGGCTCTTTAAAGCTCTCCATGGCCAATGACTTCCTGCCGTGGGGCTGCTTTGTTGATTACATATGTAAGGAACCAATTTAACACTGGTCCTGAAAGACCTACATTGGCTCCCAGTATGTTTCCAAGCACAATTAAAAGTGTTGGTGCTGACCTTGAAAGCCCTAAACGGCCTCAGCCCAGTTTACTTGAAGGAGTGTCTCCACTCCCATCGTTCAGCCCGGACACTGAGGTCCAGCTCTGAGGGCCTTCTGGCGGTTCCCTCCCTGCGAGAAGCCAAGTTAAAGGAACCAGGCAGAGGGCCTTCTCGGTGGTGGTGCCCGCCCTGTGGAACGCCCTCCCATCAGATGTCAAGGAAAGAAACAACTACCTGACTTTTAGAAGGCATCTGAAGGCAGCCCTGTTTAGGGAAGTTTTTCATGTTTGATGTTTTAACGTGTTTTTAATATTCTGCTCTCAAGTTAAGCAGGAACCCAGCTTAATTTTGGGCCTTAGCCTAATGCCCTTTCATCCTTATCCTTTGGCAATATATAAATATTAAGACACTTGAGTAAACGAGGTCGGAAATCACAATCTTCAGGTAATTATGCGAAGAAATTCAATTTGTTTCACGTTTAAGGCACTGTTCCTTAATTCGTGCTTTGCAAAACAATGCATGAACTGCAACACATCGCACCTTCAAAAGTCCATTTCAGAATTTTGCAGTGCAATTTTCCAAACAAGTGATGTATACAAAAATACACATACCAGGGTAAAGGGTGCAAATAAATACATATATATTGAAAAGAACATACAGAAGTGCCTTATATTGGGGCAAATGCTTTAGAAATATTTGTATATTAGGCAAAATGTGTATTAGGAGAAATTTGCACTTTAATGCTGATAGATTTTCACCAAAACATAGAACTGTAGTGTGGAAAATGACCTTAAAGGTCATCTAGCCCAACCCCCCATACAGGAATCACAGCTAAAGAATCTCTGACAAATAAGCACCCGACCTCTGTTTGAAAACATCCATGCCACCCACCTTCCATGGGAGTTCGTTCGACAGAAACGAACCTCAGAAATTGTGGAGAACCTCAGAAATTGTCCGGCTCCCTGAACCCTTAAGAATCAGTCTTCTAGGGACTTTTCCCCAGCTCCCTCTGGAGTCCAGCACTTGGATGAAAAACAGAGGACATGTCAATGAAGCAACTCAAGAGTATGTCAACAGAAGTATATATCCGTAATGCCAAAAACAAAATTGAAACGAAAGCATATTGCTTTGGCTCAGCACTCGAGTTAAGCAGGAACCGCTGCTTAAGTTCAGGCCTTAGTCTAATGCCCCTTCACTCTCCTGCAGTTGTAAAAAAGAAAGATAATATTAAGATAATATTAAGACACCTGATTAAACAAGGTCAGTATTCACAATCCCAGAGAGTTCCCAGAACTGTTATTGTGGGGTGTAAAATGACTAATGTGGGGCAAGATGGTTCAAGAGTCATGGGTAGCAATTTTGCTTTGCTTACAAATGACCTGGACACCTTCCAGGGTATCTTAATATTAGCAGAGCGAGCAGATATTTTTTCTTTGCTGAAGTGAAATCCAGAATGTATATCTCCAATTTGCTTTAGTTAATTAAAACGTAGATCTTCAGCATGCATCTTCAGACTCTGCCAAGCTCCTTGGAATTCAAAAACTGATTTTGGCATCTAAAGGAATGCATTGACCAAATATTTATTTCTAGACTTTAATATTTAATTATTTACATTTCCCCGCTATGTTTTTCGAGAGCATAATAGGACATGCTAGGGGCAAGATGACAGCAATGAGACCCAACAGAATCTATTCTCCATTCCATCCATGAATTTATAAGTGATCGGGTCCCTGTGGTCACTTGGGGGACGGCGGGTAGAACATCCACACACACTGCCTTGTTGTTGTTGTTTAGTCATTTAGTCGTGTCCGACTCTTCGTGACCCCATGGACCAGAGCACACCAGGCACTCCTGTCTTCCACTGCCTCCCGCAGTTTGGTCAAACTCATGTTCGTAGCTTCGAGAACACTGTCCAACCATCTCATCCTCTGTCGTCCCCTTCTCCTAGTGCCCTCAATCTTTCCCAACATCAGGGTCTTTTCCAGGGAGTCTTCCCTTCTCATGAGGTGGCCAAAGAATTGGAGCCTCAGCTTCACAATCTGTCCTTCCAGTGAGCATTCAGAGCTGATTTCCTTCAGAATGGATCGGTTTGATCTTCTTGCAGTCCATGGGACTCTCAAGAGTCTCCTCCAGCACCATAATTCAAAAGCATCAATTCTTCGGCAATCAGCCTTCTTTATGGTCCAGCTCTCACTTCCATCCATCACTACTGGGAAAACCCTAGCTTTAACTATACAGACCTTTGTCGGCAAATTGATGTCTCTGCTTTTTATGATGCTGTCTAGGTTTGTCATTGCTTTTCTCCCAAGAAGCAGGCGTCTTTTAATTTCGTGACTCCAGTCACCATCTGCAGTGATCAAGGAGCCCAAGAAAGTAAAATCTCTCACTGCCTCCATTTCTTCCATGATCTTGGTTTTTTTTAATGTTGAGCTTCAGACCATATTTTGCGCTCTCTTCTTTCACCCTCATTAAAAGGTTAATTCCTCCTCGCTTTCTGCCATCAAGGTTGTGTCATCTGCATATCTGAGGTTGTTGATATTTCTTCCGGCAATCTTAATTCCGGTTTGGGATTCATGCAGTCCAGCCTTTCGCATGAGGAATTCTGCATATAAGTTAAATAAGCAGGGAGACAATATACAACCTTGTCGTACTCCTTTCCCAATGCGAAGAAATTCAATTTGTTTCACTGCCTTATGCAGTCAAACTGCCTTATGGGACATCTTTGGGAGAAGAAAAGGCTGGGGAGTAAACTCTACACAAATCCAAAGTGGAATCCCTAAGGCAGTTGGATGGCACCTTGTATGCCTCCTTCCGGCAACTCCTGCAGCCAAGCTGGTCCCAAACGTCTTGATCTGCTTTCCCTTGGACCACATCGGCGAGGCTGAGAGGGGGGTCTTGTCATCTGGGCAGCCCAAGACCTCCAGACACACTGCCCAGGCTTCTGCCCCAGGGAAGTCTCTTCATTGCTGCTAACGCAACAAAAACTACACAGGAGGTAGCAGTTGTGAGTTACCGATCTCTGCAGCCACAGCAGGCGCTGCGATTCTCCAGCGGTTGGACTTCACCCCTGGAGGCGCACTCCATTGTCTCTTGAGAAAGAGACATGCCAACAACATATTTTGGTTATCCGGTTAAGAAATCTTTTCAAGTAATAGTAAGGGGCTGTACACATGGGTTTCTCTCTAAGCCTACCCCCCTGGCCACCTGCATCATGACCTTGCTTTGCAACAGGAGTGTCCCCTCCTCCTGGTTGGAATGTGTCCTTGAGTTTTGATAATGCTTCTTGCTTCCCTGGGTGGTTTGTTGTGCAAAGCTAAAAAATTAATTTGCTGCTTCACCTACGGTACTTTTGCTTCTGGCCTTACCCATCACTGGCGTACGACCCCTGGAAAAAGTGTCAACTTGAATTACAGTAGATGGAATAAATTAATTAAAAATTTAAAATTGTCCAGTAGCACTGTAGAGACCAACTAAGCTTGTTCTGGGTAACCAACTAAGTTTGTTCAACGTACAGACTTAGTTGGTCTCTAAGGTGCAACGGGAAAATTTTTAAAATTTATTTTGACTGCGTCAGACCAACATGGTTACCTACCTGAATCTACAGTAGATGGATCTTTGATCAAGCAGAACACATAAGATACTCTTTGGTTCAGCGGCAGGATCTATACCACTTCCTTGTCAAAATCTCTACACACAATAGATCAGGGGTCGGCAACCTAAGGCCTAAGTGGCCCATGGGGTTCGTCTATCTAGCCCATGGCGCCCCCTGCCACCCCCTGCCGCCTGCTCTTACTGGCGCGGCACTGTGCGGCATGGTGCGGGGACCGACTTCCGGGTTGATGCATAGCTGCCAAGTACCCCGTATTCCCCGGGAAAGCCCCGTTTTTCCTTACCATTTCCCGGCGGTCTCCCGTTTGAGCTCCTCTCCCATAAATCTCCCTTAAATCCGCTCCTGCTGGCAGCCATTTTTCTGGTGCCAGTTTGCCCATCTATGGGCACCAGAAAATGGCCGCTGCTGGCGCCGAAAATAGCTTCTACGCATGCCCGGTAGCCATCTTAGGGGTCGCCACATGGCGGAGGCCATCTTGGAGGTGGCTGCATGGCCACCCCCAAGATGGCCGCCGGACAACATCCGGTGCAACTTCCGGTGCCGCTGCTGCTGCTGATCCCATATTTTTCTGCGGGAGACTTGGCAGGTATGGGTTGATGGCACCAGAAATAGCGTGTGCGCACGCGTGCAGGACGGAGAAGCACCTGTGCGCATGCGCACACGCTATTTCCAGTGCACATGCGGGTCGGAGGAGCGCCGAAAATAGCGTGTGCGCACATGCACGGGCGCTCCTCTGACCCAGAAGAGCGCACGTGTGCACATGCTCCAGCCCATCGTCTGATGGACGGAGCGTGGACCAGCCCATTGTTCGGTAAGCTTGCCGACCCCTGCAATAGATAGTGGCAGCCTAGGTGCCGATCGCTCACATTCACTGAAGATCGCTTTCCTTTTCCCTTGCCGGAATCAAAGGGCGAATTAATTCCTTCATCTTGGCTGAAACCCCAATATCTCTCCTTTCTTCGTAGAGGTAAACTGGGGGGAGGTCAGAAGTAGAAAATGTGTGTGCAATATGTGTGTGTGTGTGTGTGTGTGTGTGTGTGAGAGAGAGAGAGAGAGAGAGAGAGAGAGAGAGAGAGAGAGAGAGAGAGAGAGAGAGAAGGGCAGGGAGAGTCTTCTGGGAAAGTACTTCTGTGTTGCAAAATTAGTTTCGCTGGGTTTATAAGGTGTCGAAGACTTTTAATGCCCTGTGCTGCGGTACTACAAGATAGTAAACAGGACTAGCAAAAATGTCCCTCTCCAGACAGCCCCCCTCCTGCCCCCAATTCCCCCCTCTCTCTTCTTGGCCCCTTTCCAACCATTTCTCCGTAATTTCTTCCCCATCTTTTTGCTCTGTCTCTTGGATTGCGTCCCATTCTCTCCGGACTGTCTTATTAATTTTCCTCTCCCTCTCAAAGAAACCAGGTCTGTGGCTGGGGGCTTTACGGCATTCTCCGGCAGACCTGAACATTAAGGAAAGTGGGGGGGGAGAGGAATGGACAAAAGAGATTGTGTGTGTGTGTGTGTGTGTGTGTGTGTGTGTGTGTGTGTGTGAGAGAGAGAGAGAGAGAGAGAGAGAGAGAGAGAGAGAGAGAGAGAGAGAGAGAGAGAGAAGCAACGCCTAGCAGGGTGCCAGTAATGGACTCACGTTGAAGGGCCAGGCTTATTATTAAAGTAATACCCCTGGAATTTTTATGGACTACAGACGTTTTATGGGTATGCCTCACCACCTGGCATGGCTGCTGGAGGTAAGGAAGCAGTGGTAGTGGTAGACCCTTTGGCCTGGAAGCTCAGCCTGCCCTTGTAAACTTGGAGCCATGTGAAAGTTATAGACCCAGTTCGCACAGCCGACTGTGAACCAGTCACCACATGTCCAGAAGCTCCCAGGTGACTGCAGCAGCTGCCGTTGGACCCGACAGCAGCACGGGAGGCCCTTCACCACCTTACCAAGAGGTGCTTCTCATTTATCCTCCAGCAACACCTTCTCAAAGCAGAAGGGTGGGGGGACAAGGAAATCATTGCCAAGGGAAGTTGCCCAGGTGCTTTCGTTCCTCTTGGCTGCAGCTGAACCCAGCCAAGTGCTGCAGAAAAGTGAGAGAGTGATACTTCTAGGAATGCCTGTAGCTGTCGTTTCTGATAACGGCTGCTACAGTCAACTGGAGGTTTCTGAAAATACAATGACAGGCTGCTGAGCGAACTGGTCTGTTGGCTCACTTATATAGCCTGGTTGCAAAGCATAAGCATGTATGTATGACCCCCCCCCCAACCCCCAAATGCACAGCCCAGGCCACAGAGAATAGGGGCACCTCAGCAAGGTACCTGCAGGGACATATCCAGATAGCTCATGCAAGTGAGTCAACGTGCATATTACTTCCCCTAATATTCTGATTTGGATTGGGGGGGGGATCTTTAGACCTAACTCCAAAGAACGTGAGCATTCAGATTCAGGAAGAGCAAATCACATTAAGATGAAATTGTCCCCAAAAATTATTTCGTGAAGAGTCTTTTCTTCTGCCAGTCCTGATTCTCCCAATGTTCAGCTTCATGGCATGTCCATGTTCTAGTGTTACATTGATGGATTTCGGCATCAATGTCAGCCCTTGTGGAAAGATGAGGTAAGAGAAGTGATCAACATTTTCCAATGTTACGCCATTGAGTTGGATTTGCGGCGCTGCAGAGGGAGACAGGCAAACTAATGCCAGTGTACTGGAAGAAGCAGAGATCACCAGTATCAAAGCGATGATTCTTCAACATCAACTTCGTTGGACTGGCCATGTTGTGCGGATGCCTGATGATCGTCTTCCAAAGCAACTACTCTATTCCGAATTTAAAAATGGAAAGCGTAATGCTGGTGGTCAATAAAAGAGGTTCAAAGACTCTCCCAAGGCAAATCTTTAAAACTGTAATATAAACACCGACAATTAGGAAACACTGGCCTGCGAGCGCTCCAATTGGAGAACAGCTTTTACCAAAGGTGTCATGGGCTTTGAAGACACTCGAACTCAGGACGCAAGGGAGAAATGCACTAAGAGGAAGAAGGCATGCTTGGTAATCCCTCACCGTGATCAACTCCCGCCCGGAAACCTATGCCCTCACTATGGAAGGATGTGTGGATCCAGAATTGGCCTCCACAGTCACTTACGGACTCACTGTTAAGACTATGTTTATGGAAGACAATATGGAGGTCTCATACACCCCAGGTAGTGTGGTTGCTGACCTTGAGCCAGACATCTTGGAGAGTGAAGTCAAATGGGCCTTAGAAAGCATTGCTAATAACAAGGCCAGTGGAAGTGATGATATTCCAGCTGAACTATTTAAAATTTTAAAAGATGATGCTGTTAAGGTGCTACACCCAATATGCCAGCAAGTTTGGAAAACTCAGCAATGGCCAGAGGATTGGAGAAGATCAGTCTACATCCCAATTCCAAAGAAGGGCAGTGCCAAAGAATGCTCCAACTACCGCACAATTGCGCTCATTTCACACGCTAGCAAGGTTATGCTTAAAATTCTACAAGGCAGGCTTAGGCAGTATGTGGACCGAGAACTCCCAGAAGTGCAAGCTGGATTTCGAAAGGGCAGAGGAACCAGAGACCAAATAGCAAACATGCGCTGGATTATGGAGAAAGCTAGAGAGTTCCAGAAAAACGTCTACTTCTGCTTCATTGACTATGCAAAAGCCTTTGACTGTGTCGACCACAGCAAACTATGGCAAGTTCTTAAAGAAATGGGAGTGCCTGATCACCTCATCTGTCTCCTGAGAAATCTCTATGTGGGACAAGAAGCTACAGTTAGAACTGGATATGGAACAACTGATTGGTTCAAAATTGGGAAAGGAGTACGACAAGGTTGTATATTGTCTCCCTGCTTATTTAACTTATATGCAGAATTCATCATGCGAAAGGCTGGACTAGATGAATCCCAAGCCGGAATTAAGATTGCCGGAAGAAATATCAACAACCTCAGATATGCAGATGACACAACCTTGATGGCAGAAAGCGAGGAGGAATTAAAGAACCTTTTAATGAGGGTGAAAGAGGAGAGCGCAAAATATGGTCTGAAGCTCAACATCAAAAAAACCAAGATCATGGCCACTGGTCCCATCACCTCCTGGCAAATAGAAGGGGAAGAAATGGAGGCAGTGAGAGATTTTACTTTCTTGGGCTCCTTGATCACTGCAGATGGTGACAGCAGTCACGAAATTAAAAGACGCCTGCTTCTTGGGAGAAAAGCAATGACAAACCTAGACAGCATCTTAAAAAGCAGAGACATCACTTTGCCGACAAAGGTCCGTATAGTTAAAGCTATGGTTTTCCCAGTAGTGATGTATGGAAGTGAGAGCTGGACCATAAAGAAGGCTGATCGCCGAAGAATTGATGCTTTTGAATTATGGTGCTGGAGGAGACTCTTGAGAGTCCCATGGACTGCAAGAAGATCAAACCTATCCATTCTTAAGGAAATCAGCCCTGAGTGCTCCCTGGAAGGACAGATCGTGAAGCTGAGGCTCCAATACTTTGGCCACCTCATGAGAAGAGAAGAATCCTTGGAAAAGACCCTGATGTTGGGAAAGATTGAGGGCACTAGGAGAAGGGGACGACAGAGGACAAGATGGTTGGACAGTGTTCTCGAAGCTACGAACATGAGTTTGACCAAACTGCGGGAGGCAGTGCAAGACAGGAGTGCCTGGCGTGCTATGGTCCATGGGGTCACGAAGAGTCGGACACGACTAAACGACTAAACAACATGGAAGACAATCTTACTCGGCTACGAGTGATCACAAAAGAAAAAGAAGAAGACAATGAGGGAAGAAAAATGCTTCTCCTCCTGCCTTCCCTACACTGCGCATCAATTTACAGTCTTCCATCATGATTCCTCTTACTTGTTTGCTCTCTAAACTTACAATGCTGCATCCTTTTCCTCCCAGGATACCCTGCTCTAGCTGATTGGGCCAGCCGTGTCAAGTAGGGCAAAGGGCCTCTATGCCGAGGGCTGCGGAGAACCCCTCTCTCTCTCTCGAGCCGCTTCCAACTCCCTCTTTAAAAAATGAAAACGGCTGTCTGTTTCCAGCCTTTGATTGCAGTTGATGGATTGCTATCATATCCCAGCCTCTTGGGGGAGAAAAGGCACACAGCTGACGCAGGAGATGAAATCAGTTAAGGAGCCACATTCTGTACGGACCCCTTCCTTCCCCGATAATCAGCAACAGCTGAGAATGTCATGGTGCCCACAGAGGGAAATGCAGCCGGCTTTGTGATTCAGACCATGTCACCCGCCGCTGCCTGCCTCTTGCCTCTAAGTGATGCGTGGCCGCTCTGTAACATGGATATATTTCTCCCTTTTGCCGCGAGGTTCCGACTTCCAGGCCAAGACAGACTCCAGAGAGAGCGAGGAAGAGCGGGGCTTAAGCCTTTCTCTTTGATTGCAACGCAAAGACTATGGAGGCAGGACGGAGGTGGGGTGGGGGTGGGTGGGATATCCTCTGTCGGCCCCCGGATGGGACCAATGGATTGGTAGTGTGTCAAGGTAATTGGAAGCTACAAGGCTTAGCTGCAAAGCACTATCTTGGGCCTTCTTACGAGGAGGGCCTCTGTGGGAGTTGCGACACATAATGTATAAGGCGATTATGGAGAGATATGACTATCAGTACCGCCAGAGACATTTTGACAGGCGAGATCATACGCCTTAAGCTCGTAGGGTGGGAAAGGGCCTGAGATGTTTCATGTGTCTGGAAAAACCCATGCCCCCTATTTTCCCAAGATAGCAAGCAATTGCAGCGCAGTCCTTTCCAATTAGCGAAAAAGCCACATCGGAGTTAGGAAGGAAGGGGGAAGGATATGGGGAACGCAGCAGATTCCTCTAGTTTGGCAACACACAAGATCCATGTTTAGATGCTTCCATTCGAGATGTGCAGGGCTCCTTCCTCGGAGTGCTGCTTGAGGGAACATGACTAGAAGCTAACTCGACGTGACCACAGTGGCCGTGTTAATTATTCTCTGGTGCTGTCCCCATATCTGCCCCATTCAGGTACAGGTAGGGTCGCCATATCCCCCAAAGCGAAAATCAGGACAAAGTTGTTGCGACTTGCCATGCGGACATTTTGCTGATTCAATGATAATCCGCCTAGATACCATTTCGCTGTCCGATTCCTGGATCTGTCTGGGAAAACCCGAATGCATGACAGCCCTATGTACAGGGGTCATTGTCCCCCCAACACAGGGGTTGTGTTCTGGGCCCCTGCGGGCATCAGTAAAATCACATAAAGTGGGGTGCACAGGGAGGGGAAAGAGAGAGAGAGAGAGTGAGAGAGAGAGAGACTCACCATGAAAATCATTCGGGACAACTGCCTGGGCTGTCCGGGAACTGCCTTCCTGAGGGGACCCAGTGAACACAGCAAGGTGGCAGCTGGCCATGGAGGGTGAAGGCCGAGAAGGGCAGCCAGCAGAACTGATGCCAGGATGGGAATGCAGACACACAGTGGAGGAGGAAAATGCTGACGTGTTTTTAGTTTATTGCTGGGTTGTTGCTGGGGTTTTTTTTTTTTTTGAGAGAGAGATTTAATTGTATCTACCAATAATCGTGCTGTTTAATTCTCTTTTCTTAAACCAGTGCTATTTCTCTAGAAAAAGAGGTGCTCATCATGAACGCCTCCCTTGTGTGGGAATGTTGCAGATAGTATGAGAGGATATACGTTTCCAGATAGTAGGAGAGGATATATGTTTCCAGGCACAATTCAAAGTGTTGGTGTTGACCTTTAAAGCTCTAAATGGCCTCAGTCCTGTATACCTGAAGGAGCGTCTCCACCCCCATCGTTCAGCCCGGACACTGAGATCCAGCGCAAAGGGCCTTCTGGCGGTTCCCTCCCTGCGAGGTTACAGGGAACCAGGCAGAGGGCCTTCTCGGTAGTGGCCCCCGCCCTGTGGAACGCCCTCCCAGCAGATGTCAAGGAAATAAGCAGCTATCCTAATTTTAAAAGACATCTGAAGGCAGCCTTGTTTAGGGAAGCTTTTAATATTTAATGCTGTATTGTTTTAATATTCAATTGGGAGCCGCCCAGAGTGGCTGGGGAGACTCAACCAGATGGGCGGGGTATAAATAATAAATTATAATAATAATATTATTATTATACATTGATTCAGTATTATCCCTCCTCACTCACGCGAGTGAGCAAGCGGCAGAGCACATTCCCTTGCGCATCGTTGGAAGCAAGTTGATGGATTCGTTAGAATCATATAAGTTGAGCAGTCCAGTCTGGCTTGTCCAGATTGGAGTGCTCCTGGTAAATTTCCCCTTTAGTTCCCCCTTAAAAACAATAATGAATGGTAAAGTTTACTTACATTCAGTTCACAGTATTGTCCCGAAGGCAGGTTTTATCTTGTAGTTACAGGTACATGTGTAGAGAAAAGAAGTATGAGCTAGGCCTCAGACTTTCTACCTTGTGGCTTCCATCCTCTGAGGAAGCCATGTGCTGCTGGCTAAGAGCAAGCAAAGGAGCCCAAAATGTGAAAATGGGACAAAGGCGAGAAAGAGCCAAAAGAGGAAGGTGGCTGTGTGACTAGCCCTTTTATAGGGTCTGCTAGGGTCACACCCATCTACCTGGTCACAGACAGAGTGAGGATGCTTCAGAGCAGGCAGGACAGGAAGTCCTCCCTGTCTGGAGCAACATTCCCCTGTGTGTCCACTCTAGGAAACAGGAAATTTTGTATTTGACTGCTTCAGCGCAGGGGCGGCCCTATGGGCAGGCTGGGTGGCACAGGGCGCCAGGGGGGCGCTGCGCTGTGCGCTGAGCACGCCCACCTGCCCACTGCGCTGGGAGACGGCGTGGGGGGGCGCACCGGAGGGATCCGCCGCACCACGGCGCCAGGGCGCTAGATGTGCTTAAGACGGCCCTGCTTCATCCCACACCTTGTTCTCTTAAAATGGCAGTGGCACCCACCTGAGAGGTGCTGAAACTGAGTCCTAGTGAGTTATGGCTGGGGGGGGGAGCCCTGTTGTAAACCACTTTGAGGTTTTCTACCACAAACACAATATACATTTTATGAAATAAATAAGTTCGTAGAGCACGAGGCTGTTAATCTCAGGGCTGTGGGTTCGAGCCCTATGTTGGGTGAAAGATTCCTGCATGATGACCCATGTGATTCGCTTCCAACTCTGCAATTCTGTGATTCTATTATCTGCTCTACTGCCTTGCCTCTTGTTTGAGCCTTATTTAACTTTGGGGCGGACTCTTGCCCTCTAAGCAGGTGTAAATCTCCCTTTAACTGTAGGAACAGTCAGCAAAACTCCAACGTCCATGTCTTTGATCGCAAAAGTCACCCGAGGTGCAAAGCCCCCCCCCCCAGGCCTTGGCGGATGACCCTGGAGCACGCAGGGCAGGTGAGCAGTGATCGATGACTCCTAAACAAGATGTCCCACTGAAACAGCACATGTTTTATAAATCCCTCCCCTCCCTCCCTCCCTCCCAGTTGCCAGTTGTGACCTGGAAATCTGTAATAGAAGCCCGGGCTTTTCTCTCTCCGTCGCCACACTGGGGCTTTGTGCCTTAAGGGGCGTGTGGTATTCTATCACTCTGCAGGGTCTCTTTCAAGTCAGAGACGATAGCAAGCGAGCTGAGCTTTAGGAATTAGAAACATCTTGCATGGGAGGGATTGGGGGCTGCTGTGCCGGCAGCGGTGTGGCGGAACGAGATCCCTCTGCAAAACTGCCAGCGGACAACTGAAGGCTACCTCCATCCCATGAAGAATGGAATGGATCACCCTGTTCCAGATCCCCTCAGTTTCTCCAAACCTGTCTCACTCCGTTTTCACATCAGCTCGAGTTTTTCATGTCCGCACAAAAATTCACATGGATTTTGAAGCCCCTTTCTACCAATAGGCACATTTTATATGCAATTTGCTCAGTATATTACTTTTCGCAAGCCATTTTCCCATATACAGTGGTGCCTCGCTAGACGAATTTAATTCGTTCCACGGGTCTTTTCTTATAACGAAAAATTCATCTAGTGAATCCCATAGGAATGCATTGAATTTTTTTTGCCCGTAGGAATGCATTAATTGAATTTCAATGCATTCCTATGGGAAACCGCAATTCGCTAGACGAATTTTTCATAAAACAAATTCGTCTAGCAAGGCAACCTCCGCTCGAAAAATCCTTTTGTTAAGCGGAAATTTCGTTAAGCAGGGCATTCGTTAAGCGAGGCACCACTGTATACCTAATGCATTTTTTTTATTTTTTTTGCCGCAAAAGACAGAATCGAGATTCAACATTAATTTCGATAGGGACAAATGTAAGGTTCTGCACTTGGGAAGGAATATCAGCCTGCACAAATAGAAGATTGGGGGGGGGGCACCTGGCTTGCCAGTAATACATGTGAGAAGGATCTAGGGGTTTTGAGTAGACCGCAAGCTTAACGAGAGTCAATGGTATGATGCAACAGAAAAAGAGGTTAATGCTATTCTAGGATGCATCAACAGAAGTATAGCGTCCAGGTCAAGGGAAGTCATAGTCCGCCTTCCAAAGCAACTGCTCTACTCCGAACTGAAAAATGGAAAGCGTAATGCTGGTGGTCAGCAAAAGAAGTTCAAAGACTCTCTCAAGGCAAATCTAAAAAATCTTTAAAAAATGTAGTATAAACACTGACAACTGGGAAACACTTGCCTGCGAGCGCTCCAATTGGAGAACAGCTTTTGCCAAAGGTGTCATGGGCTTTGAAGATGCTCGAACTCAGGACGCAAGGGAGAAATGCGCTAAGATCATGATCAGCTCCCGCCTGGAAACCAATGTCCCCACTGTGGAAGGACGTGTGGTTCCAGAATTGGCCTCCACAGTCACTTACGGACCCATTGTTAAAACCATGTTTATGGAAGACAATCTTACTCGGCTACGAGTGATCGCCGAAGAAGAAGAAGAAAATTGCAGGGGGTTGGACTAGATGGATGTCAGGGTCCCATCCAACTCTACAGTTCTATGATTCTCTAAAATATACACATCTTTGTGCACATTATTTGCACTGAAAAATCTGTGATTGGGGCAATGGAGACCATGCGGTGCTTGGTGTGTTTCCCAGCTCTTCAATTCTCTCTCACCCACATGCATGTGCATCCACCAGCCTGTGCGTGTAATGCACACCCAGCCTATTACTAAACAGCCCCCAAATAAAACTGACAGGCCACAAAATTCCTGCTCTCTTTGCGCAATGCTGCTCGACGTCCTCGCCCTTAAGTCAAAGACACTTCCCAGCTCTCTGTTCCGAAGTGGTTTTCTGGGCCAGGCAAACAACGATTCCTTGTGCAGCTGGTAAGCAGAGCTCTCTCACGGCCAACATCTGACTCTGGGAGAAATTGAAAACAGTCCTCCCCACGCAAATCTGTATCCACGTGGCATGCCATGTATTTTTTATCCTGTGGGGTGCTGGGCAGGGAGACAACAGCGAGTGGAGCAGAAGGAGGAATCTGGCTGGAATCTTCCAGGGCTCCAGCAGTCCGGGGAATAGAAAAACAAAGCAAAAATATCCAAGTCTCTCTCTGTGTGTGCATGTGTGCGTTGGTGGGATAATCTATGGTGTAGAGTTCCTCATCTACCCTGCAGTAGAATCATGTGCTGAGTCTGAAGCATGGGAAGTCAAATTTAAATTTGTATAATTTGGCGGAAGATTTGGATTAATTGTTTAATTGATATTTGTATAATTTGAAAATGGACTAGATATTTAAATGGGAAAATCTAGAATCATGTGCTGCTTTAAGTCTCCTGTAAGCATCTTAGTCTTGACAGAAATGCACCACAAAGGATCCACAAGGCTCCCTTGTGGGACAAAGAAGCCCATTACAGAGGATCAAGAGAGCTTTAAGGTCCAGCTGGGGCGTGAGGAGGCTAAGATTTTAAAGCAGAAGCTGACTGGCCACCTAGCAGGGAGATCGTAGGAGTGGGTCTCCTGCATCAGAAGCGGGTTGGATTCAATTGGCTTTGAGGCGCCTTCCACCTCTATGATTCTCTCTACCAGGTTTATGGAAAAACCGGATTTGTTGTTGTTTTCGTAATGTTATGGAACATTCAGGGTCCAACTTTATGCTGCTTTCAACCTGCTGTAACAGTATTTCATAGAGTCATAGAATTGTAGAGTTGGGAAATGGAACATAATGAGTAAAAAAAAAAAGGTTTAAAATAATCTTTGTTGAAAAGCCTTCCTTTTTGGGATTTATTTATTTATGTATGCGACCCCGGCTGCACGGATGTTACTGGCCCAGAGATGGAAAGAAGATAAAGTTCCTACCAGAGAAGAATGGCGGATGAAGTCGATGGATCATGCTGAAATGGCTAAAATGACCGGAAGAGTCAGAAACCAGGAAGACCAAAATTTTAATAAGAGAAAACTTATAACTTATCTTAAAGACCATTGTAAATACAGTGGTACCTCGGCTTACGAATGTCTCGACTTCCAAAGTCCGCAAACCCTGAAGTATTTTCGCTGCGCACGCATTCTGTGCATACAGGAGTGGCAGATGAAGATGATTGACTATGCTGAGTTAGCAAAGTTGACCTGTGGGATCCGAAACCAGGGAGAGACAAAGTTCCAAAAGGAATGGAGTAAATTTGTGGACTATATGGAGAAGAACTGTAGAAGTTTAAACGTAGTCGAAACAAACACGGCTACCTACCTGTATGTAGAAGTTTAAAGACACTTGCAGGACTGAAATAAATGCTACGAATTGGTTTTAAATAGTAGGACTAAAAGAAACTGCGAGATAGGAGCGGGAAAGAAAACCGAATGATGGGAGGGAGGGAAGTCAAAGTTCGGCTGAGCAAAATGAACTAAAATAGGTGAACAGAAGTTAAAATGCAAAAATTTATGGTTTTTGTTTGTTGTTGTTGTTGTTATTTGTTGTTTTTGTTATTGTTTGATGTCGTTAATTTGGAAACTTAATAAAAATTATCTTTTAAAAAAATAGAAGGGGTGGGGATTCGAGGCAAAGTGCTGCTCGTGGAACGACTTAGTAAAAATGTAAATGGGTATTATAGTAAAAAGAAAGCAGAGTGGTTGTAAATCCCCATGCAAACAAGCGTGAGCCTCAGGGAACATAAATAATCTTTAGATGATGATTTACATGTGGGATTCTAGGTACTGCCCCTGCCCCCTCCCCCCTCCAGGCTCTCTGTAAGCTTTTCTGCAATCGAATGGAGTTTAGAAACGGGGGAAGAAAGCCAAATCAGTGGGATATTTGTGGCTTTTTTTTGTTAGTCCCCCTGCTTTGAAGATCTCTGTTGCCTGTCAACTGCAATCCATTTTGCTCTGAAACCAAACTGAACCGTTGTTCCTTGTGCGGCTTCCATGAAGTCTCTTGCCGATGCTTGATCGTGAGTGAGGTGGATCCATGGATGCGTGTGGGGCTGGAGAGAATGGCAGTTGTACCCTTTGACCACCCCTCCATTTAGAGAGAGGGGATGAATTGAGTTCAGCTTGCATTTAGTAGCTAAACTGTGCGGTCTGGAATAGCATGACAGCTGAAAGTTGCCATCCTGCAAAATTCATGCTTCCCTGAATTTTGCAACACAGTTCCCCAGCCAAGAAATGTGCACCAAAAATGCATATGTTCATGCAAAGAGTGCATGAAAATGCATCACCTTATTGAAAGTAACATATAAAACTGCATTATGTCATGGAGATTCCTGCATTGCAGGGAGTTGGACTTGATGGCCCTTGGGGTCCCTTCCAACTCTACAATTCTACTGTTCTATGAAATTGCTTTGCAAAAATACACTCTATTAGGCCGGACACTGCTACTGAAAAGGTCCTCTGCCTGGTTCCCTGTAACCTCACTTCTCGCAATGAGGGAAGCGCCATAAGGCCCTCGGAGCTGGAGCTCAGTGTCTGGGCAGAATGATGGGGGTGGAGACGCTCCTTCAGGTACTGTATACAGGACCGAGGCCATTTAGGGCATCCTTGCCAAGTCTTCCGCAGAAAAATACGGGCTCAGCAGCAGCAGCGGCACCAGAGGTTGCACCGGAAGTTGTCCGGCGGCCATGCAGCCACCTCCAAGATGGCCACCGCCATGTGTCCCCCCCTAAGATGGCCACCGGGCATGCGTAGAAACTATTTCCGGCACCAGCGGCGGCCATTTTCTGGTGCCCATAGATGGGCAAACCGGCACCAGAAAAATGGCTGCCAGCAGGAGCGGATTTAAGGGAGATTTATGGGAGAGGAGCTCAAATGGGAGACCGCCTGGAAATGGTAAGGAAAAACGGGGGGTTTCCCAGGGAATACAGGGTACTTGGCAGCTATGGTTTAGTGCTTTAAAGGTCAGCACCAACACTTTAAATTGTGCTCGGAAACGTACTGGGAGCCAATGTAGGTCTTTCAGGACTGGTGTTATATGGTCTCGACGGCCACTCCCAGTCACCAGTCTAGCTGCCACATTCTGGACTAGACTGTGTCCCGATAGAGAAGCATTCAAACATTCAATAGCCAACAGTCTGGGTTGGTATAAACCAGGCATCCCCAAACTTCGGCCCTCCAGATGTTTTGGACTACAATTCCCATCTTCCCCAACCACTGGTCTTGTTAGCTAGGGATCATGGGAGTTGTAGGCCAAAACATCTGGAGGGCCACAGTTGGGGATGCCTGTTATAAACCAAAAAAAGCTCCTTTGCACAGTTGTATTGCCTGTGTGGGTTTAATGCTTCTGTATCTAAAGCATCTTTGAGTAGCAAAATGCAAACAAGTGAGGTAATTTGCACTCGGGACGTGGGAGCCCATTGGGATATATTTCCACTGGAAATATCCAGAGGCATCTCACATTCTAGGTGAAATAAAACGCTGGCGGTCTTTCTTTCCACTGCCTGCCCTTTTCACGTACCCAAACACCAGCGCAACGAAATCAAAGTCAGATGGTTCTCCCACTGCCAAACCCGAAAAACTGCAAACATCAATGCTGGCACGAAGAGAGTTCCTTCCATTCTTTCTGCTCTGTGCTAATGAACAACCTACCAATGTCAATTAGGATTTCTCCTTTGTTTTCTATAGGCAGCTCTCAGTCCCCCCTACATAACCCCCTCCCAACAAAAGGGGTCTAGTGAAACTGGGAGCTCAGACTGAGTGCCACACTCTGGTTTCTCTCTCTCTAAATCTCTATATCCCCTTAAGGGATCAATGCCTTGTCGTGGTGAAGGGGCTTGAATAACGCAGAGAAGCTATGAGCTATGCCATGCAGGGCCCCCCAAGATGGACAGGTCACAGTGGAGAGTTTTGACTAAACGTGATCCACCTGGAGAAGGAACTGGCAAGCCACTCCAGTATCCCTCCAGTATGGTGCTGGAGGAGACTCTTGAGAGTCCCATGGACTGCAAGAAGATCAAACCTATCCATTCTGAAGGAAATCAGCCCTGAGTGCTCACTGGAAGGACAAATCGTGAAGCTGAGGCTCCAATACTTTGGCCACCTCATGAGAAGAGAAAAATCCTTGGGAAAGCCCCTGATGTTGGGAAATATTGAGGGCACTAGGAGAAGGGGACGACAGAGGACGAGATGGTTGGACAGTGTTCTGGAAGCTACCAACATGAGTTTGACCAAACTGCGGGAGGCAGTGCAAGACAGGAGTGCCTGGCGTGCTCTGGTCCATGGGGTCACGAAGAGTCGGACACGACTAAACGACTAAACAACAAATCTCTATATGTTCTGTACATAGCTGTATTTTTATTGGTTTTTTTGCATATTTTAACACATCATTTTACATTCATATCTATGTAACAACAACAACAACTTTTTAAGAAGAACTGCTAATGCGCATCCTGATTTTTTCACCGAGGCTGCCCCCGCCTTCCCAGTTGATGTGTTCAGCACATTCCATTGCAAAGGAAAGTAATATTTTGACTTGGTGGTAATTTATTTCGCTGGTCAAAATAGTGTGTGGGAGCTCAGCTCTCTACCCCCACCTTTCTGCTCTCTCTTTTCGCACTGTGTATATTTGGCTTGGGATGCTATCTGTTGATGCAGGAAGCTGGAATCTGCTTCTCCGAGATTCTTGAGAAAGGACATGGTGTGACCAAGAAGGGCTTCAAGGCTCTAAACTTATACTGTATTGCTTTTCATATTGTGGAGTGGATTCCCTTTGAGGAGGGTGGGTGTGTCAATACCTGAACAAAGTATGCATGTGTATTTCTGTGTGTGTGATGTTTCAAGGAAGTACAGGATCTTCAACCAGGTGGAGCCTTACTTCCTTCCAAGTGCAGACAAAGACCTGGGTGGGTTGAATTCTGCTCCGCAAAGGACCCTCGCTCACTCACATTCTATACCACAGGGATAAATGAATTTGTCAATGCTGACTTTTCTTAGTTCATCTCTTTTTCCCCTGCCTCAGTTTTCCACATTTCCACACGGGTTTCTTAGTTTTTCTATTTAAAAAGTCCTCATAAAAATTCGCCCATATATGAAGTGTGATTTTCTCCTAATGTATTGTTGTTTGTTGTTTAGTCGTTTAGTCATGTCCGACTCTTTGTGACCCCATGGACCAGAGCACGCCAGGCACTCCTGTCTTCCACTGCCTCCCGCAGTTTGGTCAGACTCATATTCGTAGCTTTGAGAACACTGTCCAACCATCTCGTCCTCTGTCGTCCCCTTCTCCTAGTGCCCTCCATCTTTCCCAACATCAGGGTCTTTTCCAGGAAGTCTTCTCTTCTCATGAGGTGGCCAAAGTATTGGAGCCTCAGCTTCACGATCTGTCCTTCCAATGAGCACTCATTTCCTTCAGAATGGATAGGTTTGATCTTCTTGCAGTCCATGAGTTTCCTCCAGCACCATAATTCAAAAGCATCCATTCTTCGGCGATCAGCCTTCTTTATGGTCCAGCTCTCACTTCCATCTCGCAAAAAAGTATACATTTCGCAAAACAGTTCCCCCCTCATATAATGTGCTAACAGCCTTGGGAATTCTAAGGGTGTGTGTGGAATCAGTTTTGAAAGGTTCAGCCCATAACATTACTACTACTACTATTTTTAACATTATAATAATACAGGTAATATTTGTTTATACCCCACCTTTTTCCTAGGCTGGAACTCAAGGTGGCTTGCACACACACACAAAACGCAGATAAAATGCTAAAAGCAAAAAAACATAGAAAAGATAAAAGGTAAACAGTGATGAACATATAATAAAATTAAAACAATAAAAAGATTCAGAGTAGCATCCATTTGTTGCCAAACATAGATGAAAACCTGCTTCTTGGTTGCAGGAACCATTGTGCAAAAGTGAATATCTTAAGAGGCATCCAATTTCATCGTGAGCAAGCAACTTTCCAAAATATATACAGTAATAGATTTTGATATGTTTTTTAAAATACAAAATTATGCATTCCTATGTATACCCAGCCACTCCCCAATACAAGCAATTTTTGTACACATTTTCTTGTTGGAAGGCAGCATCTCAAAATTTGGGTAAGTGCAAATTTTGAAGGAAAGTTGAATTTCGTCTGTCATTTTGCGGGGAAGGGTGAATTAGTTTGGTTCACATGGAAATGCAAACCAAGCCAAATTTCTCTCCCATCCCTACATTCCCCTATCGCTGCCCCTTCATGATTTCTACTGTTGCACTTCCAACAAGTCCACATAGTTGTCAACTGCCCTGAGATCTACGGCTGAAGGGCGGTATGCAAATTTAATAAATAAAATAATAAACAAATAAATAAACAAAGCGTTGGTCATCTTGGGATCTGTTTCTGACATCTGAGGACATCCCTATGGACCGAGCGGGAAGGAGGAGGCTGGACAGAGAGATTTTAGTAACAGGAGGAGAAATTTTACGGTGAGGTTCAAAGGCCTTTTCTCAGATGTGTTTGGGATTAAATTGCAAAGAAACCCGCAAGCCAGTGTATTTTAAGAGCAGTTGCTGTGGTTGCTTTTGGTGCCATATAAAGACCAGAGAAATATGTTCTCCTGAACAAAAAGCACATGTCGTCTGAAATATAAGATGGGCTGGTCTTTCTTCAGTGGTATGTACCTTTCATCCAGCTAGAAACTTCTTAAGCCATGGACTTTCAAATGCCCTACATTTAGCCAGGAAACCCTTTCAATATGGGTGCATTGGCCATGGAAGAAGCATGCCTTGCTGAGGATTCTGGGAGATGGGCTGATGCTCACACTTGGTTTGAGGACCAGAGTGTTTGAGGACCGGGACATTCACAGGGAAACCAAAATGCTTGTTTACAAAACTATTGTACTACCAACCTTACTGTATGCTTGTGAAACATGGACCACTCATAAACGCCATCTCCAAATCCTCGAAAGATTCCATCAACGGTGTCTCCCAAAAATTTTACACATCCTTTGGGAAGACAGGCAAACTAATGCCAGTGTGCTGGAAGAAGCAAAGATCACCCATGTCGAAGCAATGATTCTTCAACATCAACTTCGTTGGACTGGTCATGTTGTTTGGATGCCTGATGATCGTCTTCCAAAGCAACTACTCTATTCCGAACTTAAAAATGGAAAGCGTAATGCTGGTGGTGAACAGAAGAGGTTTAAAGACTCTCTCAAGGCAAACCTATAAAAATGTAGTATAAACACCGACAACTGGGAAACACTGGCCTGCGAGTGCTCCAATTGGTGAACAGCCTTTACCAAAGGTGCCATGGGCTTTGAAGATGCTCAAACTCAGGACGAAAGGGGAAAACGTGCTAAGAGGAAGGCACGCTTGGCAAACCCTCACTGTGATCAACTCCCACCCAGAAACCTTTGTCCTTACTGTGGAAGGACGTGTGGATCCAGAATTGGCCTCCACAGTCACTTACGGACTCACTGTTAAGACCGTGTTTATGGAAGACAATTTCATTAGGCTATGAGAGATCGCCAAAGAAGAAGAAGAAGTTGTGTTGGAGCTCAGTATTGGCCTGGATAATATGTCCCACTGTCCCAGGACACACTGAGCACATTCTAGGCCAGAAATGGGGACCCTGTCTCCTTCCTGATGGTCCTGAACTCCAACACACATCAATGCCAGCCAACAGCACCATTGTGCTGGATGATGGGAACTGGAGTCCAGCGATACCTGGAGGACCAAAGGCTTCTCATCCTTGTCATAGGGAGATATCAGTGATGCAAACAGGTTCTCTTTTGCCCCTGAACAAGAACCTTTCCCAGCCCCACCTGGAGATGCCAGAGATTGAACCAGGGACCTTCTGCATGCAAGGTCCCCTGCCTGAATCCCTGGAGGGCGGCTGTCAATCAGCATGGATTATTCTGAGCCAGAAGGACCCAATGGTGCGACTGCCAATAAGATGGCTTCCTGTGTATTGGATTCCAGCACCAACAGGGTTCAAATTCCTAACTGGGATTAGCTTAGGAAACAAATATGCTGTTTTCCTGACATGTATTTTTAAAGCAGGGTTCAGGGAACCTGTGATAGCTCAGTCAGTAGCATAGCTGCCAAGTCTCCCGTTTTCCCCGGGAAATCCCCGTTTTCCCAGCTGTTCCTAGCGGAGCATGCTCAGAAGCGACTTTTGATGCTGCTTTGCCCAGTTCCAAAATGGCTGCAGTGCAACTTCTGGCGCGGCGGCCATTTTGGAACTGGGCGAAGCAGCATCAAAAGTCACTTCTGAGCATGCTCCGCCCAATTCCAAAATGGCGGCAGCGCTACTTCCGGTCTGCTATTTCCAGCCTGGTCCCTTATTTCTCTGACAGCAACTTGGCAGGTATGGTCAGTAGAGCATGAGACTCTTAATCTCAGGGTTCTGGGTTCGAATCCCACGTTGGGCAAAATATGCCTGCATTGCAGGGCATTGGAGTAGATGACCCTCGCGGTGCCTTCCAACTCTACAATTCTATGATTCCGGATGTTGCTGGACTCTAACTGCCATCATCTCTCACTGTCAGTCAATGCTGACTGGGGCTGATGGAGACCTCCCCACAAACAGAGGGTTTTTTTTATCCCCGTTTTAAAGCTTTGGTTGGTGGCGCCCAATTCTGAACTGAGCGGAGAGTATGGTGCCCACCACTAACTGTGGTGATGTTTTTTCTTAGAATCATAGAATCATAGAGTTGGAAGAGACCACAAGGGCCATCCAGTCCAACCCCCTGCCAAGAAGGAAACACCATCAAAGCATTCTTGACATATGCCTGTCAAGCCTCTGCTTAAAGACCTCCAAAGAAGGAGACTCCACCACACTCCTTGGCAGCAAATTCCACTGCCGAACAGCTCTTACTGTCAGGAAGTTCTTCTCCCCCTCCCATGCTGATTTGGCTGTCTGGCATGCGTTTCTGGGTTGCTTATCGGCATGTGAAGATGAGTCTTGCACAGGAAGCTGTGCTGCAGAAGGAGGAGGGGGTTGCAAAAGTAGGAAAGGGTTTGAAAACAGCAACATCTGACAGGATGATACTTCCATGGGAATCTGTCCCTGGAACTGTTTAGTACACACATGTTGCTGTTGGGCAAGGGTGGTTCTGTGGGAATGAAACAACACAGCAAGCCACAAAGAAAAGAAACCAACCCCAAAAGGAAAAAATGCAGAGTGTAAACACGAACCCAGAATCTTGGTGTTTTTATGTTGCCGTCGCCGACTTGTTCCGTTGACTGCTTCAAACACAAAGCGGATTTCTCTTCACTCTGGGGGCTTGTGGGACTAAAGACCAGGCCAACATATGAGTATGGTTTTCATTTTCCTCCACAGGGCAAAATATGAGCCGTTTTGCAGGCAAGTGAGTTCTACTCAAAGTAGACCCGTGGAAATGAATTGGCCTAAGCTTGTCATGGTGGCCATAGAACCCTGACCTGAGTCGAGAAGAGATGCTCTAAGCAGGACCCTCTAAGAGCAACATAACGTGGCTCTCAAGAGCTGGAGGAGTGTTATAAGCGGTTAGCAGACATATAGCAAAAGCAAAAAAAAAAAAAAAAAGCTTAAAAAGCAGAGACATCACCTTGCCTACAAAGGTCTGTATAGTTTAAGCTATGGTTTTCCCAGTAGTGATGTATGGAAGTGAGAGCTGGACCATAAAGAAGGCTGATCGCCGAAGAATTGATGCTTTTGAATTATGGTGCTGGAGGAGACTCTTGAGAGTCCCATGGACTGCAAGAAGATCAAACCTATCCATTCTGAAGGAAATCAGCCCTGAGTGCTCACTGGAAGGACAGATCGTGAAGCTGAGGCTCCAATACTTTGGCCACCTCATGAGAAGAGAAGAATCCTTGGAAAAGACCCTGATCTTGGGAAAGATGGAGGGCACTAGGAGAAGGGGACGACAGAGGACGAGATGGTTGGACAGTGTTCTCGAAGCTACGAACATGAGTTTGACCAAACTGCGGGAGGCAGTGGAAGACAGGAGTGCCTGGTGTGCTCTGATCTATGGGGTCATGAAGAGTTGGACACGACTAAACGACTAAACAACAACAGCAAAAGCAAAAGCCAATGCTGCTGCATGTGGGCGATAAAAGGGGAGGGGAAGCGCCCAGGTAGGTCCTCCAGGAAGCCTTTCGGCTTTTCGTCACTTGGCATGTGTGTGAAATCCATTCTCCCAGGGCTGGATTTAGGTTTGATGAGGCCCTAAGCAACTGAAGGTAACAGGGCCCTTTATATGTCCAGCTGTCCTTTGTCAACAACAAATGGTTGCTGTTTTTTTGTGTGTGTTGAATATATGTTACATGGTAATTTGTGGACCTAATAGGTATCTAAAGCCATTGGCGCATGTTGCCATGCAACCAGTCCACGCAGAATGGAGCCACCCTATACAGTAAGCAGGAGAAGCAAATATATTGAAAGAACCAGATGAGGGAAGTCTTGGGAGGGGGGTGGGGGAGATTCGGGTTTATATTCTTTTCTTTCTTTGTGATAGTGGTGATGGTGAGGAATATAAAATTGTAAAACCCAATAAAAAACTTGAAAAAGAAAGAAAAAGAAATCACAGGAATGGGAGAGGGCTCTTGTGCTCGAATCCTGCTTGCAGGTTTCCTATAATGGGCATCTGTTTGGGCACTGTGAGAACAGGGTGCTGGACTAGATGGGCCATTGGCTGGATCCTGCAGGGTTTTCCTTCTGTTCTTCTGTTTTTGATTACATCCCCCCTGTTAAGTATAATTATTTATTTGACACTGAAATTGAAAATGCCTGCATGTATGTTGCTAAAGGTTTAACGTTGGAAAATTCCACTGCAGTATTCTAAGGAAGTCTAAGGAGCTTTAATAGTTGATCATGAACTACTTCTGTTTTCTGGTAGCTCTGATGTGAGTGTTTAACCTTAGGTCAGGTGATTAAGGTACTGAATTACAAATCACCATCTTGAAAGGGAGTTGCCTTTGTTCTCAGACTGTGAGAGTGAGGGTGGAAATGAAGCTCTCCAGGTAAACAGCCTAAGGCAAAATGGAGGCTGGAACCTCTGCTTCTAGGTCTGTTGGAGTTATTTCGTATTCTGTAAGATGTTGAGCGTATGTCTTGGACGGGCATATGTATTGTGGAACTGTTTGGATGTATCATTTGATGTTTCTGTTCTGTTTTGATGAAAGTTCTGCAAAGTAAAGTTTTGAACAATATCTAATGGGTCTGGACTATGCTTCATTACAAAAAGGAGTCCGTTTTTATGCTTCCTGTCAGTTCAAACTGTGCAATATTAATATCTGCAGCACCCCCTTGCCATTTGGACTCTGTTCCCTTTGCACTGAAATGAATGAGGTTGGGTAACGTAATGAGAAGACAACTTACGTAATTTCACCACGGTGGACAATAAGGTGAATAGAGTAGCCTTTGGAGGAAGGCAAACCGCAGCAGAATTGAAACGGCACGGCACGCGATAAATACGCAGCGGAACCAGACACAATGCCTTCTTTCATCCTCAAGTTAAGCCATCGTCCAGGCTGTACCACATCAGATTGCAGGTGGAACATGAACTGGATTTCTCCTCTGTGCAACAACATCAACGCAAGCCCTCCACGAATGCTGGTTCCGGATAATGGTGGCCCATAAATAAATGGTGGCGGTTGTTGTTTTTTGAAAGCCCTTACGATGCTCAAATCGCTTTCAGCTTTGTAGTCTTAGCCACCTTTAGTGGTGGTGTGTGTGGGCACTGAGTTTTCTTTTCTGGAGAGCCATCGAAGGAAGTTCAGCTCGACATATTTCCTCCATGACATCAGAGTCTTCTGGGGGGGGTGGCGGGGAGAGGAATGAACCGCAACGCTTGGCATCATGGCAGCAGAGAGAATCCGCTTTCCGGCCCTGGCCCTTATGGGCGCACATAAACGAATGTACAGGAAATCCAGCCTGTTTGGCAAGATTTATGGAGGTGCTGAGTGCTAGGAATGCAAACGCCGGCCCTCTTGGAACCAACTGTGCAGGTAACAGACATAAATGCTTGGGGGGGGGGGGTTGCATATATAAAACACCCCCTGCCCTCCAGACCAAATATTTCAACTGCAGTGCCTCTACATAAGATACTTATTCTCTCCCCTGCCCACCCCCAATCATAAACAAAGGAAAGGATTCAGAGTGCCTTCTCCATGTGCAACACACATGTCTGATCATGTGTTGTTCTTTGCAATAAAGATCCCTTCATCTGCCTCCCTGGAGTCTCTTTCACACTCACCCTCTTTATTTGTTTCCTTTTGTCTACCCTTCCTCTGCCCCCACATCACATCACTTAGCTAAAATGAAGTTTTATATTGATTCCAGTCCTGTCAGAATCCAGGACTTCTACGGCCCAGGCCTCCCTTATCTATCTTCTTGTGAGTGAGTGTGTGTGTGTGTTTTAAACCAACGAGTGTTGTTCCTGCAGAATTTTAGCTCCACGTGGGAGAGGAATGGCTGGGCTTGTCCAAAAGCCGATGGTCCCTGCAGCACGTTGATGATGTCATCAGGCCGCACCAAGGCAAATGAGTTTTGGGGCGGCACACAGCATACATATAATCCTCCCTATGATATCATGGGTCCTAGTTAGGGATGGAAGGAGGCGGGTTTGATTTAGTTCATATTTTAAAGCGAGCCTACCACAGCCTCACTTTCCAGAACGATATGCGAATCAAACCACAGCCACCATTCAAAATGTACACATGTGTGGATTTTGCAGTGCAGTATTCTAGCAAAGCAATGTGCTTAAAAAATACGGACATACAGTCGTACCTTGGTTCTCTTTTTAATAATTGTTTTAAAAAATTATTAAATATTTTATTTTGTACAAGAAATTACAAGAATTACAAGAATAAAAAAAACCAAAAATACAATCAATAATCAATAATCAATGCATAATAAGAATCAATTTTCACCCTTCAAACACTCCCACCACCCACCCCATAGTGCTTTCCAGCCAATCTTATATTGCACTTTTATGTTCTTTGTTCATATATACAGTGGTACCTCGGTTTATGAACACAATTGGTTCCGGAAGTCTGTTCATAAACTGAAGCGTTCATAAACTGAAGCGAACTTTCCCACTGAAAGTAATGGAAAGTGGATTAATCTGTTCCATACGGTCCACGGAGTACTTAAACTGAAGCGTTCATAAACTGAAGCGAACTTTCCCATTGAAAGTAATGGAAAGTGGATTAATCTGTTCCAGATGGTCCACAGAGTACTTAAACTGAAGTGTTCATAAACTGAAGCAAACTTTCCCATTGAAAGTAATGGAAAGTGGATTAATCCGTTCCAGACGGGTCGGCGGAGTACTCAACCTGAAGCGTACTTAACCTGAAGCATGGGTGTAATTGGTTCCGGAAGTCTGTTCATAAACTGAAGCGTTCATAAACTGAAGCGAACTTTCCCATTGAAAGTAATGGAAAGTGAATTAATCCGTTCCAGATGGGTCCGCGGCGTTCGTAAACCGAAAATTCATAAACCGAGGTGTTCGTAAACCAAAGTTGCACTGTACCTATATCCATACTATCCATTTTTTTATATTCATTTGTTTGAACCTTCACAAATCTGCTGAGATCTCAAACCTTGGTTCTCAAACGCCTTGAGACCTTGGTTCTCAAACGCCTTGTTACTTGTACATTTTGGCTCCCAAAAACCCGGAAGCAAGTGTTCCGGTTTTTGAACGTTTTTCAGAAGCCGAACGTCCAACATGGTTTCCAGTTGAGTGCAGTAAGCTCTTGCAGCCAATCGGAAGCCATGGCTTGGTTTTCAAACGTTTCGGAAGTCAAACGGATTTCCGGAACGGATGACGTTCGAGAACCAAGGTACGACTGTGCTAGGATGTAGTTGGGGGGGGGGATGAAAATATATTCATGAAAATAACAGAATTGCAATATATTAGGGAAATCGGGTCCTCCCTAACAAGAGGGCACATGTTGCGGCGCGACCTGGCAACCAGACCCTGTGTTGTGGGTGGGAACATTTGGATAGCCACAACACCCTATTGGAGGTCCCTCGATCCTGGGTGCAATTGGGCCAGAGGGACGCCAGTCAAAGCGTCCGAGGGACCACTTTTTAACCCGATGCACGTGTCCCTGAGCTTCCTCTTTTGGGCTCAGGGCATCGGAAGACCCGCCCACCTCTTCGTATATTTAGGGCTTGCGCTTGACCTTGCTATGCCTTTGTGTGTCGCCTGTCGTTGGGACAGGGGCACGGCAGGAATTTCCCCCACTTGGCTGATTGGCTGGTGCCACTTGGGTTTCGCCTGCCGCGTAGCAAATCGTCACAACTTGTAAGGTTGCGGATAGGCTCTGGTTCAGGTGATGGGTGGCAGAATGCCTAGCCATCCCTATGCGTTGGGTATTCTGCTAAAGGAACCCACGGACTCATGGTTGGTCTTCCCTGGGAGGGGTTGTGCCCTGAGCCTGAGTCCAGGGAACATCTGGGTGGAGGTCTAGCAAGGCTCCTGCTTGCCACTGTACCAGGTGTTCACCTGAGGCTGACCTATGGTTGGTGCCCAGGGTCAGCGCTACCTGCAAGGGCAGGGCCGTCTTAAGCATAGCTGGCGCCCTGGTGCAAACTATCCCTCCGGCGCCCCCCCTCCCGTTTCCGAGCGCGGCTGCCGCACGGGCAGAGCAGCGCAGTGCCCCCCTGGCGGCCCGGCGGCCTGGCACCTTGCGCCACCCAGCCTTGCCTTAGGGCAGGCCCTGTGCAAGGGTGCAGGGAGCTAGTCGAACCAGAGCCTATGCAACCACTCACTTGATTGTAATCAATAAAGTTGTGGCCTAAATTCTGCCAAAAACCAAACTAAAATTTGAGTCTTGTCTGAATTTATTTCAGGGGGTGGCTAAAAGGTATCCGCACGCAACATTGTTTTGCAAAGGTGCATATATTATTGGTTGCAAAAATGTGTATCAGGATACATTTACACTAAACTGCTGGTGCATTTTCATGAGAACTTTAAAAAATAATAAACAGCTTATTCTGGTCTGCCCTGCGTTGAGGCTCTGTAGACCAATACCAAAACCTAGAATTGGACCCTGCAGCTCACAGGCAGCCTGTGTAGCACGTATAGGACTGGTGTTATGTTCACCCATTTTGTTGCCCTTCTCCACAGCCAGGCAACTGCATTCTGCACCTGCTGCAGTCATATCTGCCAAGTCTCTCGCGAAGAAATCCGGGATCAGCAGCCGCGTGATGCCGGAAGTTGCGTAGATGCAACTGCCGGTGTCGCTTTGTCCATCTATGGGCACCAGAAAATGGCCGGCGCCAGAAGTCTTGTCTACGCATGTCCGGAAGTGCATAGACGCAACTTACGGCGTCGCTTTGCCCATCTATGGGCACTGAAAATGGTCGGCGCTGGCACAGGAAGTCGCGTCTACGCATGTCCGGAAGTGCATAGACGCACTTCTGGTACCGGTGCTGGCCATTTTCAGTGCCCATAGATGGGCAAAGCGACACCAGAAAAATGGCTACCGACAGGAGCCAAAATAAGGGAGATTGACGGGAGAGCAGCTCAATCGGGAGACCAGCGGGAAAGGGTAAGAAAAAATGGGGGTTTCCCGGGAAATACGGGGTACTTGGCAGCTATGGCTGCAGTTTACAGATTCCAAGGGCAACCTTATGCAGAACCCATTGCAGCAATCCAACCCTGAGGTTGCTAGAGACCCATTTAGCTTGTTCCAGGAATGGCCATAGCTGGTGAACCAACCCTAGCTGGGAATTATTGTGTCCCTCTTCACGAATGCTTTATGGCACCCTTGCCTGGGGTTCAAGTCGACATTCTGCTGGTTTGCAAGATACGCCGTCTCCCGCCTGACGTGCTTTCAAGAACTTTTGCCCACCTCTCCTTCTTTCCCCCAGGATATTGAAGGTTATTATTACCTCGATCTCTACAACAATTCAAGGAAAGCTCGAGGCAATGACCTGAAGCTCCCTGGAAAGGATCCCAATATCCCCCCGAATAGAAACCACATGTCAAATATTTGCACCGGAGGGGAACACTCTCTGATGTAATGAAGAACCTAGATTGATCAGCTCCTTATCTCCTGGCCAAGGAAAGACTCATCAGCTCTGCGATTAGGTGAGGGAAGGGAGGGAGGGTAAGGGCAGAGAACGGGTTTGATATATAGATGGTCAAGGCAGGGAGGGAGGGGAGAAGACATTCCTTTCCTCCTACAGAAAATAGCCTCCTTAATTAACTTTTTAAAAGTCAATTTTCAGCAGGATTAAAGTGCCTCTGCCTTTGTGGTAGCTGGGAGCATTTGTTAAGCGGCCAGGCAGCCCTGGAGCCAGCATGATGTCAGCTCGCTATCCTTTAATGGATCCGCGGGGCCTTGTTGGTTCACGCTTGGCCCCATAATAGAAACGAGAAAACGGGAAAGGCGGCCTTTATAGCGACTCAGGGGAGAAAGGAAGGGGTGAAAAAGAGTTTTCTTGCAATTTCCTTTTTCGTCGAGAGGAAAAGCGGGATTTCCCCACCCGCCTGCCCTTTTCCTTATAATTCCTTTGAGGGCGAGCAGTAGGGGGGAAAAGGTTCACAAGATGGGGCACAATCGAGCGAGAAGGGAAAGGGTAGAATTTTGCCAGACCTTCCATTAGGGTGCGTCCAAATCATTGCTATTTTTGAGTGGGAGTCAATTGCATGCTGGTAAATATAGGTGGTGCAGTTATAATTGGTTGGGAGGTACGTATGCCACCTTTGTTCTGGCAAAATACAGCACAGGGCAGCTGTGGTACGTTTTTTTCCTTCATCTGGTGCTGAAGTGACTTCAAAACAATTCATTACATAACCTGTGGCAGCCTAACAGGATTGTCCCTTGGGAATTTCTCTCTCTCTCTCTCTCTCTCTCTCTCTCTCTCTCTCTCTCTCTCTCTCTCTCTCACACACACACACACACACACACACACACACACACACACACACTGAGAATTTGTAAACCTGCCTGTGCTTGGCAACCCAGAGCTTAAATAGCTTTCACACCCCCTTTCAAACGCATGCATTTGGAGAAGAACCTGAACATGGAAGAATGAGAGAGAGGGAGGGAGAGGAGAGGGGGGGAAGAGGGGGAGAGAGGGGGGGAAAGAGAGAGAGAGACAAGCACCACAATCTGAAATGCAGGACAAAAACTGTATCAATACAGGATGTTGCATTTTACATTGAAATATGGGGAAATCCTGTATTATACAGAATAGGTGGCAACCCTGTTGGGAGGTCTTGCACAACAAGCCTGCTTCCCCCCAGATATTGGACTTTTTGCCAGAAGGAAAGTGATGGGGAAAATTCACTCGGAAGTGTGGGAGTGACACTTGCTTAATAATAATAATAATAATAATAATAATAATAATAATAATATACTATTTATACCCTGTCCACCTGGCTGGGTTTCCCCAGCCACTCTGGGCGGCTTCCAGTAAAATACTAAAATACAATAATTTGTCAAATTTTAAAAGCTTCCCTAAAGAGGGCTGCAACATCATCTAAGCTCTCTGGGGATGGGGCCATGTCTCAGTGGTAGAGCATCTGCTTTGCATGCAGAAGGTCCTGGGTTCAATCCCTGGCATCATCAGGTGAGTGTCCCTCATCTGAAACCCTAGAGCAGGCTTCCCCAAACTTGGCCCTCCAGCTGTTTTGGGACTGCAACTCCCATCAACCCTAGTTAACAGGACCAGTGGTCAGGGATGATGGGAATTGTAGTAGTCCCAAAACATCTGTAGGGCCGAGTCTGGGGGTGCCTGCCCTAGAGAGACACCGTGAGTCACTGTAGGCAATGCTGAGTCAACGTTTGACTCAGCACAAGGCAGCTTCCTATGTGCTTTCCTCTTTGCAGACAGGAAATGTTGTCCGACCTCCCTGAACACAAATCAGGATGAATGCTCAATAAACAGATCATCTAGAAGCACCCTTAGTGTATTTCTGGGAAAAGATTTATAATGAATTGAAAAGAGTGTTTAGAAACACGTTTATTAAGAGACCAGAATCCTTTCTATTGGGCATAGTGGGAAAAGAATTACCTTTGAAGGATGTAAATTTGTTTTTGTATGCCACTACTGCTGCTAGAATATTATTAGCAATGTACTGGAAGACGCCAAAGATACCTACAGTGGAAGAATGGCAAATGAAGATCTGACCGGAAGACTACGCAACCGGGGAGAGGAGAAGATGGAAGAGGAATGGAAGAAATTTAGAATTTATTACAAAAAGTATTGTAAAATTGATATTTGAAGAGGAATTTAAGCAATTATGTATGTTGTAGGTTAAGAACTAAGAAATCTAATTTTTTAAAAAATATAGATTAGGAAAATAAGATGGATAGTAAAAATATAAGAAAAAATTGTAATTTTTATATAGGGAGTGAAATTATGATTAGAACCTGCGAAGTTCGATACGCAATGAACCGTTAGAGGGGGGCCTCGAGGAAGTCTATTATAGAAATCCTGAATTATGATGTATGGTTTGGTTTTCTTTTTTTCCTGTTTTTCTTTTTGTCAATTTTTTATTGTTAGTGTTATTGTTCTTTCTATTTTTCTATTTTTTATAAGTTGGATGTTGGAATATGATATGGGAATTTGAAGCTTATTGTTTTTCTTTTTGTTTGAATTTTGAAAATTTCAATAAAAATTATTTTAAAAAAATAATAATAAAAGCACCCTTAGTGTTAGCAAGCTTTTTTCAGTATCATTTCCACCCCACTGTGGGCAAGATTATACTGGAAAGAGTAATAAGGGGACATTTAAACAAACATTGCTGCAGCCTCGAAAGCAAACTCTACAGCTCAGCCTCTAGGAGTTGGTGCTTGGTGCCTCTGACCCCTAGTGTTGGATACACAGACAGGGGTTTAGAAATTGCTGCTGAAAATCTTGTTCTGTCCTGAATGGTATTTGAAGTACCCCCACCCCCCACCCAGCAAACTCCCTTAAAACGCTCATTCTGTTAACATGCCTCCTCCTTGCATTCTGTGTCCATTTTTATGGCTTTCCTTTCAAGTCTCCCATCAAATGGTTTTGAGCACCGCACAGGTTAAGAGGCCTGGCATAAAAAGGACAGTAAAACGAGAAGCGTTTGCAAAGATCCGTTCTGCGCAAATACCTGGGGAAAACCATCTGGGTGGAAACTGCGCAGATCAGAGCTAGTTAAGTCAAACCGAACAGCTGCGAGAAATTGAAGCACAATGAGCCGGAATAATTTATTATTCTTCGTTTGCACAAACAATGCAGGAGAAGAAGAAGCCCGAATCTTCAGTCTCCTCTTTACAATGCAACAGATCTTGGTGCCAAGATCCCCCCTCCCCCTTGCAAAGAATGGCATTGTTCCCAGATGGTGGATATATGTCTGCTTACTCGTTGCTGTGTTCATAAAGAGAGGGGGGGGGATAAAGAGAATGTCTTCCCCATCCTGACTGTTCTTGGTTAAGAACATAAGAACTCTGTTGGATCCATTGTCTCCAGCATCCTGTTTTGTACAATGACTAGTCAAATCCTTCCAAAAAAAAACCCCACAAGCAATGACAATAGCCCAACCCCCTTCTCATTGCGTGTCTCTAGCACAAGAGTGGGGAACCTCTGGTCCCCAGGCCTAATCTGGCCTCCATATTTGGCCCACAAAAGCCAAGTCACAGCCATCTGCTGTCGTGGACTGGCTGGCTGCAAAGAAGTGGTGAGAGGCACCGGCTGGGGAACCCCCCAAGAGAAGAAGGGTCATAGCCCAGGGATTGGTAGTGGGACAATGATGAGTGGTCAGGGGAGAAGAGGGAGAAGACTGAGAGGAGGAGGTGCCAGAAGCTGAAGAGATAACAGGGTTTAGTGAGCCAGAAGAGTCTGTGAAAGACAGCAGTCCAGAACCAGAGCAGAAGAAGAGGCTGGAGAGGAGGGCAGCCAAGAGGCAGAGATGAGTCAGGCTGCAGAAGAAGCCCCTGCTGCTGAGTCCTGCTCCCCTCCCCTCTGGTCTCACAGAATCTGAAGAGGTATGAAGAGGGTGGAGCAAAAGAAGAAAAGGCGATGAAGTCTCAGATTGCTTGAAAAGGGCCCAGGAGATAAGGGGACTTAGGGAATGGTGGGGAGGTGGGGACCTTCAGTCTTCACAACTGCCTCATTGGGGCAAGGTCTACTGAGAAGAGTTCTTGTGCTCACTAAGCTTGGACTCATTTGTGTTTTGTTTCCTTGAATAAAGAGTTAACTTCACTGACACTGTGTGAGTTATTGCTGCCCTGCCCTGTGGGGCGGACAAAGGCAGGACTAGAATGAAAGATGCTTTGCAGTCACCAACAACCTAGTGGTTGCTTTTGCCTGCACAGCTCCTTGAGCAGTAGTGCTTCTTGTCATAGTTCAGGGATTGACCCTGCCCAATCACAGAGGTCTTGCAGGGAGTCACTTTTGGTGACTCATAACCACTGATCATCTTGATCTCCGTGAATTTGTCTTTTAAAGCCATCCAGGTCATCAATTCAATATCTTAATCACCTGATCTAAGGTTAAACACTCACATCAGAGTTAGCAGAAAACACCAGTAGTTAATTATCAACTACGATTCAGGGTTGCCTGTCCTGAATCATCCAACGTTCAGCTTCATTTGGATGACCATGAGTTCCAGTGTTATGAGAGATGGAGACAAAACATTTCTCTATCCATGTTCTTCCTGCCACACATAATTTTATGTCACCTTTTACTCGCCTTTTGTCTAAACTCAAATTTAAAAAAACCCAAACTTGCAGTCTTTCCTTGTAGGGGAATTGCTCCATCCCCTTGATCCCCTCAAGAAACGTGGCTCTTGGGCTTACCCCTGCCTTAGGGACACCTGCGATAACCTGGCGCAAGCCTGATTACTGTTGGACAGGGTCTGGTCCTGGCCTGTCTGTCAGTCTAGATATAATATTCTCTGCAAAGAAGCGCACAGCTCAAACCCAGGACTGAACTAACGTAATTAACGTAATGGAAGTGAGAGCTGGACCATAAAAAAGGCTGATCGCCGAAGAATTGATGCTTTTGAATTATGGTGCTGGAGGAGACTCTTGAGAGTCCCATGGACTGCAAGAAGATCAAACCTGTCCATTCTGAAGGAAATCAGCCCTGAGTGCTCACTGGAAGGACAGATCGTGAAGCTGAGGCTCCAATACTTTGGCCACCTCATGAGAAGAGAAGACTCCCTGGAAAAGACCCTGATGATGGGAAAGATGGAGGGCACAAGGAGAAGGGGACGGAAGAGGACGAGATGGTTGGACAGTGTTCTCGAAGCTACGAACATGAGTTTGACCAAACTGCGGGAGGCAGTGGAAGACAGGAGTGCCTGGCGTGCTCTGGTCCATGGGGTCACAAAGAGTCGGACACGACTAAACGACTAAACAACAACAACAATTGCCGTTGATGTCAGTGGGTGGGTTCGTGTCATAAACAGACTGCACCCTCCCTGGCACCCCTTCTGATTCAAATAAGAATCACATCTGTGGAATGAGAAAAGCGTATGGGACTCCCTGTAATTTTTAACATGCGTAGCCCCTCCCCCCCATTCAAACTTTCCCCAAAGAATTCAATTGACTCCAAACCTCATCTCTCGCTCTGGTTTTTTTTTAAAAGCTATCTCTCAAATATTCACCTTTTTTAAAAAATAAAAAAGGTAATACTTTGTCTTAAAAAAAAAAAACCACCCCAGTCTTGTCAGGGGGCTGCTAATACTAAACAGATCTCCCTCTAATAATAACAGTAATAATGATTTTTTTAAAAATTGCATCTATTCCATCCCTGTGAGGTCAGTCAGATCAAATCCGCACACTGCCATAAAGAGTTTTTTTTTTTAAAGCTATAATGGCTCTACCTGGTAAAAAATTAACTACAGTCAATTAAGCTTATAAAGGACTCCGGGGTGTGGGTAAGTGATGTGATAAGTGCACACACAGGGATCCTCTTCCACAGGAAGGAGGGGGGGGGGAAGCAGAGAGACCCCGAGTCATCTGAGCCGAGCGGTTATTGCATTATGTTAAAAGGACACCGTATATTTCCTAACATTAAAACAAATCAATTTCTTAAATTTATGGGGCAGCTTATTAGCGGTGTTGTAAGTAGCCAGAGTGCAACTCAACAGCTGCAAGCTGAGAGCCGGGTCAGATCTTTTCTGCTTCGCCTGATGTTTTGCAGAGTTCTGGTTCCCCTGGTAACAGGGAGCCACCTTAGAATCACAGAGTCGTAGGCTTGGAAGTCAACCCAGGGGTCATCTAGTCCAACCCCCTGCAATGCGGGAAATCTCAGTTAAAGCACTCATGACAAATGGCCATCCGACCACTGCTTAAAAACCTCGAAGGAAGGAGAGTCCCGAGGGAGACCACCGCTCCACTGTCTAACACAGGCACCCCCAAACTGCGGCCCTCCAGATGTTTTGGCCTACAACTCCCATTATCCCTAGCTAGCAGGACCAGTGATCAGGGAAGATGGGAATTGTAGTCCAAAACATCTGGAGGGCCAAAGTTTGGGGGTGCCTGGTCTAACAGCTACTACCACTAGAAAGTACCCTACTTGTACTCATTGTGTACATATGACTCTATTTCATCTGATCCACCCACTGTAATTGTTAAGTTTGCAGGTGATACTACCACAATGGGTCTAATTACAGAGGGGAGGTTCAAAAAGTATCTACATGGTGCTTAGAGAATAACTTGCACCTAAATATTAGCAAGACAGAGGAGATGGTGTTGGACTTTTGGAGGAAGAGAGGGGAACTAGCCCCATTGTATATCTGGGGGTGTTGTGTGGAGAGAGTCTCTTTCTTTAAATTCCTGGGGGTTTACCTTAATGAAGACCTCACTTGGAAAAACAATATAACTCAGGTGGTTAGGAAGGCCCAACAGAGACTCCATTTTCTCAGGGTCTTGCGAAAGAACAATGTTAAACAACAATTGATGACCTCTTTCTACCAGTCCACAATAGAAAGTGTCCTCTCAGTGTGGTACGTTGGCTTGACAGCCACGGACAGAAAGTCTTTACAGAGGGTGGTGAACACGGCACATGATATCATGGGCTGTCCCTGAGCCCGCTAGATGACATCGCAAAGGATCGTTGCCTTAGGAGAGCGAGAAAAATTCTCAGGGACGATATTCACACCCCGGCCAGCACCTCTTTAATCTTCTACCCTCGGGCAGGAGATATAGAAGTATAATCAGCCGTACCAATAGGCTAAAAAAACAGTTTATATCCGTGGGCTGTTAGGCTGCTGAAAGGAAAATAATATAGTGCAACTGACTTTTGGGGTTGGTGTGTTGTGCGACAAGCACACAGAGTGCAATGAGATTGAGTGTTTGTGAGGGGGGGGAAGCTTGGTTAATTTCATTGTACACAGGTTGTACATTGACAATAAAGGTATTATTATTATTATTAGTTCTTTCTGATGTTTAGTCAGAATCTCCATTCTTGTAATTTGAATCTGTTGGTTTGGCTGCTAGCATTTTGGAAGATTCAGGATTTGAATCTATAACTCCTCGCTTCCAGATGCTGACATGTCTACTCTCTTTCTTCTCTTTGGTGATCTCTTGTAGCCAAGTAAGATTGTCTTCCATGAATATGGTCTTAACAGTGAGTCCATAAGTGACTGTGGGGGCCAATTCTGGATCCTTACATCCTTCCACAGTGGGGCATAGATTTCCGGCCAAGAGTTGATCACGGTGAGGGTTTGCTAAGCATGCCTTCCTCTTAGCACATTTCTCCTTTTCGTCCTGAGTTCGAGCGTCTTCAAAGTCCATCACAAACTCCCTGGGAAAGACCCTGATGTTGGGAAAGATTGAAGGCACAAGGAGAAGGGGACGGCAGAGGATGAGATGGTTGGACAGTGTTCTCGAAGCTACGAACATGAGTCTGACCAAACTGCGGAAAGACAGGAGTGCCTGGCGTGCTCTGGTCCATGGGGTCACAAAGAGTCGGACACAACTAAACGACTAAATAACAACAACTCTAATTTACCAGGGGCATTTAGAAGACTAGCCTAGTGCCCCTAGTCCACTGACTTCACAACAATGGAGCTCATCTTTGAGAAGAAGAAGAAGAGTTTGGATTTGATATCCTGCTTTATCACTACCCGAAGGAGTCTCAAAGTGGCTAACATTCTCCTTTCCCTTCCTCCCCCACAACAGATACCCTGTGAGGTGAGTGGGGCTGAGAGACTTCAGAGAAGTGTGACTAGCCCAAGGTCACCCAGCAGCTGCATGTGGAGGAGCGGAGACGTAAACCCGGTTCTACAGCTCTTAACCACTACACCACACTGGCTCTCCATTGAGGAATGGTGTGTGTGTTTGGTGATCATTGGTTTGAAAACTGCAGGGCTGTTCCAAGAAGGCTTGCTTGCTTGTTTCCATATCAGCATTTCCAAAGGACTGGATATTTAAAATCTCTAAGCGGTGTACAAGGACACAAGGAGTAAAAGAGAGATGCAAACAGGACTCTGGTTGTAGTAACCTCTGGGGCTTCCATCCTCCCCTCTCAGGCAAGATAGTATTCCATGCTATGAGCTAACCCCACCGTCAGTATAACCTCTCTGGTTTCAAGAGTCTTAGCGGGAGAATAAATTCCATCCTCTCCCCCACCGTTAGAGTAACCGGAGCAGGGCTCCCATACATCACGGCACCCTGATGTCTTGACCCCTCAGCTCTCTTCCATGCTGAATGGATTTGTCCTCGTGGCAGAAATCCCGGAGCAGCCAAAGGAAGGTCAGTTTTTCCTGCGAGCTGCACATGTCCGGTTTCAATTGAGCCCAACTAACAATGGATTAGTTAATTAATCTATCTGAAGAAGTGTGCATGCACACGAAAGCTCATACCAAAATAAAAAAACTTAGCTGGTCTTTAAGATGCTGCTGGAAGGAATTTTTTTATTTTGTTTCGACTACCTGAGACCAACACAGCTACCTACAGTGGTACCTCACTTAATGAATGCCCTGCTTAACGAAATTTCTGCTTAACGAAAGGATTTTTCGAGCAGAGGTTGCCTCGCTAGACGAATTCATTTTATGAAAAATTCATCTAGTGAATCACGGTTTCCCATAGGAATGCATTGAAATTCAATTAATGCGTTCCTATGGGCAAATTTTTTTTAAAAAAAATATCAATGCATTCCTATGGGATTCGCTAGACGAATTTTTCGTTATAAGAAAAGACCCGTGGAACGAATTAAATTCGTCTAGCGAGGCACCACTGTACCTGTAATTAGTTAATTAAGTTATACGAGAGCAGGATCTTACCCCACCTCCACCTCCCCCAAGTACCCCAGGATCGGTCGCTTTCAAAATCCACCATCTGCATCGTTTCAAACACAGAAGACAATGCAGGTTATTAGGGATTCAAAGACTTTGGAGTCCCGTTATTGCCTTCCAAAACGTATTGGCCGTGCTGTGTGAATCTCGGCTTCGCATGTTTCTAGTCCATTGTGTGCATTGTGCCTCTAGCTAGAAAAAGCAGCTCACTTTTTTGCAATAATATCTCATTCTTTTTTCTGTATAGAAAATCACATTTGTTAGCCAAGCAAGACGAATGTCCGACGAAGAAAAATGATTGAAAACCGAGACAGCTTGGAAAACCGAGATGGGGCCTTGCTGTCTTCATCTGGGCTGTCCTAGGAAATAAAGATAAATCCCCCCACTTCATATTTTAAAACAGCTTATCCTAATCACCAGTAATGGCAACCAAATGTTGGCTTCCCCACCCTCCCTGCCTTTTTATTCATTACATTTTTTGGGGCCAGGGGGATGGGGTGGGGGTGGGGGTGGCTGGGAAGATTTTGGGGGGTGGGAGGGGGTCTGCGCAGCCTGCTGGGTCCCCCCTCCTCCTTTGGAGGCTCATCTAGGCTCATTTTAAGCCGGTGTCAGGGGGTCGTTTCCTCTCCATGTTGCCAATTTGACGGATGGGTTTTGCTGCCAGAGTTTCCGCGCTCGCTCGGAAGGGCTAGAGGTGGTTCTAGGGGAGAGGAGAGGATGAAATGGCACAAAGCTCGGGGGGGCGGATTTGTAGATCACGACGTTTGCTGAGGGAATTGCGATTGTTCGATTTGCTTTGAAACGGACATAGATATTTAAAGAAAGGGGGCAGAGGAGGCAAGTTTGCTAAGTGAATGTGGAACATAGGTGTCCTAAATCAGGGACGGCATATCAGGCCAAATGCGTCCCACTGTGACTCCTTATTTGGCCCTTGGGATTGGGAACATTCCCAAGCCATGACCTGATCTCCTTACTGGGCCATCTTAAGCATAGTTGGCGCCCTGGCACTGTGGTGCGAACTATCCCTCCGGCGCCCCCTTCCTGTTTCCGAGCGTGGTGCCCCCCTGGCAGCCCAGCGCCCTGGCGCCTTGCACCACCCAACATTGCCTTAGGGGCGGCCCTGTCTCCTTATGTCCTGCTTTGCAGCCTCCTTGTATATTTCTCCCTGGCTTGAACTCTGATAATGCCTTTCTCTTGCCTGGATATGGTATATATTTTGGAAACTGGTTTGGCCAATGTAATAATAATAATTTACTTAGACCCCACCCATCTGGCTGGGTTTCCCCAGCCACACTGGGCGGCTTCCAACAAAATATTAAAATACAATAATTCATCAAATATTAAAAGCTTCCCTAAACAGGGCTGCCTTCGGATGTCTAAAAATCAGATAGTTGTTTATTTCCTTGACATCTGATGGGAGGGCGTTCCACAGGGTGGGTGCAACTACCAAGAAGGCCTTCTGCCTGGTTCCCTGTTACTTCACCTCTCACAGTGAGGGAACCGCCAGAAGGCCCTCGGAGGTGGACCTCAGTGTACGGGCTGAACGATGGGGGTGGAGATGATACTTCAGGTATATAGGGCAGAGGTGATTTATGGCTTTAAAGGTCGGCCACCAACACTTTGAATTGTGCTCGGAAAAGCCAATGTAGGTCTTTCAGGACCAGTGTGGTCTCAGCAGCCGCCCCCAGTTACCAGTCTAGCTGCCACATTCTAGATTAGTTGTAGTTTCTGGGTCACCTTCAAATGTAGCCCCATGTAGAGAGCATGGCAGTGGTCCAAGCAGGAGATAACCAGAGCATGCACCACTCATTAGGTGCACACCTAGGAGTAGCTAAGAATGGGACACAGGTGGCGCTGTGGTCTAAACCACTGAGCCTCTTGGACTTGCCGATCAGAAGGTTGGCAGTTCAAATCTCCGCAATGGGGTGAGCTCCAGTTGCTCTGTCCCAGCTCCTGCCAACCTAGCAGTTCGAAAGCACGCCAGTGCAAGTAGATAAATAGGTATCACTGTGGTGGGAAGGTAAACGGCGTTTCCGTGCGCTCTGGTTTCCGTCATTGTGTCCCATTGCGGCTGAAGCGGTTTAGTCCTGCTGGCCACATGACCTGGAAAGCTGCCTGTGGACAAACGCCGGCTCCCTCAAAGCGAGATGAGTGCCATAGTTGCCTTTGACTGGACTTAACTGTCCAGGGGTCTTTTACCTTTACCTAGTTGAGAGACATAGGACTGGTGGACATGCCTTTTCCTAACTTGTAAGTGTACTTTTGAAAATAAAGAGCTAATTCTTCTCTCTGGACCTTCTTTGCCTGACAGCGCCTTGACATCTAAGTAGTCCATGAAGTGGACTAATTGCCTCTTTAATTCCAATTATCTCTGATAAATACAGAGTCCTTCACCCCATGCATGAACATAGCCTGGGGCCTTCCGAAGACGCCCAGCTTCTCTACAAGAAGTCTTTGGAGAACTTCCAACCTGACTCACAGTTGGATGGTTGGCCTGTTACTCATTCCGCAAGCGGGTATATCCAACCACCTGGAACTGGAACTGCCAAATCAGTGAAAAAAACAAAAAACAAAAAACCGACCCACTCCTAGCTATCCGCCAGACACTTCTGGGCCAGCTTGTCTTCATGAAATATTTCCAAATAACTCATTGTCATTCTTTCTCTCTGCCCCCTCCTCCCGCATCATTCCTTTCCTCCGCTTCTCTTTCCAAGAAATTGATTGGCTAATAAATCTGAGCATCAGTTCTGCACGTCCAGCTCTATGGACATGGACTCGGCATTATTTGCAGCATGTCTGCGTAGATTTCCTGATTCTGCCAGATCTCGAGGTCCATCAGCCTGTGGGATTGCTGTTGTAAATCAGGTGTGCTGAGAACAAGGTACTTCCATGGTCTTGACGATGGTGAAAACTGATCTCTCTCTCTCTCTCTCTCTCTCTCTCTCTCTCTCTCTCTCTCTCTCTCTCTCTCATCTGTCTCATAGAATTGTAGAAACATAGAGTTGGAAGGGATCCCGCCCAAGGGTCATCTGCAATGCAGGAATCACAGCTAAAGCATCCAACCACTTCTTAAAAACCTCCAAGGAAGGAGAGTTCACTACCTTCTACTGTCGAACAGATCTTGCCTTCAGAAGGATCCTCCTGATGTTTAGCCGGAACCTTCTTTATTGTCATTTCAAAGCACTGGTTTGGGTCGGGGACGTGATGAACTTTATTGGCTCTGCGGACCAGCTTCAGAAAATGGGCAGGACATGAATTGACAGCACTGGTGGAGGAACCGGGGTATGGAGGGAGCGCATCGCCCCTGGCAGCATGATCCCGGTGGGGTGCCATCCCGCCTGCCCCCCACCCTGCGCTGGGCGCCACATGCCCAGGATGCATGCCATGCCCCCGGGATGCGTGCCAGCCACGCCCCTGCCTGCTCTCCGTCCCCGTCCCCCCCGGAGCTTGAAGCTCTGCCACTGATTGACAGGTGGGTTGTCCTGCCCACCTGTCAAAATCCCTTTTATGCATGGCTGTCAGGTGAATGAGGATCATTCCCAGAGCCGTGTTTCTGAATCCCGGTCTCTGGGAAAGCACAGAAGGGGAGAGTGCTCTTGTGCTCAAATCTTGCTTGCGGGTTTCCCAAAGGCATCTGGTCGGGGTTGGCCATGGTCCCAATCCAGCAGGCTCTTTTTATGTGTCAGAGGGAAGGAAGATCTGCATTCTGTTGAAGCCATAAGCTTTGGAAAGGCCTCTTTATGTGCTTGACATGCTTTCCTTGGCTAGCGGGGAAGTAGCAGTAGCTCACCGGCGGATGAGTTTACCTTTCAACTGTCCCCCCACTTTGGACTTCAGGGAAGGAAGAAATTATATTTCCTTCTTGTCTGGTCGTGACCTTCCTTGTCCCGGGTGGGATATTTCTGCCAAGCCACGACCAGGACAAAAACAGATCACCAGATGGCCACGGGAAAAGAGAGAGGATCATTCTCTTTCAAAGTCTCCTCTTTCCCTCTCCTTCGCTGCCTTACTTTATGAACTCCTGAAATTTATGGTGAAGTTCTGGCATGCTCTATTCCCTCATCCCACCGCTCTCTGCACCGGTTCGCGCGTTGTTTGTTGTTTTAAGAATCAGAAAGAGATTCCCCGGGAGGAAAAGGCAAGTTAATATTCGGAGCCTTCGCCTATTTCCTTCAGGCCCTGAGCAAATATTCCATTGACTTGAATAGAAGCAGGAGCAAAACCATATATCAGTGTCTGGTTTAAACCAGATTGCATGTGGGTAATGTTGAGTTATGGACCCCGCTGTGCTGCCCTCCAAGGAAAACGAAAATCAAAATGTGTATGTATATATATATATATATATATATATATATATATATATATATATATGAATCCTCAGGCACCTGATATTTATGCAAATGTTTAAATAAATAAGCAAGCATGTGTAATTAATTTTTTCTAATGATTTACGACTCGAGCCAGAGAAATTTGATTACCCCTCCAGCATTCCAAGAGATGAGTTGAGCAGACAGTAATGTAACTTTAAATTATTTCCAACGAGATTAATTGCTCTTATTAGCATTTGTTATGTTAATTTATTAGGCACTATTTTCCCCCGTGAGAGGCGACTCAAAAAAAAACTTACACAATGCCAGGGACTTGGGGAACGCTGACGGGGGTTCACACGGGTAAAGGGAGCCGGGGTTTGACTCGGGAGAGGGGGGCAGTAGTCTTCTGGGCCTTGTGTCAGCCCAAAGGCAAGAATCAGAGGCAGGGGGAGCTTCAGAGATGGGGGGAGAGGAGGAAAAGGCTAGTCAGGTAAAGGAAGGGCTGGCTGCTTACACATCCCACACCACTGTCTCGTAGAACCAGGAGAGAATTGAAGCATGGCCGCTTCCATGCAGATGTAGTCTCTGGCTATGTGGGTGCAGCCCATCGGGGGGAAAGGTGTTAGGATTTGGTAGTAGATTCCGTTCCACCTTAAAAAGGAACAGGCTTGGAAGAGGATGTTGAATGTATCACATGATGTATACTTCCGTTTGTTGTATTGTTGTATTGTATTCACTTGCTTTCGCTTTGCTGATGAAGATAGACACGTTTGGTCTATCTTCCGAGATGCTTTAGAATGAACACTTGTAAATATGCAAGAACTTCTCTCTCTGTATCTTCTTGCTGCTGCTGCTGCCAACCCACGCTAACGCTGGATGAACTCTGCAGATAACGTGTCCAGGTTCCGAGAGCCTGGATTGTGTTCCAGTTGGCAACACCGGAGAACAGAGCTGAGGGGCACGCCAGCCCAGATACCTGTCGTGTTATGCCAACAAAAGGTACATAAACTGATGGAGGAGGAGTGGTCCTCAATTGCTGCTGACCTTGAAAGCCCTCAACAGTCCCGGCCCTGTAGACCTGAAGGAGTATCTCCACCCCCATCGTTCAGCCCGGACACTGAGGTCCAGCTCCGAGGGCCTCCTGGCGGTTCCCTGCCTACGAGAAGTGAGGTTGCAGAAACCAGGCAGAGGGCCTTCTTGGTAGTGGCGCCTGCCCTGTGGAATGCCTTCCCATCAGATATCAAGGAAATAAACAACTAACTGATTTTTAGACATCTGAAGGCAGCCCTGTTTAGGGAAGCTTTTAACGTTTGATGATTTATCGTGTTTTTAATATTCTGTTGGGAACCACCCGGAGTGGCTGGGGAGACCCAGCCAGATGGGCGGGGAATAAATAATAAATTATTATTATTATTAAGCACAGACCGAGGAATAGCCGCCTAGATGCTAGGTCTCTAGAGCTGTAGAAACGACTGTGTTCTCTTTGACAATAAAGAGTCAACTCTCCACCGTGTGCCCGTAGCGTTGGGGGGGGGGGGTCCAGAGAAAAAAGTGGGTGGAGCAACAGATATGAATTTTACAGGAAACTGGTTTCTACTCCCACACAAGCCTCTCTATTCTCCACTAGTGAGGAGTGCCTTCTTGAACGACCTACATTGGCTCCCAGTACGTTTCCGAGCACAATTCAAAGTGTTGGTGCTGACCTTTGAAGCCCTAAAAGGCCTCAGCCCATTTAGACCAGTATATGGGGGTGAAGCATCTCCATCCCCATCGTCCAACTCGGACACTGAGGTCCAGCACCGAGGGCCTTTTGGCAGTTCCCTCACTGTGAGAAGGGAAGTTACAGGGAAGTTACAGGCAGAGGGCCTTCTTGGTAGTGGCACCCGTCCTGTGGAACACCCTCCCATCTGATGCCAAAGAAATAAAGGACTATCTGACTTTTAGAAGACATCTGAAGGCAGCCCTGTTTAGGGAAGCTTTTAATATTTGATGAATTATTGTATTTTAATATTTTGTTGGAAGCCGCCCAGTGTGGCTGGGAAGACCCAGCCAGATGGGCGGGGTACAAATAAATTATTATTATTATTATTATTATTATTATTATTATTATTATTATTATCATCAAGCATTAAGTTCACTCATATAAACGGTTCCTTTGTCTTCATTGTAATACCAAATAAAATCAAAGTGTGGCATACCTCCATGGAGATGGGTGGGGTCTAAGTAAATTATTATTATTATTACATTGGCCAAACCAGTTTCCAAAATATATACCATATCCAGGCAAGAGAAAGGCATTATCAGAGTTCAAGCCAGGGAGAAATATACAAGGAGGCTGCAAAGCAGGACATAAGGAGACAGAGCCGGCCCTAAGGCAATGCTGGGTGGTGCAAGGCGCCAGGGGGGCACCGCGCTGGTCTGCCCGCGCGGCAGCCGCGCTCGGTAACAGGAAGGGGGCGCCGGAGGGATACTTTGATGAATTTGTTGTTGTTGTTGTTGTTTAGTCGTTTAGTCGTGTCCAACTCTTTGTGACCCCATGAACCATAGCACGCCAGGCACTCCTGTCTTGCACTGCCTCCCGCAGTTTGGTCAAACTCATGTTCGTAGCTTCGAGAACACTGTCCAACCATCTCGTCCTCTGTCATCCCCTTCTCCTAGTGCCCTCAATCTTTCCCAACATCAGGGTCTTTTCCAAGGATTCTTCTCTTCTCATGAGGTGGCCAAAGTATTGGAGCCTCAGCTTCACGATCTGTCCTTCCAGGGAGCACTCAGGGCTGATTTCCTTAAGAATGGATAGGTTTGATCTTCTTGCAGTCCATGGGACTCTCAAGAGTCTCCTCCAGCAGAATTATTGTATTTTAATATTTTGCTGGAAGCCGCCCAGAGTGGCTGGGGAGGCCCAGCCAGATGGGTGGGGTATTTATTATTATTATTATTATTATTATTATTATTATTATTATTAGCATTGCTCTGGCACACATTAACACCTTTATATGCTGAATGGGCAAGTATATGTTGCGCCCAGTTCTGGGCAGAGTCTGCTGAGAGTCTTCCACCAGCCTTATCCTCTTATTCACCCCAAGAGCATATAAACAAATCAAGAGGTTGACAGGAATTCGGGAAGGTGGCTCTCCCAGGATAACGGATGGTGTAAACAAGCGCCTTCGCGGTGGCTTAATCCCCTCTAGCACCAGCTATGTTAATCTACTCAGGGGTTGATAAATGGCTTCGCTGCTGAAAATAACACAAGACATGTGAGATCCCGAGCCGGGGTCCTCCTTTTCCTGCTGTTCTCAGCTCTCCTCGCTGTGGAAATGTGAGTGCTACAAAAGATTAGGAGCTGGGCAGCAGGAGGAAATAATAATAATAATAATAATAATAATAATTATTATTATTATTATTATTATTATTATTATTTCCTATCTGCCCTTAAGGGACGCGGGTGCCGCTGTAGGTTATACCACAGAGCCTAGGGCTTGCCGATCAGAAGGTTGGTGGTTCGAATCCCCGCAACGGGGTGAGCTCCCGTTGCTCGGTCCCAGCTCCTGCCAACCTAGCAGTTCGAAAGCACGAAGTGCAAGTAGATAAACAGGTACCACTCCAAGTGGGAAGGTAAACGGCGTTTCGTGCTCTGCTCTGGTTTGCCAGAAGCGGCTTAGTCATGCTGGCCACATGACCCAGAAGCTGTACACTGGCTCCCTCGGCCAGTAAAGGGAGATGAGCGCCGCAACCCCAGAGTCGGTCACGACTGGACCTAACCGTCAGGGGTCCCTTACTTGCCCTTCACCATAAGGTACCAAAGCAGATTTGGATTGGCATTTGTCTGTCTCAAGAGAAAATGGAGTGTGCCTCTGGGGATGAAGTCAAAGCATTGCGTTTGCAGCACTGGAGTGACCTCGCTGGGGCACAAGCCTGGCCGGTGTGTCTGGAGGTCCTGGGCTGCCCTTGGACTCATTGATGTGGTCCAAAGGAAAGCAGAGCAAGATGTTTTGCACCAGCTTGTCTGCAGGAGTTGCCTGAACAAGGCACCATTCAAGGCGCCATGCAGGCCCGGCTCGCCCATTGACTCTAGTGGCGCAATGCACCACGGCGCCTGGGCGATCAGGGGGCGCTGAGGGGCGCCCCAGCAAGTGGGGGAGCTTCGCGGCGGCCTCCCTTTTCCCTCCACCAGCCGCGTCGCAAGAGCAGGGAGGGAAGTGAGCGGAACAGGGGCACTAGGACCCTGTTCCGCTCTGCAGCGCTAGGGTCATCCCTCACCCCGGCGCTGCGTTTCATTGGTAGAGGTGACGCCACATGGCAGCACCTCTACCAATGAAATGCACCGCCCTGTTGGCGGGAAGGAACCCGGCGTGGCCCAGCCTGCCCAGGCACCCCGCTCCGCTGGGAGAAGGGAGGAAGGCCGCGCGGAGAAGCAGCGCCCCCTCCCCCCCCTCAATCCGGCGGCATCGGACAGGCAGGCGGCCTCCGGCACAGCGCGGCCCTGCTGTGAGGTGCGGGGGCCGCCGTGAGGCTCCCGCCACCCGGCACGCCAGGTAAGAGTTTTCCTTTTTTTAAAAGAGTGGGGGGGGGCGCCCGAGGGGTCCCTGTACCAGGGCGCCCGATGACCTTAAGACGGCCCTGGCGCCATGTTGGCTTCCCCACCCTCACCTTTGTCGGAAGGAGGCGTACAAGGCGCCATCCAACTGCCTTAGGGATTCCACTCTGGATTTGTTTAGGGTTCACTCCTGAGCCTTTTCTTCTCCTGAAGATGTCCCACAAGGCAGCGGAGGTTTAGGATCAGAGTTTTCCTTCTCCTAGATCAGACGTCAGCAAACCTTTTCAGCAGGGGGCCGGTCCACTGTCTCTCAGACTTTGTGGGGGGCCAGACTATATTTTGGGGGGGGGGAGAAGAAAAAAGAATGAATTCCTATGCCCCACAAATGACCCAGAGATGCATTTTAAATAAAAGGACACATTCGGCTCATGTAAAAACATGCTGATTCCCAGACTCTCCGTGGGCCGGATTGACAAGGCAATTGGGCCGGATCCAGCCCCCGAGCCTTAGTTTGCCTACCCATTTCCTAGATGGGCAAGCCCCACTTGCCCCTCACTTCCCGCTACAGCACATGCAGAAACTGCCTTCTTGACTGATGGACCACTAATTGTCTCATCCTCTCAATCCGCCAGAGCCTGTCTTCACATGCAGGGGAGGTCCCTAACCCACTGAGGGTTTGAGACCCATTGGGTACCTCACCTGGTCATAGCTGCCAAGTCTTCCGTATTCCCCGGGAAACCCCCGTTTTTCCAGCTGTTCCCAGCCGAAAAAACGGTGCGGCGGACATTTTGGAACTGGGCGGAGCATGCTCAGAAGCGACTTTTGATGCTGCTTTGCCCAGTTCCAAAATGGCTGCAGCACATTCTACTTCCGGTCCAGTCCCTTATTTCTCAGGCCGGAACTTGGCAGGTATGCACCTGGTTTAGCTGGCCAGTTGGAGCCATTCCCAGGATTGTGGCTGCTGTCACATGCTGACAGTTTTTAGGAGCCACAGGTGAGAGCTGAGTGCAGGGTGGGGACTAGGGTGACGACTTTTTTACAACCTCATTTCCCTGTATCAGAGTTTGATGAGCTTTCATTAAAGATTAAATAAAATCTTACTTTCGAAGAGATTTGATTAAAAAAAAAAACCTCACGCACAAAATGATTTAAAAATTTTTATTTATCAGTTTTTTGATCATTTTTGAAGTCACTGTAATAAGCAGATATAAAATTGAACCCAAGCTTTAGAGTCACATATATACAACATTATATAGGGTCATCAAACACACAAGGAAGCTTTTTTTAGCTGCAGTAACAGTATAGACGCCGCTAGAGGACGATGTTTTGCTACCTCTCCTGTAGGTTCTTTTCCCAGCATGCCCGGCAGCGTCTGCTGGCTGAGTTTTGAGGTCCCAAAAAGGGGCTTTTACCTTGCGCAGGTGTGACATTTGTATACCCTGTGTTGCTAAGAACACTCCCCATTGTGGAATGTGGTGTTGTGTCCAAATTTGATACGGAATATATATAGAATTGTTAATACAATTTTATGAAATGGTAAAACGGCATACAAAAAAATTAAAAACGGTTTGTGCGTAACCTTTTTAAATATTTCAATGGAATATACCTCATTTTGTCATTAATAGGCAAAAGTTCATCCATTTTTGCTACAGGAAATAATTTTTGAGAAAAAAAATGAAGAAGTCATCACCCTAGTGGGGACCAAAGGTGGACAAACTACCCCAGAAAGAGCATGATGCGCCCCCCACTAGGAGCTCTTCTGGCTTTTTTATGCTCTACTTTGTCCTTGTGAACTTGTTGCATGTTGTGTAGTCCCCCCCTCCCACCTTGCTTCTCTTCCTTCCACCTCTATTCCTTTTTGGCAAATCATTTTTCCCAGCCTCTTTTTTTTTTTTAAAAAAAAGATAGATTAAAAATAAAATAAACCCAGCTTCATGCCAGGCATCTTAAAACCATTTGGAAACTCACATCCTCTTCTGCAATCCATTATCTGAAATTCCCATGTGCTCTCCATCGTCGGAGACTGCCAGATTGATAATGCGGTATTAGACGGGGGGGCCCCAGATGGGGCCAGAGATTAGAAATAGGATTACGGCATTCCTAATGTCCAGCCGTTTCCCGCCTTCCTTGCAAACCTGGTGAGGGTCAGGGAGACCTGCTAGCGGAGAGAGGATAGATTGAGAAGACAGAGAAAAATCACACTTGGTTCCGGTGTTAAAGAGGTTCACCAACCTGGATGGCTTGAAAAGAGAACTGGGCAAATTTGTGGAGGAAAAGGCTATTGCTGGCCACTAGCCATTATGGCTCGGCTCTGCCTCCACAGATGGAGACAGAAATGCTTCTGAATACCAGTTGCTGGTAAACACAGGAGGGGAGAGTAGCTCTTGTGCTCAAATGGGTTTCCCATTGGGGCACCTGAGTCCTGAATGCTGGACTAGAAGGGCGATTGGCCTGATCCAGCAGGCTATTCTGGTGTTCTTACATCATCCTATGTCTCTATCAAAGGAGGCCCCAATTCTGCATACACCGTAATTCCATACCTGCCAAGTTGCTGTCAGAGAAATAAGGGACCGGGCCAGAAATAGCAGACCGGAAGTAGCACTGCCGCCATCTTGGAACTGGGCGGAGCATGCTCAGAAGTGACTTTTGATGCTGCTTTGCCCAGTTCCAAAATAGCCACCGCGCCAGAAGTCGCACTGCAGCCATTTTGGAACTGTGCAGAGCAGCATCAAAAGTCATTTCTGAGCATGCTCCGCCCAGTTCCAAAATGGATGTCGCACCAGAATAAACCGGGGGAAAACAAAAAAATCTGTTTTTTCACTTAGGAACAGCGGGAAAAACGGGGATTTCCCGGGGAAAACGGGAGACTTGGCAGCTATGTCATTGATTGTCATGGTGCAATGGGGCAGTGCCTTCCGGTTGTTAATCAGAAGGCTGGTGGTTCGAGCCCACCCAGGGGGCAGGATTTTTCCATTGCAAAGGATTGTGCCGGATGACTCTGGGGGTCCCTTCCAACTCTGCTGTTGACTGTTCTTTGCTTCTTTATTCCACAAACTGGCAACATGGCTAAACAACTTTACACACACACACACACACACACACACGAGAAATTGTCACTTTAGGGACTTTAGGGACGCGGGTGGCGCTGTGGTCTAAACCACTGAGCCTCTTGGGCTTGCCGATCGGAAGGTTGGTGGTTCAAATTCCTTTGTCCCAGCTCCTCCCAACCCAGCAGCTCAAAAGCACACCAGCGCAAGTAGATAAATAGGTACCGCTGCGGAGGGAAGGTAAACGGCGTTTCTGTATGCTCTGGTTTCCTTCATTGTGTCCCATTGCGCCAGAAGTGGTTTAGTCTTGCTGGCTACATGGCCCGGGAAACTCTCTGTGGACAAACGCTGGCTCCCTCGTCCTGAAAAGCGAGATGAGCGCTTTTACCATAACAATTTAAACGTATGGTGCAAATGTGACCATTGCTCTACATTGTGTCATTTTTCCATAGAATGCTGAGGTGGTTCCATGTACTTGAGATGGCAGGTAGGTGGGGGAATCCCATGTGGAGGAGTTCTCTTTTAAGTAAAAGCTTCATGCCAGAAAGGAATGGGCTGAGTCATAGTATGTTAGCTTTGGGTTTTGTTTTCATTAGAGAGATATGTGAAAAAAGATATGGCGAACATTTAAAAATGGTGACCCCTCTCTGCCCCCCATGACTGAAGTGGTGGAATCCACTCTACCACCCTAGGATTCTACTACCTCATTTGCCCATTGCATGGGCTGGGGGGGAGTCCTTGGTTCAGAATCTAGATTCGCCCCATCCCCCCCCCCACAAATGAAATATATAGTGGCTGTGATCCTGGTCTTCCATTACCGGAGCAGGTTAGTGCTCTCGCCTGTTGGACGGCCAGACCCTCTCCACGATCAGGCCGCCCTTGGCTACCATGACGATGGAGCCAACAAACATTCGGCCTCGAAACTGGCACGGAACTTAGGAAGAAACCCAAAACCTGGCCTGGAATCCGTAAGTCGTAAACACCCCCTTATGCAGGTCGGCAGGGAGAACATGTGGGACCCCCCCGGCTACGGTTCCTGCTCACTGTCTCGACTCTGACAGCTGGGAAATTGATGCGCCCGACATGAGGCAACCTTCGCCGCTGCCCGTTCTCCAAAGTGAATTATCGAAAGCCCAAATAATTTCCCCAAAGAAGGCTGCTCTCTCATATGCATCCGTTTAGAATCAGTGCTCTGGCAGCAAGGCAGGTAAGCTTGAAAACCCAGTAAGTGGGTGCCAGGTTCCTGCACAATCTCTAGGGCGTCCAAGTTCTTCCTTCCAAGGGATCCAGCATCCTTTGGCATATGGCAAGGTCCACCCACTGCCAACCTCCAGAACCTCAGGACCCCCTTGCTCCTCCGCTGCCTTCTTCTCAATGCCTCTTCACCTTCCTCTTAGAGGAGCGTAAAGGTAAAGGTAATGGGACCCCTGACCATTAGGTCCAGTCGTGGATGACTCTGGGGTTGTGGCCAGGGGCGTCCCTACGTGCAGGCTGGGTGGCGCAGGGAACCACGCCGCCGGCCCGCCAGGAGGGCGCCGCGGGCTGCGCCTGCCTGCTAGCCGGCCAGTCCGCCGGTCCGCCGCGCAGCTGCGCCCACCCGCCCACCGCGCTGGGAAACGGGGCGGGAGGGCACCGGAGAGATCGTGCTGTGCCTGCCCGCCCGCCGCACAGCACGCTGCGCCCACGCGCCCACCGCGCTGGGAAACGGGGCGGGAGGGCACCGGAGAGATCCGGCGCACCACGGCGACAGGGGCGCTTAAGACGGCCCTGGTTGCGCCGCTCATCTCACTTTACTGGCCGAGGGAGCCAGCGTACAGCTTCCAGGTCATGTGGCCAGCATGACAAAGCGGCTTCTGGCGAACCAGAGCGGCACACGGAAACACCGTTTACCTTCCCACTGGAGCGGTACCTATTTATCTATTTGCACTTTGATGTGCTTTCAAACTGCTAGGTTGGCAGGAGCTGGGACCGAGCAATGGGAGCTCACCCCATCGTGGGCATTCAAACCTGCTGACCTTCTGATTGGCAAGCCCTAGGCTCTGTGGTTTAACCCACAGCGCCACCAGCATCCCTTACAGGAGCATAGGAAGCTGTTAGATACAGAGTCAAACCATTGGTCCGTCTAGCTCGGTAGCATTTACACTGACTAGCAAAGGGTCTCAGGCAGGGAGCCCGTCCCAGTCCTACCTGGGAGACACCGGGGATTGAACCTTCTGCATGCAAATCAGGTGCTCTGCCGGTGAGATACAGTCCTCATCCAAGAGTGCGAGCAATATCAGGAGCAAGGAAAAGAAAGAGCAGCCACTCAAATCACACTGCCCAGTTCCTTTGGGAACCGGGCCCAGAACTGGACTCCAGGGTAAGCAAGCAGCAGCAGCAGCAATATCAATGATTCTCAGGCAGCCAGCAGTCCAAGTTCTCCTTCATATCATTGTGTTATGGTCTCTGAAAGAAAAGGGGAAACCTTAAGAACTCTCCTTCCTTGGAGGATTTTAAGCAGAGGTTTTACAGAATATACTGTAGTACGTCACTAGTAATCATAAATGTATTTGGACAATAAAATTATTTATAGATCTATATAATAATGTATGGAAATGTAACTGACTAGCTTCGTTTCTTATTGTATTCTTTCCAATTTTCTCTAATAATAATAATAATAATAATAATAATTTATTTATTCATGCCCCGCCCATCTGGCTGAGTTTCCCCAGCCTCTCTGGGGAGGCTCCCAATTCAATGTTAAAAACAGTACCGCATTAAATATTACAAACTTTCCTAAACAAGGCTGCCTTCAGATGTCTTTTAAAAACAGGATAGCTGCTTATTTGCTTGACATCTGATAGGAGGGCGTTCCACAGGGCGGGCGCCACTACTGAGAAGGCCCTCTGCCTGGTTCCCTGAAACCTCACTTCTTGCAGTGAGGGAACCGCCAGAAGGCCCTCGGCGCTGGATCTCTCCATGTCCGGGCAGAGCGATGGAGGTGGAGACGCTCCTTCAGGTATACAGGCCCGAGGCCGTTTCAGGCTTTAAAGGTCAGCACCAACACTTTGAATTGTGCTCGGAAACGTACTGGAAACATATATCCTCTCCTACTATCTGGAAACGTATATCCTCTCATACTATCTGCAACATTCCCACACAAGGGAGGCGTTCATGATGAGCACCTCTTTTTCTAGAGAAATAGCACTGGTTTAAGAAAAGAGAATTAAACAGCATGATTATGGGTAGATACAATTAAATCTCTCTCTCAAAAAAAAACCCCAACAACAACCCAGCAATAAACTAAAAACACCTCAGCATTTTCCTCCTCCACTGTGTGTCTGCATTCCCATCCTGGCATCAGTTCTGCTGGGTGCCCTCGGCGGCCGCTGCCGCCTTCTGGATTAGTTGTAGTTTCCGGGTCACCTTCAAAGGTAGCCCCACGTAGAGCGCATTGCAGTAGTCCAAGCGGGAGATAAACCCACCTGCACCACTCTGGCGGGACAGTCTGCGGGCTTTCATCATTTTATTTTGTATAGCTGAAATTCTCTTAATTTTTTTTTTAAAGCAGAGCTTGGATGGCCATCTGTCATGGGTGCTTTAGTTTAGATTCCTGGATTAGCCGATCCTTGGGGTCCCTTCCAACTCTCCAATTCTATGATTCTGTAGCCTGAGACTCCCATCTGCTGCAGCAAGAATGGCCAATGGCTAAAGATGATAAGAGCTACAGTTCAGTAACGTGGACGGCCATGGATTCCCCATGCCTGTTGTATACAGGGGAGCTTCCAATGAGAGCTGCAGCACATTGAGATCTTGAACTCGGGTCCTGCTTGCAGGCATCCCAGGAATGCATCTGGTTGGCCACTGTGAGAACAGGATGCTTGGACAGATGGGTCACTGGCCTCATCCTGCAGGGCAGTTCTTACCGGTACGTTCCTACGCATTTGCATCTAAACGACGACTTCTGCTTAGGACTCCCTGGCTTGAGCTGCAGAGCTCCGGGTTGGAAAAGGCCGTCGATTCCTTTGCAACCGCAGATCTGCAGAGTTACAGTCGGTCGGATGGGAAACGATTTCTCCCCAGACAAAGCCAATTTAAATGTATATGAATTGGCAATTTGCAGCAGGATGAGAAATTGCTAAGGCATGGGAACTGGGTCTTTAGGGAAAGAGGAATCTCGGCTAAATGGGTTCCATCCCCACCACTGTAAGCAAAAAAAAAATAAAGCCCCATTTTTTATTTTTTATTTTTGCATTTAAGTGCCCTGTTAAGTCACCGGCTTGACAGATACTAATCGTTTTAATAACTGATGACCTCTTACGCAGCTGCCTGAGCTCTGCCCGAGCTTCAACATGTCACAGGATGCTGAGGGCCCTTGATCTAAGATCCGCTCATTGGGGAAGTCTTTCTGACAGACTAAATATTAGCAGATCTTTCTCGCACCAGCGATGAGCCTCATTCCAGGCTCCCGATGCACTGCTGACCTGTTGGCACAATCTCCTGATTGCAGCCCCAGCTGAAGAGAAGTCACTACATTTGGAAATTATTTGGAGTCAATGATCATCAGTGTGTGTGTGTGTGTGTGTGTGTGTGTGTGTGTGTGTGTGGTCAAAAGGATGTAAAATTAAGTTTGGATGTGTGGTTGAGAAACCACGTCTGACGGATGGGCCCGTTCTTTAGCTCCTCATCCCCCTGCAGGCTGCCCACCTGTCAATCACCAGACATCACAATTACATCAGATGACCCCTTTTTGTGGGGACAGTTTGAAATCAGCTCAGTGGGCAAAGAAGTAGCCTGCAAAGCAGCTCTCTGAGCACGGCAGAAGACCCAACAACTGGCTGACAGTCAGGTCTCCAAACAACTTGTAGGTGGTGGGAGGTCTATCGCCGGTAGTTCTTGAACCTAAAAATAAGACATAAGAAGAGCTCGCTGGATCAGACGAATGGCCAATCTAGTCCAGCATCCTGTTCTCACAGTGGCCAACCCAATGCCCCAATGGGAAGCCTGCAAGCAGGATTCAAGCACAAGAGCAACTCCCCCCTCCTGTGGTTTCCAGATGCCATTCATAGCCCTCTCCTCCCCCATGAATTTGTCCAATCCTCTTTTAAAGCCATCTAGGTTGGTGGGTGATGGGACGCTGGTGGCGCTGTGGTCTAAACCACTGAGCCTCTTGGGCTTGCCGATCAGAAGGTCGGCGGTTCGAATCCCCACGACGGGGTGAGCTCCCGTTACTCGGTCCCTGCTCCTGCCAACCTAGCAGTTTGAAAGCACGTCAAATTGCAAGTAGATAAAGAGGTACCGCTCTGGCTGGAAGGTAAACGGTGTTTCTGTGCACTGCTCTGGTTCGCCAGAAGTGACTTAGTCATGCTGGCCACATGACCCGGAAGCTGTCTGCGGACAAACGCCGGCTCCCTCGGCCTATATAGCGAGATGAGTGCCGCAACCCCAGACATCTGCAACTGGACCTAATGGTCAGGGGTACCTTTACCTTTAGGTTGGTGGGCAATACTTCCTCCTGTGGCAGGGAGTTCCATGAACTAGGCGTTGTTTGAAGAAGTCTCTCCTTTTATCTGTCCTAAACCTTCCAACATTCAGCTGCACTGGATCTCCACAAGTTGATGTTGTTATTATGAGAATGAGAATGAGAATTGATATACTGCCCTCTGCTCGTAGGTCTCGGGGCGGTTCACAAAATAAAGTACAACGTAAAAGGTACACCTGGGGGGACCCAGGTGGCGCTGTGGGTTAAACCACTGAGCCTAGGGCTTGCTGATCAGAAGGTCGGCGGTTCGAATCCCTGTGATGGGGTGAGCTTCCGTTGCTTGGTCCCAGCTCCTGCCAACCTAGCAGTTCGAAAGCACGTCAAAATGCAAGTAGATAAATAAAAGTGGCTTTGTCATGCTGGCCACATGACCTGGAAGCTGTACGCCGGCTCCCTCGGCCAATAACGCGAGATGAGCGCCGCAACCTCAGAGTCCGTCACGACTGGACCTAATTGTCAGGGGTCCCTTTACCATTAAAAGGTAGAAAAGGCATCATAAAAATTAATTAAAACGCTTAACAATAATGTATACAAACCAATAAAAAATACATTCCCCAACAAAGGTCCCCAAACTATACCCCAGCCCATAAAAACAGAAATCCTTCTGGATATCAATTGCAGGACAGCTCAAGAAGTGAGAGTTGCTCCCTCATTGTGAAAAGCGAAGTTACAGGGAACCAGGCAGAGAGCCTTCTCGGTGGTGGCGCCCGCACTGTGGAACGCCCTCCCACCAGACGTCAAAGAGATAAACAACTACCTGACTTTTAGAAGACATCTGAAGGCAGCCCTGTTTAGGGAAGTTTTTAATGTTTGATGTTTTAATGTATTTTTAATCTTTTGTTGGAAGCCGTCATTGGTGCTTTTGAATTATTATTTTCAGATTTAGCTTGCCAGTTTCCCACAGGCATCTGCTTGGCCACTGTGACAACAGGATGTTGGACTAGATGGGCCATTGGCCTGATTCAGCAGGCTGTTTTTATGTTGCTACGTTCTGATGCTGAATTCGGAGTTTGGATATCTGCAGTCAGGCATAAGTTTGGCTTGTCAAAAAGGAGAGTCCTACACCCGACAGCTCCTTTAATGAGCATCCTTGTGACACGAATCAGCACAACAGGCGCACAGCTGCACATCGACACTGCCTCTTGCGCAAGTCTGTGGAGGTGAAGTGGCGTGATGTAAGTATTTCTCCAGACTCTGAGGCTCTCAGGTGTGCATCCCTGGCCAGGAATGTGATGCAGCTGCCGCTTCCGGGATTTCATGACCAACAAGTGGTCTGTTGACATCAAACCAGCTTATGGAAACAGGTGGTGACGAACCACAATTGTGCATTGTTGGGAGCACAACTGCGGCTGTAATCACTTTCTCTCCCCCTCATGAGATACCCGTTTTATTTAGCTGAGAGGATTTGAAATCTACAGCAGCAGCAGCAAGGCGGCCGGTGTAAGAACCAATATCATATAATGGAAGAATTATAATTATCATCATCAGATTTATAATGATTATTATTTAGCCTGGGGAAGAGGAGACTGAGAGGAGATATGATAGCCATCTTCAAATAGCTAAAGGGCTGTGACATGGAAGACGGAGCAAGCTTATTTTCTCCTGCTCTGAAGGGTAGGGTTGGGACCCAGGTGGCGCTGTGGTTAAACCACTGAGCCTAGGGCTTGCTGATCAGAAGGTTGCCGGTTCGAATCCCTGTGACGGGGTGAGCTCCCGTTGCTTGGTCCCAGCTCCTGCCAACCTAGCAATTCGAAAACACGTCAAAATGCAAGTAGATAAATAGGAACCGCTACAGCGGAAAGGTAAACGGTGTTTCCGTGTGCTGCTCTGGTTCACCAGAAGCGGCTTTGTCATGCTGGCCACATGACCTGGAAGCTATACGCTGGCTCCCTCGGCCAATAATGCAAGATAAGCGCGCAACCCCAGAGTCGGTCACGACTGGACCTAATGGTCAGGGGTCCCTTTACCTTTACCTGAAGGGTAGGACTCGAACCAGTGACTTCAAGGGACAAGAAAGGAGTTTCCGACTAAACATCAGGAATGACTTACTTTCTTTTTTCGAAATTTATTCAGTTTTCTTAAACATACATTACGTACAAAAAGCAAAGCAACGGAAAAAACCACAAACTAATCTTACATTGGATATTTCTAGACATAAGATAGTTATTACAGTTATTACTGTATACATAATCAAATTATCAAACCTCTAGAATAAATTTGCATTATATAAAAGAAATAAAGAAATAAAGAGAGAGAGAGAAAAGAAAAAGAAAAAAGAAAAACACGACAAAAAAATAATGAAAATTTACAAGATTAAAGATACCTATCAAACAAAAAGCATTATTTAGTTAATTCAAACCAGGAATAACTTTCTGACAGTTAGAACTGTTTGACAGTGGAATAGACTCCCTTGGCAGGTGGTGGAATCTCCTTCCTTGCAGGTTCTTAAGCAGAGGTTGGATGGCCTTTTGTTAGGGATGCTTCAGCTGAGATTTCTGCATTGCAGGGGATTGGACTAGATGACCCTTGGTGTACCTTCCAACTCTACAGTTCTATGATGCTATGATTTTGTGGGAAATCTCTGAGCGGTGTACTGTACAATACAAAGAACAGTCAATGTCATTCAAACAATACAGGAGGTGATCCTTAAGATAGCCTGATCCCAATCAGTGGATTCTTCCCACTCATGAGGAACATCCAAGAAATTTCAAGGAAGAAAAAAGGAAAAGAAAAAATATAATTTTGAAAGAAAAATAGAGAGAGAGAGATTTGCATCTTCCCAGTTAAAATTGCAGTAGTCATGAAATTAAAATACACCTGCTTCTTGGGAGAAAAGCAATGACAAACCTAGACAGCATCTTAAAAAGCAGAGACATCACCTTGCCGACAAAGGTCCGTATAGTTAAAGGTTTTCCCAGTAGTGATGTATGGAAGTGAGAGCTGGACCATCAAGAAGGCCGATTGCCGAAGAATTGGTGCTTTTGAATTATGGTGCTAGAGGAGACTCTTGAGAATCCCATGGACTGCAAGGGGATCAAACCTATCCATTCTGAAGGAAATCAGCCCTGAGTGCTCACTTGAAGGACAGATCGTGAAGCTGAGGCTCCAATACTTTGGCCACCTCATGAGAAGAGAAGACTCCCTGGAAAAGACCCTGATATTGGGAAAGATGGAGGGCGCAAGGAGAAGGGGACGACAGAGGACGAGATGGTTGGGCAATGTTCTTAAAGCTACCAACATGTTTTCCATGTACCTACAATTGCGGAATGGTGAGTGAAGATGCTGGAATATTTGGAATTGGCGAACCTGACCTGCAGAATCCGTGAACAGGAAGACACGAAATTCAAAGAAGAATGGAGTAAATTTTTGGAGTATGCTAAGGAGAATTATAAATCTTTAAAGACTCTGGCGGGCATAAACTAGATCTTACAAAGTTGATGTAACATAGATATAACTCTGTGATAGAGCTAAAAAATATTTTGGGTAGTGATAAAATTCTAAAATGCGTGAATACAATGAACTATACCATCTACCAAAGGGGGAAGGGAAGTCTGAGCTCAAAAGAGCTCAACAATGTACAAAGATGAAATCAATATGTTGTTGTAAAAATCTGTCTCTTTCTGTGATAATCAATAAAAATTTATTTGTAAAAAAATAAAAAAGCTACCAACATGAGTTTGACCAACCTGTGGGAGGCAGTGGAAGACAGGAGTGCCTGGCGTGCTCTGGTCCATGGGGTCACGAAGAGTCGGACACGACTAAACAACAACAACAAAATGTTATTCGAGTATATAAATGGCTCCTTTCCCTCCCTTTATTGACTTGTGTACATTACACATCATCTGCTGGAACCTCAATGGATGCAACGCCTTCTACATTGGGCTGAGCATCTCCCTGCACACAGCTCATCCCCGTCCTTCTGGGCTGTTTTGATTTGGTCACAAGCCGCACTACATCTTTTTCTAATATTATCCCGGCGGAGGCATTTGTTCCCGGAGCCGGGCCATAATATTGCAAATATTTCGTCTCCAGCTCTTGCCAGGTATGGCTTTATTAGTTTTGCTGCATGTGTCGGATCATGGTTTGGATTATTACACCATCAATTCCTGAACAATAAGACATTCCCATCCATTATTGAGTGTTTCCATATTTCCACCGTCCCCTGCAAATTCCCGAGTCCAATAGCAGAAAAATAAAATAATAATTAGCCGTGGCTCTTTGGCCTGCAGACGTCACCTCTCTGGTGGAAGAATGCCCCCGTAGCATCTGGGATCCAATCTTCCAAGCCAAAATTCAATAATTCGTTGGTTACCTTTGACAATATTTTTTATGGCTGTTTCCTTCAACACCCGTCAATATCTGCATTATAAAGATGGCCAGGCCCTAGCTCCCAGCTTTTGCCTCTTGGAAGCATGCCCTGGACCTAACGGGAAAGCCATCCTTAAGACCGCAAGACCAAATAATTCCCTTTGCTTGTGCAAGGATTTCCTTCCTGGTTTCTTGGCTGGGTTTGTGTCTTCTGGACCGCCCGGATCTTTCATTTAAAATGCCTCTTCTCTTACGAAAGGTTGAGGTTGTGCTGGATAAGTTGGAAGGAGAACCACACAAGTGAAAACCCAGCCATTTGTACTTAAGAGACAAGGAGAGGCATAGCAAAACAAAGGAAAATATTATCCATCTTGCAAGAGAGGGCTGAGAAACTCAGCTGCGGTCACTATGCAGCACCAGAATACGGCAGCGAGACTGGTGACTGGGAGCAGCTGCTGAGACCATATAACACTGGTCCTGAAAGACCTACATTGGGTCCCAGTATGTTTCCGAGCACAATTCAAAGTGTTGGTGCTCACCTTTGAAGCCCTAAACGGCCTCGGCCCAGTATACCTGAAGGAGCGTCTCCACTCCCATCATTCAGCCCGGACACTGAGGTCCAGCTCTGAGGGCCTTCTGGCGGTTCCCTCCCTGCGAGAAGAGAAATTACAGGGAACCAGACAGAGGGCCTTCTCGGTGGTGGCGCCTGCCCTGTGGAACGCCCTCCCATCAGATGTCAAGGAAATAAACAACTATCTGACTTTTAGAATACATCTGAAGGCAGCCCTGTTTAGGGAAGTTTTTTCATAGAATCATAGAATCCATTCTTAAGGAAATCAGCCCTGAGTGCTCCCTGGAAGGACAGATCGTGAAGCTGAGGCTCCAATACTTTGGCCACCTCATGAGAAGAGAAGAATCCTTGGAAAAGACCCTGATGTTGGGAAAGATTGAGGGCACTAGGAGAAGGGGACGACAGAGGACAAGATGGTTGGACAGTGTTCTCGAAGCTACGAACATGAGTTTGACCAAACTGCGGGAGGCAGTGCAAGACAGGAGTGCCTGGCGTGCTCTGGTCCATGGGGTCACGAAGAGTCGGACACGACTAAACGACTAAACAACAACAACAGAATCATAGAGTTGGAAAGGACCACAAGGGCCATCCAGTCCAACCAGCCGCCAAGCAGGAAACACCATCAAAGCATTCTTGACATATGCCTGTCAAGCCTCTGCTTAGAGACCTCCAAAGAAGGAGACTCCACCACACTCCTTGGTAGCAAATTCCACTGCCGAACAGCTCTTACTGTCAGGAAGTTCTTCCTAATGTTTAGGTGGAATCTTCTTTCTTGAAGTTTGAATCCATTGCTCCGCTTCTCTGGAGCAGCAGAAAACAACCTTTCTCCCTCTTCCATATGACATCCTTTCATATATTTGAACATGGCTATCATATCACCCCTTAACCTTCTCTTCTCCAGGCTAAACATACCCAGCTCCCTAAGCCGTTCCTCATAAGGCATCGTTTCCAGGCCTTTGACCATTTTGGTTGCCCTCTTCTGGACACATTCCAGCTTGTCAGTATCCTTCTTGAACTGTGGCGCCCAGAACTGGACACAGTACTCCAGGTGAGGTCTGACCAGAGTGGAATACAGTGGTACTATTACTTCCCTTGATCTAGATGCTATAGATGCAGCCCAGAATTGCATTGGCTTTTTTAGCTGCTGCATCACACTGTTGACTCATGTCAAGTTGGTGGTCTACCAAGACTCCTAGATCCTTTTCACATGTACTGCTCTCAAGCCAGGTGTCTCCCAATATGTCAGTATTGTATGTATAGTATTTTAAGGTTTTTCTTGTTCAATAAAATTTAATAATAATAAAAATGAAAGCAGGAGAGGCAGGCAGCCTCTGCAAAGAGCAGCATGAGGTCTGACCAGAGCAGAATACAGTGGTACTATAACTTCCCTAGATCTAGATGCTATACTCCTATTGATGCAGCCCAGAATTGCATTGGCTTTTTTAGCTGCTGCATCACACTGCTGACTCATGTCAAGTTTGTGGTCTACCAAGACTCCTAGATCCTTTTCACATGTACTTTTTATGTTTGATGTTTTATCGTGTTATTAATATTCTGTTGGTAGCTGCCCAGAGTGGCTGGGGAAGCCCAGCCAGATGGGCGGGTGTATGTATGAATGTATAAACAAAAACAAACAAACAAACAATTATTATTATTATTATTATTATTATTATTATTATTATTATTATTATTATATCATTATTCACCCTGAGTCTCTAAACTTAGGAATTGGTATGATGCTTCCTAATTTGTGGGAGGAGTTAGTGGGAAGGGGTGGAGCCTAGAGGAGAGGCATCTTGCAATCACTGCAAGAATAGACCATATCAAGCCAGATCAGAGGTGGGGAACCTCAGGCCTCCTTGGCCCCTCGAGTCTTGCTAGAGAGCCTGTCTGGCTTGTCTACCTTGCCGGAGATCTGTTTGCCATTGTTTGCCTCTGGCGTTCAATGGCCTTTAGTGGGCCCAGATTGTAAAATCCCCTTTGAGCCTTGCAGGCAGCTGTGAAAATGTGTTCCTGGAGAGATTGACTGTCCCATCTGGAAATGCCTGTGGCATCTTAACGGCGGCAAGGCGGGTTTCAGCCAAACTGAAACTGAACAGCAACTGGGAAATCCCTCTGGACCTGCCAAACTAGGTGCGAAATCTGCCACGCTCATAGTTTGCCTGTCCTGTTGGGATTCTGTCAGCCAGGAGGTTGCATGCTCAGAATTAAGTACCAGGGTGCCTCTGAGCACATGTTGTGCAGTTGCAAGAAGTTATGGTCAGAACCGGAAGCACTAGTCCTTTCACACAAAAACCTGCTCCTGTTATTTCCTCCAAACAACCAAATTTAAGAAGGGGGAAGATTTTTTAGCTAGCATTGTTGCTGGAAAAGCTGGGAATCTGAAACCCTTCATCATCTATTGCCACTCACCTGGTGATGAACTGGGAGATTCCATCTACCTTCTGCTCATGCTTAGTGTGTAGATAATGGAATCCCAGGTGGTGGTGAGGTCAAATTGTTGCATTCACACAACACTGAAGTGACCTCCCTGGAGGTGCAAGCCTGGACTGTGTGCCTGGAGGTCCTGGGCTACCCAGACGACAAAACCCTCCTCTGGGCCTCGCCGATGTGGTCCAAAGGAAAGCAGAGCAAGACATTTGGCACCAGCTTGGCTGCAGGAGCTGCCGGAAGGAGGCGTGCCAGGCGCCATCCAATCATCTTAGGGGTCCCACTGTAATGGTGCTGGTTGCTTCCTCATGAGTAATCTGCTCCAAACTCTGTGGCTCCTGCTATTTATTATATACATACAGTGGTACCTCAGTTTAAGTACACAATTGGTTCCAGAAGTCTGTAGTTAACCTGAAGCGTACTTAACCTGAAGCGAACTTTCCCATTGAAAGTAATGGAAAGTTGATTAATCCGTTCCAGACGGTCTGCGGAGTACTTAAACTGAAGTGTACTTAACCTGAAGTGAACTTTCCCATTGAAAGTAATGGAAAGTGGATTAATCCGTTCCAGACGGTCCGTGGAGTACTCAACCTGAAGCATACTTAACCCGAAGTATGAGTGTAATTGGTTCCGGAAGTCCATACTTAACCTGAAGCGTACTTAACCTGAAGTGAACTTTCCCATTGAAAGTAATGGAAAGTGGATTAATGCATTCCAGACGGGTCCACGGAGTACTTAAACTGAAAGTACTCAAACCGAAGCGTACTTAAACTGAGGTATGACTGTATGTACAAGACAGAGCAACAAAAAGCATGACTGTTCTATCCCGAATCAGAATCCGGAAGCACTGCCCGTCGGGACTTCTGCCAACAGAACACCTAGGCGTTCTGAATCTCCTCCTCTCTGTGCACCTCTTTCCCCCCCCCTCCGCTGTTGGGGTGATGGGGCTGGTGGAGAACCCTCCCCACTGGAACTGCCAAGCTGGGGAGCTGCCCTGTTAGGGAGGCTTTTAATGTTTAATAGATTATTTTATTTCATTTTTCTGTTGGGAGCCGCCCAGAGTGGCTGGGGAAACCCAGCCAGATGGGCGGAGTATAAATATATTATTATTATTATTATTATTATTATTATTATTATTATTATTACAGCAGTGATCTACTGTATCTGCCCAGCCCAGTGAGCAGAAGCAGGATTGTACCCTTACCGATGCTTATGGGTCATTAAGGGCCATTTCCAATGGCAGCCCCGTGTTTAACGCATTGCATTAATCATGGCTAGTTCCGATGTGGTTCAAGGAGAAGAGGAGATTGCTCAATAAAATATCCCTTCCAAGCCTGACAAGACATCACATCCTAAGGAAAAGTTACACTAAGCAGACGCAGCCCATTAAGGAGGGGAACCCGAATATGCACTTACTCCTGTCAGGGCAAATCCTAGTTGAAAACTTTGGTCCTTTAAGGAATAGCCGTGAGAAGCTGTTTGCTCTTTAGCTCTATTACGCTAATCTATTCCCTTGTCAGTCCCAGCGACTCAGGGATGATAAATACGGGATCTCCTCAGCTCAGACTCCTGGCATGTTGCCTATCGTGGGCTGAGGAGCTGCGCAGCTCTCTCATCACAAAAGCCACCTGCTTCCGCATGTCATCGCGGCAGAGCTGCACCGGCAGCAGAGGTGCTCACTAGCTCATCTTTCTCTTCAAGCTCTCTGGCCTGGAAAAGGGAGCATGTCCAGGGTTGGGGGGGGGGAATCTCCTTCCTAAGGGACATAGGAGGCAAGTCTTAGGGGCCAAGGTCCCTTCAGTCCCTCCCATAAAATATTTGAAGGGCTAGGATGGAGGGTGAAGAGATGTGTGGGTGTGGTTTTTGAATGCAGACAACTGTATGAGTCACACATGTTGCTCCACCCACTTTTACTTTTGGCTCCACCCACAACTGGGATGTGGCCCCTGGAATGTTGCCTGCAAGGGAATGTGGCCCTGGCACTCATTCTCCAGTCCTGTCCTGTAGCTTTTGCTGGCCTGGACCTTTGCAGAATGTCTAAGAGAAATACTTGCTGCACACAGAGAAGAAGCATGTCAGGGAGAAGGCGGCTTCTTCCTCTTCTGCGAAAATTCACTTATCCACACGTAGAGGATCATGCCCAAACCTTGCTATACGCTCTGCAGATTCACTTATCCAAACAGCTGACTTCCTTGTTTATTTGTGCTTCACTGGTCTGTGGCAGCCATTTGTGGGCAGAAACCGCGGGGGGGGGGGGGTTAGTGAGATCAAATCTAGACGTTTTGCCCTTAGTCTCTCTCTTTTTGAAATATACTCAGAGTCGAGAGTGAATTTCATGCTCTTTATTCAGCTCTTAGTCATTGGGGAGAAGAAGAGAAGAATGCCCTTTTCCCAAAACCATCTGCTTATATACATTATTTACACAATGGGCTTTGCGTGATTGGCTACTTCAGGGCTACACCTGTGGGCCAATCAGTTTGTGGATTGACTTCTGCCAGCTGCCTGATTGGCTGCTCCTGCAGGCCAATCAGGTTGCGGATTCACTTCCACCTGGAATTGGATTGGGTGGCTCCTGTGGACCAATCAGACTGCTGATTCTGGATCCTATTGTTCTATGATTCAGCTCAGTACATAACACTTTTGCTGATTGGCTGAAGACCTTTCGGGAAGAACCCATGGAGAGAGGGAGGAGAGAAATCAGACAAACCCCGCATTAGAAACAGTTCCATACAAAATGATGGAAATCGTGGACTCGTTATGTGAACGCTCAGCTGGCAAACTATTTCCAGGGAATGCCTTGTGTTTGGTAAGCAGGACTTGCGCACACCAGACAAGTACAAGATCTCAGACTATCGAAAGACTGGAAGGAAATGTAAGATACCAGTGAAGGAGCCTGGTGGGTGAGTGGGTGGGTGGGGAGCCACAACAGAAGCGCCCTCTCCTTTCCCATCATTCTTCAAGTCCTCCTCAGAGGGGGGAACCTGGAGAAGGGTCTCAGGTGATCTAAGAGTTCCAGGAGATCTTGAGATGTAAAGGGCTTTAAAGATCAAAACCAGCATTTTCACTTGGAAGCCTAGAGGCAGCCAGTGTAGCTGGAACAATACTGGTGTTACATGATCTGTTTGCCTCGAACCTGTCAACAGTCAGGCGGCCACATTCTGCACTAATAGAAGCTTCCAAGCCATGTTCAAAGGGAACCCCATGGAAAGAGCATTGAAATGGCCCAGTCTTGAGGTCACCAGGGCATACATTTGCGTATCCCAACTTTCCATCTGACCTGCTCATTTTCTGTGTTGCACAAAACAAGCTCCTCTGTCTGAAAACAGGAATTATAGATATGTTTTTACTAATATCATGTATTTGTATTTTAAAAAGTCATTTATGTTTTTAAAATCGTTGCGTGCACTTACTAGGTCTCCTTGGTTACGATTACGTTCTCAAGCAGCCGGCCAAATTACGTGACCGAAAGCAATGCATAAGCTTGAACGTCGTCTTGGAATTTTGCTTTCCTATAATTAACGGGCTCCAGTTTTTCAATAAATGTGTTTGGTGCACATCCTTCAGTATTTATTGAATTATATAGCAAGTTTTGTCAACTTGCTATATTCCCACATTTTTCTATACCATCGCAAGGTGTCAGCTGGCTTGTCCGTTTTCCATTTTCTTGCTACGACTACTCTACTTCTCTCCCTTCACCTCATCACTTTGCGGTCGGCTGCTGAAAGTATTCCCTTTGCCCGGGTGTAGTGCTTCATCGTGGATTTTTAAGAGTTGGAGGTGACTTCAAGAGTCATCTCTTCCCACCTCCTGCCAATGCAGTGCTTCTCTACTGTTATTGCACCCTTGACAGGTCGCGGGGAGAAGAATCATTGGATCCTACAGGATCCTACAGCTGCCCAGAGGAGGCTGTGAAATCTCTAGATCAGTGTCTGAATGCAGTGGTGAGCTGGGTGAGAGCCAATAAGCTGCGCTTGAATCCTAGGAAGATGGAGAGAGACTCTTTGGGTGTGTGGTTCCCATGTTCAGAAAACTGTTCTGGATGTTCCCATGTTCAGGTTACCTGTTCTGGATGGGGCTGCAGTATCTCTGAAGGAGCAAGTGGATATTTTGGGAGTATTCCTGGCTACGTCTTGAATGCAGAGGAGTGTTGGAAGGGACCAGCTGGGGAACCCCCAAGGAGACCCCCAGAGAAGGACGGCTCAGAGCCAGAGGATTGGTGGTGGGACTGTACCAAAAAAAAAAAGTGAACCCTGTACATAAATAGCCTCCTAATCCTCTCCGCTCACTGGAAGGACAGATCGTGAAGCTGAGGCTCCAATACTTTGGCCACCTCATGAGAAGAGAAGACTCCCTGGAAAAGACCCTGATGTTGGGAAAGATTGAGGGCACTAGGAGAAGGGGACGACCGAGGACGAGATGGTTGGACAGTGTTCTCGAAGCTACGAACATGAGTTTGACCAAACTGTAGTAGGCAGTGCAAGACAGGAGTGCCTAGCGTGCTCTGGTCCATGGGGTCACGAAGAGTCGGACACGACTAAACGACTAAACAACAACAACAATCCTCTCCAGGTTAAAGAAATCCTTCAGTCTTTCCTTGGAGAGCTTGCCCCCAGGTCCTTCACCATCCATGTTGCCCCCCTCCAGTTTTGTCAATAGCCTTGTTAAACCATGGTGCTCAGAACTGGACAAAGGACTCCAGGTGAGGTCTGAGCAAAGCAGGAGAGAGCAGAACCATTTGCTTCTTGTCATCTGGCCACTGTAACTTCTGAGGAGGCAACCTCGAGTTGCGTTGACCTCTTCGGATGCTGCATCGCTTTGCCAAATCACGCTTAGCCTGCAGTCTACCAAACCCCCCGAGATCTATTTCACATGTGCAGCTGTCAAGCCATCTTGCATTTGTGCGTCTGACTTAATGCAGAACTTTCCCTTTATCTCTGTTGAAATGCACTCATTTCTGCCTTGGTTTTTTTGGCCCGGTTCTCCATCCTGTCAAGATAAACTTAGATCTTACGTGTCTGTCTCTGAAGGTATTAACCACCCCTCCGCAGTTGAGTGTCATTTGCAAATCTTTCCTCTACTTCTTTGTCCGAGTCATTTATAAAGATGTTAAGCAAGACTGCACCCCACCTGTCAGTTCTGTCCCATTGACGAGGCAAAGCCGTTGATGAGCCCTCTTTGGGGTATAAGTCCAATCCACCATTTACCAATCCACCGCCGAAGAGTATTATCATCTAGGAAACAATTTTTTTTCCAGCTTGCCAAGAAGAATATCATGGGGGAACCTTGTCAGATGCCTTCAAGATGAATTCAAGATGTTCAACGTCCACATTTAGAAGAGAGCCAGAGCTTGCTGCGCAGATGAAAGGGAGACAACAAGATGCTTTAGAACGGAGATCTCCAGATGCAAAGTGGTGAGAGAGATGTTTCTGCCCCTGCAATCATATGGTTGCTGGCAGACTCTGTGACAACCATCTTTGAGGATCAGAGATAAGTTGCTTAAAAAAGAAAGGCATTCCTTATTTTTGAGGTGGACTTGCAGCAACATAGGCTGACCACTCCCCTGGGAAAAAAAAGAAAAGATGGCCTGTTCTGATATCTCAGCTTGATCACTGAGATAATCTACAGAAGTGTCGTCTGTTGTTCTCGGAGTTGGTGAAGCTCATTTGGCATCAATGCAAAATTGAACTTTCCATTCCAGCCCCCTGGAATGCTCCACCAACAGAGATCCCACAGGTGCCTTCCGTTTCAATCGTTCAATGTCTGCTGAAAACATTTACCTTCTGCCAGGCACTTAAGGATATATCTTTCTGTTATGTACTGAGCTGAATCATAGAACAATAGGATCCAGAATCAGCAGTCTGATTGGTCTGCAGGAGCCACCCAATCCAACTCCAGGTGGAAGTGAATCCGCAACCTGATTGGCCTGCAGGAGCAGCCAATCAGGCGGATGGCAGAAGTGAATCCGCAACCTGATTGGTCTGCAGGAGAAGCCAATCAGGCTGCTGGCAGAAGTCAATCCACAAACTGATTGGCCCACAGGTGTAGCCCTAAAGTAGCCAATCACGCAAAGCCCATTGTGTAAATAATGTATATAAGCAGATGGTTTGGGGGAAAGGGCATTCTTCTCTTCTTCTCCTTGATGACTAAGAGCTGAATAAAGAGCATGAAATTCACTCTCGACTCCGAGTATATTTCACTTTCCATAATAATAATGTTGTTTAGTCGTGTCCGACTCTTTGTGACCCCATGGACCAGAGCACACCAGGCACTCCTGTCTTCCACTGCCTCCCGCAGTTTGGTCAGACTCATGTTGGTAGCTTTGAGAACACCGTCCAACCATCTCGTCCTCTGACGTCCCCTTCTCCTTGTGCCCTCCATCTTTCCCAGCATCAGGGTCTTTGCCAGGGAGTCTTCTCTTCTCATGATGTGGCCAAAGTATTGGAGCCTCAGCTTCAGGATCTCTCCTTCCAGTGAGCATAATAAAAATATTATAATTATTTATTATTTACACCCTGCCCATCTGGCTGGGTTTCCCCAGCCACTCTGGGAGGCTCCCAACAGAATATTTAAAACATGATAAAACATCAAACATTAAAAACTTCCCAGATGCCTTCTGGTCAGATAGTTGTTTATTTCCTTGACATGTGATGGGAGGGCGTTCCACAGGGTGGGTGCCACCACCAAGAAGGCCCTCTGCCTGGTTCCCTGTAACCTCACTTCTCGCAGGGAGGGAACCGGCAAAAGGCCCTCAGAGCTGGACCTGAGTGTCCAGGCCGAACGATGGGGGTGGAGACGCTCCTTCAGGTCTACTGGGCCGAGGCCGTTTAGGGCTTTAAAAGTCAGCACCAACACTTTGAATTGTGCTTGGAAATGTACTGGGAGCCAATGCAGGTCTTTCAGGACTGGTGTTATGTGGTCTCGGCGGCCAGTCCCATAACAATTAGCTGTTGGCCAGGACCAGCCCAAGACATCTTGGTAACTGAGGTGAACCACAACATGGAGCCTCCTCCCCACCAGGGAAGAAGCGGGGACAAGGGTGGAAGAAGAAGCTGCTGTAGAGGTAGCTTCAGGAGTCATGTTGCTGCTGAGAAGATGGTAGGTCCAACATCCAAGGAGCATGCCACAGCTTTCACTGCCACCATGGCAGCAGCAGCAGGTGATTCATTCCTTGGAGGCTGGATCTGCTGCCCCTCACGGACCTTGCCGCCTGAGGTGATAGTCTCACCTTGCTTCATTGCAGGTGGCCTGTGATTTTGCCTTTTTGGGGTCTCTGTTATCATAGAATCATAGAGTTGGAAGAGACCACAAGGGCCATCCAGTCCAACCCCCTGCCAAGCAGGAAACACCATCAAAGCATTCTTGACATATGCCTGTCAAGCCTCTGCTTAAAGACCTCCAAAGAAGGAGACTCCACCACACTCCTTGGTAGCAAATTCCACTGCCAAACAGCTCTTACTGTCAGGAAGTTCTTCCTAATGTTTAGGTGGAATCTTCTTTCTTGTAGCTTGAATCCATTACTCCGTGTCCGCTTCTCTGGAGCAGCAGAAAACCAACCTTTCTCCCTCCTCTATATGATATCCTTTTATATATTTGAACATGGCTATCATATCACCCCTTAACCTTCTCTTCTCCAGGCTAAACATACCCAGCTCCCTAAGCCATTCCTCATAAGGCATCGTTTCCAGGCCCTTGACCATTTTGGTTGCCCTCTTCTGGACACGTTCCAGCTTGTCAGTATCCTTCTTGAACTGAGGTGCCCAGAACTGGACATAGTACTACAGGTGAGGTCTGACCAGAGCAGAATACAGTGGTACTATTACTGTTATATTGTTGTGTGGTGGGGTGGTCAGTCTAGATCAGGCATCCCCAAACTTCGGCCCTCCAGATGTTTGGGACTACAATTCACATCATCCCTGACCACTGGTCCTGTTAGCTAGGGATCATGGGAGTTGTAGGCCAAAACATCTGGAGGGCCGCAGTTTGGGGATGCCTGGTCTAGATGGTGCCCCAAGTCCCTTCCAATTCTCAGGGTCCTGTACCTAGTGAGGGTTGGAATCTAGCAGGGCTTGCTGAACTAGTCAGGCAAGTTTCTTTTTAAGATAATGGCCATAGCTGGCCTCTTAAGTGTCCTCATCAGCATCCCAAAAGATTGAGCTCCATCGCAAGATCTGCAACTAAGAGGTGGTGCGCTCCATGATAAGGGGTGGACCTTTCCTTACCCACCTCCGCTCTCTAACACCTCCAATGGGTTTTCTGCTCACCGGCCAGCATGGAACTCACTCCTCCAGGAGGCTTACCTTCCAAGTCCCGGACTGCAGAATCCGGGACCGGCAGCCCTGTGACACCGGAAGTTGCGCCGACGTAACTTCCGGTGTCGCTTTGCCCTTCTATGGGCCCCCAAAATGGCCGCCACCGGCTTCAAAAGTAGCTTCTACGCCTGACCGGAAGTGCGTCGACACAACTTCCGGTGTCGGCCCGCCCATCCATGGGCACCAAAATGGCCGTCACCGACACCGGAAGTCGCGTCTACGCACTTCCGGTCATGCGTAGATGCGACTTTTGAAGCCGGCGGCGGCCATTTTTGGTGCCCATAGAAGGGCAAATCAGAAAGAAAGAAAAATGGCCGCCGGCAGGAGAAAATAACAGAGAAAAACGGGAGACGAAGTGATACGGGGGACCACCGGGGAAAGGTAAGTAAAAACGGGGGTTTCCCGGGGAAAACGGGGTACTTGGCAGCTATGCCAGGAGGCAGTGATGGTCACCAACTTGGATTGCTTTAAAAGAGGATTTGGCAAATCAATGGAGGAGGGGGCTTGCAATGGCTACTAGCCATTATGGCTCTGTTCTGCCTCCACAGTCAGGGGCAGCAATGCTTCTGAATACCATTTGCTGGAAACCACAGGAGGGGAAAGTCGCTCCTGTGCTCAGATCCGGCTTGCAGGTTTCCCACGGGCATCTGCTTGGCCATCGTCATAACAGGAGGCTGGACTAGATGGGCCACTGGCCTGATCCAACAGGCTCTTCTTTTCTAATCATAATCATAATCATAATTCATTATTTGTACCCCGCCCATCCGGCTGGGTTTCCCCAGCCACTCTGGGTGGCTTCCAACAAAAATACACTAAAATGTCACACATTAAAAACTTCCCTAAACAGGGCTGCCTTCAGATGTTTTCTAAATGACAGGTAGTTGTTTATCACTTCAACATCTTATGGGAGGGCATTCCACAGGGGGGCGCCACTACCGAGAAGGCCCTCTGCCTGGTTCCCTGTAACTTGGCTTCTCGTAGTGAGGGAACTGCCAGAAGGCCCTCGGCACTGGACCTCAGTGTCCAGGCAGAACGATGGGGGTGGAGACGCTCCTTCAGGTATACTGGGCCGAGGCCGTTTAGGGCTTTAAAGGTCAGCACCAACACTTTGAATTGTGCTCGGAAACGTGCTGGGAGCCAATGTAGGTCTTTCAGGACCGGTGTTTTGTGGTATCGACGGCCGCTCCCAGTCACCAGTCTAGCTGCCGCGTTCTGGATTAGTTGTAGTTTCTGGGTCACCTTCAAAGGTAGCCCCACACAGAGCGCATTGCAGTAGTCCAAGCGGGAGATAACTAGAGCATGCACCACTCTGGAGAGACAGTCTGTGGGCAAGGAGGGTCTCAGCCTGCGTACCAGATGGAGCGTACCAGACAGCTGCCCTGGACACAGAGTTGACCTGCGCCTCCATGGACAGTTGTGAGTCCAGAATGACCCCCAGGCTGCGTACCTGGTCCTTCAGGGGCACAGTTACCCCATTCAGGACCAGGGAGTCCTCCACACCAGCCCACCCCCTTTCCCCTGATGTTCTTAATTGATACCCGAGGAAGTGGCCTCAATCCACCCCCACCCCCAAAATCTTTCTGATATCATGCATTTCGTCTGGGTGTCGGTTCTGCAAATATTTTGCTCCTGGTTCACAATCCAAAACCCTGAGCCGCGTTCTCCAGTTCTTCCTTTTCCCCCAAGGACTCGGCAAAGACATGCAACTGAATAAGGCAGGAAATAAACTGTGCGAAGTAGCCTGAGGAGTATGGAAGACTTGAGAGGGATGACGGAAGGGGTGCGTCAAGAGATAAAGGGATGTGCAAGAGATTAAAACCTTTTCTGGTTTTTGTTCTTTCAGCTGACAGTCAGGAAGCTGGAGAGCTCACAGCCTTCTGGAAGATTATCCCATGGGAAGCAACTGGAGACTCCACTGCTTTGAATGTTTCGGAGACAGCTCATCTCGGCTTAAGCATGGAAGAGAATTAACTTGCAAGGTGGGATGGGGACAGAAGCGCTCTATTTTCATACATTTCAAGATCCTTCCAGATGATCTCCCCCACCCCACCCCCAGGCGACTGATGGGGTGACTACATTACAAAAACTTCTCAGCTGTGATTCCAGGAGCAATGATCCTGCAGGCACACCACTGTTGTGTGAACCACATCTTCGCCAATGACACCGGCTATTGCAGTGCACTAAGTCGGGCTAAATTCCGAGCAGAATCAGGCTGATTCAGGCAGATCTGGCCTCTGATGGTGGAGACAGCCTCGGATCGCTCTGGGTTGGAGTGCACCAACCGAAGCAATCCGGGGCTGTTGGAAACCAGGAGAGGAAATCTCTACAATTCATTGAATGTTTGTATGTCATAGAATCATAGAGTTGGAAGAGACCACAAGGGCCATCCAGTCCAACACCCTGCCAAGCAGGAAACACCATCAAAGCATTCCTGACAGATGGCTGTCAAGCCTCTGCTTAAAGACCTCCAAAGAAGGAGACTCCACCACACTCCTTGGCAGCAAATTCTACTGTCGAACAGCTCTTACTGTCAGGAAGTTCTTCCTAATGTTTAGGTGGAATATTCTTTCTTGTAGTTTGAATCCATTGCTCCGTGTCCACTTCTCTGGAGCAGCAGAAAACAACCTTTCTCCCTCCTCCATATGACATTCTTTTATATATTTGAACATGGCTATCATATCACCCCTTAACCTTCTCTTCTCCAGGCTAAACATACCCAGCTCCCTAAGCCGTTCCTCATAAGGCATTGTTTCCAGGCCTTTGACTATTTTGGTTGCCCTCTTCTGGACACGTTCCGGCTTGTCAGTATCCTTCTTGAACTGTGGTGCCCAGAACTGGACACAGTACTCCAGATGAGGTCTGACCAGAGTGGAATACAGTGGTACTATTACTTCCCTTGATCTAGATGCTATAGATGCAGCCCAGAAGTGCATTGGCTTTTTTAGCTGCTGCATCACACTGTTGACTCATGTCAAGTTGGTGGTCTACCAAGACTCCTAGATCCTTTTCACATGTACTGCTCTCAAGCCAGGTGTCTCCCAATATGTCAGTATTGTATGTACAGTATTTTAAGGTTTTTCTTGTTCAATAAAATTTAATAATAATAAAAAGGAAAGCAGGAGAGGCAGGCAGCCTCTGCAAAGAGCAGCATGGGGCTGTTTGCAAAAGGGCTTTTAAACAGCCCTGCACTTTGCTTTGGCTACATGGCAGGAACAGCCAACCTGCTGGCTGCATTGGTCTCCGTCTATGCACTGGCGTAGGAAGCCGCTTGGGCACCCGGAGCGGCAAACATGACATGCACCCGGGGGCATGGTGTCGCCACGTAGCACTCATGCGCAGCATTGCTACGCAGTGTGCATGCACAGCGTCACTACGCACAATGCATGCGCCACTACATAGCGATGCTGCGCATGCACGCTATGTAGTGGGGTGCCGGCAGCGCCGCTCGTGCTGCCCCCCAAAAGACGGAGCTGGGAGCAGGCCGCCCCCTCCGCTCCCCTCCTAGAATCATGGAAGAGACCACAAGGGCCATCCAGTCCAACCCCCTGCCAAGGAGGAAACACCATCAAAGCATTCTTGACATATGTCTGTCAAGCCTCTGCTTAAAGACTTCCAAAGAAGGAGACTCCACCACACTTCTTGGCAGCAAATTCCACTGTCGAACAGCTCTTACTGTCAGGAAGTTCTTCCTAATGTTTAGGTGGAATTTTCTTTCTTGTAGCTTGAATCCATTGCTCCGTGTCCGCTTCTCTGGAGCAGCAGAAAACAACCTTTCTCCCTCCTCTATATGACATCCTTTTATATATTTGAACATGGCTATCATATCACCCCTTGACCTTCTCTTCTCCAGGCTAAACATACCCAGCTCCTTAAGCCGTTCCTCATAAGGCATTGTTTCCAGGCCTTTGACTATTTTGGTTGCCCTCTTCTGGACACGTTCCGGCTTGTCAGTATCCTTCTTGAACTGTGGTGCCCAGAACTGGACACAGTACTCCAGATGAGGTCTGACCAGAGTGGAATACAGTGGTACTATTACTTCCCTTGATCTAGATGCTATAGATGTAGCCCAGAAGTGCATTGGCTTTTTTAGCTGCTGCATCACACTGTTGACTCATGTCAAGTTGGTGGTCTACCAAGACTCCTAGATCCTTTTCACATGTACTGCTCTCAAACCAGGTTTCTCCCAATATGTCAGTATTGTATGTACAGTATTTTAAGTTCCCCAAGCCGTTCCTCATAAGGCATTGTTTCCAGGCCTTTGACCATTTTGGTTGCCCTCCTCTTGCTACGCCCCTGCTTCTATGACATGTTTTACTTTTCGCACCTATATCCCACCTTTTTCTCCAAGGAGATCAAGGTGACGTACATGGTTTTATTCCTCCTCAGCTAATCCACACAACAACGAGGCAGGCCCAAGTGAGTTTCATGGCTGAGTGGGGATTCAGACCCTGGTCTCCCAGGTCCTAGTCTGATACTCTAACCACTACACCACACTGGCTCTCAGGTTTGCTGCAGGATTGAATCCTCCACTCAGCTCACTGAGGGGAATGCACTAGTGAGGGAGACCCCTAGAGTGAGCAAAGGGTTTGGTCCTGCTCAGTGCGGTTCGTTCCACCGCTGAGAAAAAGCCCATGCAGCCAAACAGAACCACGGGGCTGTTTAAGCCTTGTTCAAATAAACCCTGGACCGCCGTATCATAGTATCGTAGAGCTGGAAAGGATCCCAAGGGTCATCTAGTCCAACCCCCCGCAATGCAGGAATTTCAGCCAAAGAATCCCTGAGAGATGGCCATCCAACCTCTGCTAAAAAAAACCTCAAACTCCACTTCCTCAGTGCGACTTACTGCTGGCTTGCTCCTGTCCCATTTGCACACAAAAAATGGAATCACAGCCATTATTGTTATTATTATTATTATTACTACTACTACTACTACTACTACTACTACTACTACTACTACTACTTATATAACATCCTTCATCCACAGGGCAGTTTGCAGTAATTTTGCTCTAGGCAAAAATCCCTTTCTCGTGCTGTTTGCAACATTTTGGGAAGCTATCATCTGTCCCTGGCCTTCCTTGCACGTTCTGTACAGAAGAGGTTGGGGAGGCCATGTCCCAGGCATGCAACCTGCAAGGAGGAGAGAGGGCTGGTTTCTCTTCCCCTGCAGACCAGCCACATGGCTTCAACAGCAAGACACTTTGAGTGGTTCTGCCTTCAGGGGTCTGTTTTCTAGCAGGAAACAAGGCCGATCCCCCCGGGACCCGTTTATCACTTTCCTGACAAAGCCATTGTTAATTGCATTCAGATTGCAGTTTTCCTCGCCCAAACCCTCTTCTCTCTCTCTCTCTCTCATTCCCCAAACTCCCAAATGTGTAGCTCCATGGGAAACAATGTCATTTGCCTTGTCTGTTGCCGGAGGGCGGGGTGTGTGTGTGTGTGTGTGTTGAAGGCACTTTTCTCTTTTGCCTGTGCAACCACACAAACACACACACAGACACACACACCAGAATAAAACCCCACAAAGGGGCAGCTGGGAGTTTTCTCAAATGGATATCATTATTACCACAGATGAGACAAGGCATCCAATGGATATGAAACAGGCTGGAAAGAGGCCAAAGCAAAAGGAAGGGGTTTTTCATAACTTTCTAGGCAATCTTCGGGGGGGGCACATCCCATAGCTGGGCGGAGCCAGAAGCAAAAGTGGGTGGAGCATATCTGCCAAGTCTCCCGTATTCCCCGGGAAACCCCCGTTTTTCCAGCTGTTCCCAGCTGGAAAAACGGATTTTTTTTTGTTTTTTCCAGGTTTATTCTGGCATGGCGGCCATTTTGGAACTGGGCGGAGCATGCTCAGAAAGCAACTTTTGATGCTGCTGTGCCCAGTTCCAAAATGGCTGCAGCGTGACTTCTGGTGCGGCGGCCATTTTGGAACTGGGCACAGCAGCATCAAAAGTCACTTCTGAGCATGCTCCACCCAGTTCCAAAATGGCGGCAGCGCTACTTCCGGTCTCCTACTTCCAGTCCGGTCCCTTATTTCTCAGGCTGGAACTTGGCAGGTATGGGGTGGAGCAATGAGTGAAGCTCACTTACTCTACCATCTCTCGCTCGTCTTCATCCAGGCAGGCAAGAAGCATTATCCGAGTTCAGGGTTACATTCTAGAGGGGCGAAAACATTTGAGGAGATTGAAAAGCAGGGGTGGGGTGGGGTGTGACCTGGGGGGAGTCCAAGGGGCCAGATAAAGAGGGCTGAAGGGCCACATGGAAGCCCCCAGGTTCGAGGTGCCCCATCCCTGCCGTAGCAGGTCATGCGAGATGGTCCGCATCAGCAAACAGTCCTAGAAACTGAAAAGGGAAGTGACAAAGGAAGGAAAGGAAGAAGAGCCTGTGGGTCAGGCCCATGGTCTGCCTGGTCCATCATCCTGCTCACACAGTGGCCAACCAGATGCTCCAAAGGGAAGCCCACGAGCAGGATGCGAGCACAAGAATAGGCTCCCCTCCTGTGGCTTCGAGCAAATGGTATTCGGTAGACTTGCCGCCTCCAGCTGTGGAGGCAGAGAATAGCCATCATGGATAGAAGCCATCTCTAGTCTTCTCCATGCATTTGCCCAATCCTCTTTTAAAGCCATCCAAGTTGGTGGCCCTCACTGCCTCCTGTGGCAGTGAGTTCCATAGTTTAACCTTGCACAGCATGAAGAAGGGCTCTCTTTTAAAACAGCTCCTTATGTCCCTCTGTTGATGTCCTTCATATACAGGCTAGAAGAGGACCTCAATGAATTTCTCTCTAGTGCACCCACCATTATACAGTGGTCCCTCAACTTACGAAGTACTTGACTTACAAAATTTCTAGTTACGAATGGAAAACAAATGGCCGCACGCTTACGTTTTTTCCGATATCTGAAAGGAAAACCGTTGCGGTTTAGATGGGGTTTTTTCGACTTACGAATTTTAGATGCGGTTTACTTGACTTACGAATTTTCCCGTTTCCTATGGGAACCCCCCCCCTTTTTTTACTTACAAACTTTTCGACCTACGAATGTGCATTCAGAACGGATTAAATTTATAAGTCGAGGGACCACTGTATTAGGTTCTTACGCGGTTGGGACCTGAAAGACATACTGGACAACAGTGTTCCAATGTGCAACAGGAGGTTGAGAGCAGGCATTTAAATTTCCCACAATGCCTTGGAGTGACGCTACTTCGCGGATGTGGTAGGAAATTGGCATGGGGACCGTGAGACCTAGCTGCTGGGCATTTCTTGGGGGTAGGGAAATTCAAGCCAGCATCTATGGCATAGCTGTCAACCCTCCCCTTTTTTGCGGGAAACTCCCTTATTCCAAGCCACAGCTGTCAACCTTCCATTTTTTTGCTGTAAATTCCCTTATTCCAGCGCCGTTTCCTGCTATCCTGGATCGTTAGATATGCCGCAGGATGTCCCCGGGACAGGTGAGGCTGCTGATCCCTTATTTTCAAATCCGAAACTTGACAGCTATGATCTATGGTGGATTTCGCCACTGACCTGGGACTCCCAGTATCTACCAGAGAGTGCTTTTCACTGGTGCAGGCGATGATCATGTGACCCTGCTCATGTCTGCATTCCTTTTTTTATTGCGTTTATGTGAGGGGGAAAGAGTACAGAGAGCCCCCCCCCATCCTGAGGAGCAGCTCCTCCACCAGCAGTAACGCCAGCGGGGAGGGGGAAGAGTCCAGTCAGGAAGGAGGAAGGAGGAGACGGGGCTCTGGCAGCAAAGGAGAGCCCCTGCTTCACGTGGGAGAGGGAGAGAGAGGGGGGGAAGAGGGGGAGAAGGAAAACAGGGAAAGGAGACCCTTTTCCCCTCCGGTTCCGGAATTACGCAGGAGGAAACGCGGGAGGAGATTTGGGGTGCCCAGACTCTTATGTTGGAAGAAGACGCGGAGCGCGCCATTCCAGGGTTCTGGGTCAGACTAAGCGGATGTATCCTGTACAGCTCTAGCACTGTAAATAGCCTGCACTTAATAAAAGCATGAAAAGGCAAAGGTCTGGAGAGTCATTGCTCTAGAGTAGTCGCAACGCCACCCCTGTGACAGTTTATATTCAGTCTTTTTTTCCCCTCCAAGGACATGGTTCTCCTCTTCCCGTTTTATTCTCACAACAACCCTGTGAGGTAGGTTAGGCTGAGAGGCAGTGACGGGCCCCAAGGTCACCCAGTGAGCTTCATAGCTGAGTGGGGATTCGAACCCTAGCCTCCCAGCTTCCTGGCGCTCCAGCCACTATGCTACGCTGTCCCGATGGCATCTGAGACTCAAGTTGCCAGCGCCTGCCCAGGAAAAGCATTGCTTCTGGGGAAGCTGGACAGAAAAATCCCCACAGAAACATGGGCTTTGTGGTAAATCTCGCTTGAAAACATTTCAGAGGCTGTGACAAGAGGAAGAGAATAATATTACTAGAACTGTTGGGAAAGATCTGGACTATGTTGAATTAAAATGATTGGAAAGAACTTGGAAACTTTGATTAGAATGGCAGCAATTATCGATATTCAGAACCCTCAGAATTTGAAGCATGGGGAAGCAAATTTTTTATAATTTGGCATAATATTTGGTTTAATAGATATATATTTGTATAATTTGGAATAATTGGTTTGATATGATTGATTTGTAAGTGAAAATTTAATAAAAATAGATTTATTTATTTTTAAAAAAGGAAAAGCATTGCTTCAGGCGAATAAGCATTCTCAAGATTCGTGTGCAATTCCAGCCTTTATTTCATACCATTGTTAAGCTTGCTTATAATATAATATATATATATATATATAATATTTATATATAAAGTAGAATAGAGGGAGGGGAAAGCGTCGGATATATTTTCATAAATATTTCTGTATGTTCCGCATACAAAACAAAATATGTACATCTGCAAAAGATAGTGGTTCTGTGCTGGGATTAATCCTGGCAGGACCGTGCAGCCTGCCCCAGTGTTTTCGGCGAGGTCTGCCAAAAAGGGACAACATCAGTGTCTGAAATTCATGCATATCCCTCTGTGGGGGTCTCAGACTCTTCGTCTGTAGCTAGCATACACACACAAACATGGACACCCCCCTCCAGAACCAACTACAGTGAGACTCAGGGTACCAGCAGATAATATTCTTTAGTTGTGATTCCCGCTTGTCAGGGGGTTGGCCAAGATGACCTATGTCCACACCTTTCCCATCCCTGGCCTAGTAGAACATAGCTGCCAAGTCCTCCGTATTCCCCGGGAAATCCCCGTTTTTCCAGCTGTTCCTAGCTGAAAAAACGGATTTTTTTGTTTTCCCCCGGTTTATTCGGGCGCGGCGGCCATTTTGGAACTGGGCAGAGCATGCTCAGAAGCAACTTTTGATGCTGCTCTTCCCACTTCCAAAATGGCTGCAGTGCGACTTCCGGTCTGCTATTTCCGCCCGGTCGCTTATTTCTCCGACAGCAACTTGGCAGGTATGTAGTAGAACCACCCACAGGCTTGAGCCCAGGTGCCCCCAACACAAACCTTTCTCCTTGTCCTGGTCTGTGGTTGGGTATAAGCAACATTGCATGCCTCCGTTCAGGAGAGGGCAAGGCTGAGACTAATAGATAGTCAGGGGTGAATATTCTTCGCGGTTTCCTGCCAAATTCCCAAGCTCTACCCTTCCTCTCTGGCTCTTCCTTCTTCTCTCCTGCATGAAGCAGCCAGGAGAAACCAGCTCCCACCATTCAGGTTTAAAATCCAAAGCCTTCCTTATAAATCTGAAGAAACTATAAGAACCATTTTTTCCTTTACCAATGAGACTTCTCTGTGTTTTATTTCCTCTTTTAAGCAATGCAAGTGATGTGTGAATGAGACGGACTGAGGGATTGGCTAGATCCAGCTTCCAAGCTTCGAACTCAGCTAAACAGTGGTACCTCGGGAGTCGAACGGAATCCATTCCGGAAGTCCGTTCGACTCCCGAAATAGTTCGAGCAGCCAATCGGAAGCTGCGGAAGTGCTTTTCACTGGGGCATAGCTGCCAAGTCTCCCGTATTCCCCGGGAAATCCCCGTTTTTCCAGCTGTTCCTAGCTGAAAAAACAGATTTTTTTTGTTTTCCCCTGGTTTATTCTGGCGCGGCATTTTGAAACTGGGCGGAGCATGCTCCGAAGTGACTTTTGATGCTGCTCTGCCCAGTTCCAAAATGGCTGCAGTGCGACTTCTGGCGCGACGGCCATTTTGGAACTGGGCAAAGCAGCATCAAAAGTCACTTCGGAGCATGCTCCGCCCAGTTCCAAAATGGCGGCAGCGCTACTTCTGGTCCTGTCCCTTATTTCTCTGACAGCAACTTGGCAGGTATGCACTGGGAACGTTTGGGGCGTGGGGACGTTCGGGTTCCAAAGAACTTTCACAAACTGGAACACTCCCTTCCGGGCTTGCGGCGTCCGTGAGCCAAAACGTTCAACTCCTAAAGCGTTTGGCTCCCAAGGTTCGACTGTATACTGTAACTGTCTTTAAAAAACAAACAAACCACAAGATCTGCCATGTGGTTTTCCTCAACGCACCACTTGCTGTGGTTATTTTAGGTCCCATCTGAACTACACACTCAAAGCAGTGTCATGCCACTATTCTCCGCCTGGGAAAAATAACACCTTAACTTTGGGTGCCAATCCAAGATCGTGCACATTTCCAGCCATATCATGACACCATGAGTGGGACACACGAGATTGTCCTTTGCCGCTGCCGCTCTTCGCTTGCCTCTCTTTCAAAGTGGATCCATGCAAGGGATCAGCAGCTGGCAGGTCTGGGGCCAGGGCACAGGCATGTAAGGGAGAGCCCTGCTGGATTGAAAAGCTCAGCATCCTGATCCCAGTAGTGGTCCACCAGGTGCATCCAAGAATCCCACAAAGACAATGGTTGCCGTCCCTGACCCTGTATTCCCAGCAACTGGTATTTTGAGAAAGACTACTCTTGAAGCTGGAGGCTCCATTGACCTTTCACGGCTGACAGGGGTGAAGCCAGGCCTGGCGTCGGCTCCCAGGATGCTCAGGCAATTGCCAGGGCAACCCCAAAGTCCCCCCTGGTGCCGATGTTGGTTGCTGGCATAGTTTTCTTTTGTTTGGCTTTCATTTGCACGGCAAGTGTGCTGCGATGCCATGGTTGCAGTCGCTCGCCACTTTCAGGACTTAGAAGCATTCCAGAGAAAAGAAGGCAGCGTGCAGCTACAGCCTCAGTGTGCCCACTGTCCTCAGAAAAATATCAAAGCACAAGGGTCTCTTCCCCACTGCCACCTGATAAGCTTCCTTGGGGAGACACCAGGTTGCAATGGGGATCCCCCAGAGGACACCATGCCCAGGGCTCCCAGATGCCAACCCTGGGGGGAGGCTACCCTCCAACTGTCATATCTAAAGCTGAGGGAGGTAGTGGTTGCTGCAAGAGTAGGACTTTGAGCACTTCCAGATGGCCCACTTATTGAGCATGCATCTTGATTTGCCTGCAGGGAGGTCAGGCAACAAGCAAGAGCTCTTCCCCATCCCTTTCCTTCCTGCAAAAGTCCCCATCTTTGGGGGAGAGTGTGTTTGCTGCACAGGACTGCTAGATCAGTTCCAATTGTGCAACCTGTCTTTGCTGGTCTGCATCTGAATCCTACCCACAAAACTAAGACAGCATGGAGGTGCCCCGAGTCTCTCCCGCATTGTTCTTGATGTTTGTGCCCTCCCCCTCTGCCGGTTAAGATGCACGGCTTATCGCTTCCTTCTGGACTTGCACTGCAAGCGCAGGAGACTCTGACCAAGGCACACAAGAAAGAACTCAAGAGAAAGCGAGAAGCACCGTGAAAATCGCGGCAGTGGGAGCTCACTTTTGAGGAACGGGGCTCGATCCTTGCCTACTCCTTTCTGCTGCGTTATCAGCTTCTTAAAGTGACCGTCTGTCAAGAGCAATCGCTCACACCAGGCACAGTCAATCAACCCTAGAAGGATGGGGGGGGGGAATTGGGGCAAAATACTATGGGGATCTTTCCTCCTTTGACGGCACTCCCATCCCAAAAAAGAATGATGTTGTGAAAGGGGAACCAGTGGAGGGAGAGAGAGAGAGAGAGACAGAGAGACAGAGAGACAGAGAGAGAGAGAGAGAACCTCTGCAGTAAAACATTGTAGAATTTCCTTTGTCAGCTATCAAATGTCATGTTACATTACAACAGAGAAACAAAGGCTCTCCTGTATCGACTTTCATGTGTTCTTATCCCATTCCTGGCAACCCGCTTCCCATTCCCTCAGCCCCATAGCACACACAGAAGGCACTCAGTGGCCAGGTATTGAACAATAACAAGAAGACCGGATGTCCACTATATAAGAACCAAGTTTGGTCTTTGCGGTTGTTTTGGCAAGGAAGATCTCATCCAAGCGTCAACACCTGTTTGCCAGTTTCAGCCACGCCGTCCTCCACGGATTGCGAAAGTTCCTTCCCAAAAGGTGACCATTTATGAAACGTCTGATCATTCCAGCATTGCGATGGCTTTCCAACAGTCTTGTTTTTTTAAAAAAAGCAAGCCAAACATTGTCTAGGGTTCAGAAAGCTTTTCTCCTGTCCAAAAAGCGCTGGGAAATGTGGCACGGGTGTCTCAAGTCTGCGGGCCCAGAGAGGAGCTGAGTGACGCGAGGAGGGGCCTCACTTGCACACGTATCTCTCGACAGTCCTCTCGCACTTTTTGCAGGTGACGTAGCAGCACCAGTGGTACTTGCAGTGGCAGCGCTCCACCACCTTGTCCATGTAGGGGTTGTAGCCGCGGCCACAGCACATAAGGTCACAGCTGTCGCTGCCGTTGGAGGTCTTGTTGCACTGCCTGCAAGACAGAAAACATCATGAGCGGGGATGCCAAAGGCTAGAGGGTGGGGAAGGATGGCTGAGGAACTCAGCTGCGAAGCCCATCAGCCTCCTTGTGCGACTGGGAGCTGGAAGGGAACCAAGACATCATCAGGTTGAAAGCAGCCAAAAGCATCTCCGCCTGGGAAGAATCTTCCCTTTCGGGGAAAGGGCTGTAGCTCAGCCGTAGAGCATCTGTTCCGCATGCAGAAGGGCCTTAGCATCTCTCCAAGGAGGGCTGGGAATATCCCCATGATTGGAACCTCGGAAAGCCTCTTCCAAGGAGCACCGATAGTCCAGTTTGGCAGGAAATGACGTCCTACGTTTCTATCCTCGGAGTCAAACACAAGGCATGGTCTCCCCCTGACATTGCAGAGAGAGGAGGCAGGACACAAACAGAGGCCCATCTGCTGAAATTGCAGCCTTTGCACAGGTTACAGCAGGCACCCCCAAACTTCGGCCCTCCAGATGTTTTGGACTACAATTCCCATCTTCCCCGACCACTGGTCCTGTTAGCTAGGGATCATGGGAGTTGCAGGCCAAAACATCTGGAGGGCCGCAGTTTGGGGATGCCTGGGTTACAGCATCCTATTTTTCCGGACACTCTTGTTGCGGGTGTTCATGCCTCCAAACTGGAAGGGGCTGATTTACACTCTCCAATATTTTCTGATGAAAATAGGGACATCCTATTCCATACTCTCCAATATTTTCTGATGAAAATAGAGATGTCCTAAGGAAAAGCAAGACACTCCTGGATCAAATCAGAAACTGGGACAGCGTCTATAAATCTGGGGCTGTCCCTGAAAAATAGGGACACTTGGAGGGTCTGTTGATGGAGTCACCAGAACAAGGATGTCGCTTTGAAAGGAAGGGGGAGGCAGTTAGCACCGTGTTCCTAGAATCTTTCAGGGGACATGTGAAGAGGGGTGAAAACACTTGCCTCCTTTGAACTGCCACATTAAAGGAAGCCATCCCAGCAGGGCACTCCTTGCAGCACAGCTGTGGGAGTTGTTTTTCTTTCTGCTCAAAGGAGTGCCGTGTCTTTTTTTAATATTGGGGTGGAGGGAATCCCCCCTTTTGCTGTGATCACATGAATATAAGAATGTGCTTTATACCAGATCAGACTATTTGTCTATTGAGCTCAGTGATGTCTACTCCAGGGGTGGGAAATGTAATACCCCTGCCCCCATTTTGGGGGACAACTCACATGAGCAACAGCCAGCATTGTCTAGGATCAGGGATGATAATGAGGGTTTTAGTTAGTGATGGGCACATTCTGTCTGTTTTCAGTTTCTCTCAGCTTCTTACTTTGCCTGCCTTAAGTTCAGTTCGCCACACTGCAACATCAGTTCGCCCCCCCCCCTTTAAAAAGTATTCATGCAAATTCATCAGCATTCCTGTGTGAATTTCTCCTATATACAATTTTTTTGTTCGCAAAGCAATTTCCCCATATGCAACGCACCAGCAGCCTCATACAGTGTTTCCTCGGGTTACAGACGCTTCAGGTTACAGACTCCGCTAACCCAGAAATAGTACCTCGGGTTAAGAACTTTGCTTCAGGATGAGAACAGAAATCGTGCGGCGGCAGCGGGAGGCCCCATTAGCTAAAGTGGTACCTCAGATTAAGCACAGTTTCAGGTTAAGAACGTACTTAACCTGAGGTGCCACTGCATCTGGTGCTGCTTGGGGAGTCTAAGGAACCAAAAAATCAGTGCGGTTCTGAAAGGTTCTGCCCGCCATTTTGATTCAAAATGGCACCTAACTGTATTCAAACATAGACAAAAACCTGCTCCCTGACCTCAAGAATCACCATGCAACATTTGGTGGCGATAATGTGGTCTTAGAAATGTGAACACAATCAGAATTCTCTGCAAAAACTGGGTATCGGCTACCCCTGGTCTAGTCTCCCTGACGGTTCCTCGGGGTCTTGGGGACTGAGAGGCGCTTTTACTGCCTTCTGCTTGATCCTTCTAGCTGGAGATGCCAGGGATTGAACCTGGACCTTCTACATGCAAAGCAGATGCTCAAACCACTAATAATAATAATAATAATAATAATAATAATAATAATAATAATAATAATTTATTATTTCGACACCGCCCATCTGGCTGGGTTTCCCCAGCCACTCTGGGCAGCTTCCAACAGAACATTAAAAACAGAATAAAACTTCAAACATTAAAAACTTCCCTTAAAAAACTTCCCTAAAAAAGGGTTCCCTTCAGATGTCTTCTAAAATGATAGTTGTTCCTACAAATTGACTTTAAATGGATGGAATAAAGGAACTGCGAGATAAGAGTTGAAAAGAAAACCAAATGAGGGGAGGGAGGGAAGTCAAGCTCGGCAGAGCACTGGGAATGAGAGAATTGGGAAGAATTGTTAAAAAGATAATTGTGTGTGTGTATTTGTTTTTTGAATGTTTTTTTGTTTATCGTTCTTTGTGTGTTTATTTGGAAAATTCAATAAATTGCTTTATATAAAAAAAAAAAGTCGGATAGCTGTTTATTTCCTTGACATCTGATGGGAGGGTGTTCCACAGGGCAGGAGCCACCACCGAGAAGGCCCTCTGCCTGCTTCCCTGCAACCTCACTTTTCGCAGGGAGGGAACCACCAGAAGGCCCTCGGAGCTGGACCTCAGTGTCCGGGCTGAACGATGGGGGTGGAGATGCTCCTTCAGGTATACTGGGTTAAGGCAAACAAATTTTGGCAAGCCCTAAATCTCATCCCTCCAGCAAACCCCACCACCACCAATACCACACAAGGCCATGCATCCACCGTGATCGAGACTTCACAGCAGCGCCATTCTGGGCTCAGTTTCTGGTTTGCAGCTGCACGATACCAACTGCCAATAAACACAAGGTCCAATGGATGTGGAAAAGCTGTGGGTTTTCTCTCTCTCTCTTTCTCTCTTTACAAATGGCTTCAACGTTGCTTCCAAAACAGCCTGGCGTGCTCCGTCGCTTTGGACATGGCAGTAATTCAACATGAGATCTGGTTGGCGAGAAGCAGGGGAGGGAAACGGAGGTGGTGGGGGAGCTGAGGATTGCTGGACCCTACGCCGTGGACCACTCGGTTAATGGCTGGAAATGAATCCGAAGAGATTTATATGAAATTCCTCATGAGGTAATGCTTATGAGAAGTTATGGGATTAATGAAGTGCTGAGATCTCGTTCTCGGCTTGTCCTTTTATTTATTTCTGACTCAGCCTGGCCTCCTGTTTGTTATTTCAGATTTGAGTTCCTATCCAGGTTTAACTCTCCCTCCCCTTTCCTGGCTCTCTTAAGCCGACCGTTCTCATCACCCACTTCTTCTATTTTTTCCAGGGGTGGGGGTGGGGCTTAGGGGGAGAGAAGAGATGCATGCAAATATTTACAGATCTCATCGCAAAACGTCCCCCTGGGAGCCAAAACCCACAATTTGCGGCCACATGCTGCTTGTTTGTCTAGTGCTGGACCGAAGGCGTCGCTCGAAAGAGACCCCTGCGAGCCAGGATGGCCGCCGGCAGAAAACCTCAGCACAATCCTCCCACACAAATTAGCCAAGAAGACAAATATTTGGAGCAAAGGTTCACAGGCTGAAAACAGGCGCACGGGAGAAACTGGAGGGTTCGGTTCAGGAGGAACGTCCGTGACTATAAACCCTCTGGATTGCCAGAAAATCATCATCAGGGAAGGGTGCGATTTGGAGGGAAGAAGTGTGGGGTAAAAGGTGTGAGAGGATTAGACAAATTCGTGGAGGTCTTCACGACTATGTTTTTCCACTGCTAGAGGCTGTGTGCCTCTGAATACCAATTGTTCAGGAACTCAAATGTTCTTGAGCTCAGGTCCTGCTTGCAAGCATCTGGTTGGCCAACAGGATGCTAGACTAGATGGGCCATTGGCCTGATCCAGCAAGCTTGTCTTCTGTTCTTCTCATGTTTAGACTAGGACCACGGCCCTGGATCTGCTTCCTTTGCAGATGTATGAACACCACACTCTTTCTGCCATAGCCCTCATGCCCTGCATTGGTGGGCTTCCCAGAAGAGGCATCTCTTCTGCAGTGGGAAACAACATGGTGGACCTTTAGCCTGGCTGGCTGATTGTCTCTTCTGATATCTGTATTCCAGATAAGAATCCGTCTCTCCCTTCACCACCCTGCAAACTCTTCTGCTCTGTTCGGAACTTGTTTCCTCCCCCTTTCCTTTCTTGTCTTCGACTTATCCGGGCAGCAAAGATCAGATCATGCCAAAGAACAAAGGAGCATAGATGTATACTGTGTGTTAAATTCAAATGTTCTCCCATTTACACCAGTGTAGTTTATTCTGATTGGCAGGGGGCCCCCAATGGCTGTTTGAGAAGAACTCCCAAGCACCTGCTACCAGAGATTCCTGCTGTTTTGAGTCTGCAAGCATCACACAACCAACTATGCTCTTCTTGGCAATGTCTCTACAGTTTGCCTACTGTCAAAATGCATGGCCGTAGCAGAAAGGGCAGGGGTCAGCAAACTTTTTCAGCAGGGGGCTGGTCCACTGTCCCTCAGACCTAGTGAGGGGCTGGACTATATTTTTTTGCGGGGGGAATGAATGGATTCCTATGTCCCACAAATAACCCAGAGATGCATTTTAAATAAAAGGACACATTCTACTCATGTAAAAACTTGCTGATTCCCAGAGCGTCTGTGGGCCGGATTGAGAAGGCGATTGGGCTGGATCCAGCCCGTGGGCCTTAGTTTGCCTACCCATGAGATAGCGAGATGAATGAAGCAAGTTTTAGTGGAAGCAAAACTGTAGCAGAACAGAAAGTGCAGATTGCGATGGACATAGGACAATATGAAAATCACTACTTCCTTACATCCCTGGCTTTGGCCCTTCCCCATAGCTGTTCCACAAACCAAACCAGAGCTCACTAATCTAAAAGGGATGGGAAAAGATAGGCATTGCATATAAATGCCAATTTCATAGAGCAGGCACGTCCAACAGGTAGATCGTGATCTACCAGTAGATCACTGGATGTCTGCGGTAGATCACTGGTAGATCACTGGCTCTCCCCAAAGAAGCTGAACAACTGTGGCTCCCCTAAAAAAAGCTCAACATTTTACTTCCTCTCTGAAAAAACCTCTAACAACTTTGACTTGAACCCCCCCCCAAAATGGGCCTTCCTCCTTCCTAAAAAAAAGCTCCAACAACTTTGACCTGAACCCCCTAAAAGGGGGTAGATCACTGCCAGTTTTTAACTCGGTGAGTAGATCGCAGTCTCTTGGGAATTGGCCACCCCTGTGACATAGAGAATTGAATCAGCTGTTTGTTTGTTTTTTGGATTTTTTATAATTTTTTTGAAACCCTTTCCAGTGAAGGGCAGAGATATTCCTGCTTTGTCTTTTACTCTTTCCCCTATTCTCCACTCCCCTTTCCATTAACTGCAGCCTAGTCTGGTATCATTTACCGCTTATTTCAAAACTGTTGGCGAGTGTTTTAGGAAGAAGGTGGGAGGCTGGTGTTAGGAAACTTGAAGGGCCTCATTTAGAAGATAAGGTTTTTCCTTCCAGGGTTTTCCTTACAAGGAAGTTCCATCCCAAAGCTGAATAGAAACCATCTTTTTCTCCCCGGTTCAGCACATGCTTGTTACTGACGCTCATAAATTGGTGGAGCTGTTTCACAAACTGGTTCCTGTCAAGATTTATCTTCCTCTCCAGGTTGCTTTTCTTTTGCTTAGCAAGACCATGGCAGAGATAAGGCGGAAGGGAGATCTATCTATGCAATAGCGCTGGCCCGTCAGAAATGTAATTCTCAAGATGCAGAGCCGCGACCCAATTCTGTGCAGTTTAAAAACTATTGGTTCCCATCTAGGCCTTGTGCAATTTGGCCGTTTGCGGAATCTGGGAGGATTCTGGGAGAATCCAAAAGGGCAGGGCGCATTAGCAGGAACACCAGCCTCACATTCAAGCTATGAATCTGCTCCCTAAAGCTTGGGTGTGTTTAGATTTCAGGACTTTGGTTCAGGACCGCTTCCAGTTTCAACATTTTTGTTGCTGTTGAAAAAGAGGAAGGAAAAAGAGCATAAACGAAAACAGGCTTTCTTTTTCCAACATGGCCCCAGGATAGCTAAGAACGAGTCCCAGGTTTCTCATTAAAGCTTTCTAAGCACCACCATCCCCTCATTTGGGTGGGTGGGGTGGGGGTGAGAATTTTGCACAGACCTGTTTCAGTCATTTGACTCCCCCCCCCCCAGGAATTCACCTGTAGGGGAAGGATGCTAATTGGGGAAGACTGTTAGGTCAAAATGGACCCAACCTCTCCAGTTAACCAATGCATCCACCTGCTGGTGTGAAATTGTTCCCTGTGGCACATGATGCAACTATATGCGTAGGCAATGGAACACTCTCCCTAATTATCCCCATCATCCTGTTAAGTGATCAAAACACCATTAACGGGACGCGAGAGAAGTTCCCCACCTTTGCTTCTGCTTCTTTTTCCACATGTTCATCTTCCCCCACCCTCGAGTTCCTCTCTCTTTCCAGTTACAGGTAGGTAGCCGTGTTGGTCTGGGTCGAAGTAAAATAAAAAAAAATTCCTTCAGTAGCACCTTAAAGACCAACTAAGTTTTTATTTTGGTATGAGCTTTCGTGTGCATGCACACTTCTTCAGATACCTATCTGAAGAAGTGTGCATGCACACGAAAGCTCATACCAAAATAAAAACTTAGTTGGTCTTTAAGGTGCTACTGAAGGAATTTTTTTTATTTCTCTCTTTCCAGTTCACCTTTACATAGACCAGTGATGGGCAACTGTAAGAGAGAGGGCTTGCAGAGAGCAGCCCACTCTGCTTACTTCCATCAGATGGGAGAGCAGCAGCAAGTCTGGGAGTTTAAATCAGGAACAGGAAGGGTTAAGACGGGTCCAGGGCTCTGCAGAGTCCTGGTGGTTCAGCTCCAGGCTGGTAGCAGGGAAGCAGGGGAGGAGCTAGCTTCAGCAGGGGCTGGAAAGGAGGTAGACCGGCACCTCAGGAGCCTGGTTTGGGACCACAGAGGACCCATAGAGCAAGGAGGAGGGGCGTTTGGATGCCCAGGCTTAAAAGGGGGGTCAGAGCCCACGAGACGCCATTGTGGGCTTCTGCCCCATGCAGAGCAGACATGATTTGAGACATCTCACCACTGTATATAGCATGCACAATAAAACTATGAAAATCCAGAGGATGTGTGGAGTGCTTACTCGGGAGTAGCCAACACCCCATCTGTGACAGCAACCTTTTAGCTTGGTGTGTCAAAATTCGCCAAAAAACCGAGCGTAACTCGGGTGGTGTGTCACTTTGAGAAAAAAAACCATAATTTCGCGATAGTTATAGTTTAAATAACAAAAATGTATAATTGTAATATATAACTGTATTTAATAAGCCAAAAACTAATTATTTAACCAAACCAAAAAAAAAAACCCCTTATTTATCACAAAGTGCCCAGAGTTGTTGAGCTTTTGGGGGGGAGCTGCTGACCAAAGTTTTGGAGGTTTTTTGGGGGGGGTGCAAAAGTTGCTTTGCTTTTTTTGGGGGGGGGGTGCCCCAAAGCTGCTGCACTTTTTGGGGGGGGGGGGAGAGAACAGAAATAAATGACGAATGATACCTTCGCTGGAACTAATACACAGCACCGACATAGTCTGCCAAAGCGCCAAAACCCCCAGCACAGAACGAGTTAAAAAACGAACGCTGTTACACCCAATCATCGTCTGCCAAAGCGCCAGAAAAAACAGCACAGAAAGGGTTAAAAAACCCAATCTCTGGCTACCAGCAGCAACAACAACAACAAAAAAGGATCCGGGTTTTAACAGCGGAGTTTTAACAGCACAGACAAGCTGTAGCGGGAGAACAAATGGGGGGGAAACAACAACAACAACAACAACAACAACAACAACAACAGCTCGAATGGGCCGATGGGGCGTGTGCCATCAATGAGGGCTCTGTGTGTCACGTCTGACACGCGTGTCATAGGTTCGCCATCACTGACATAGACAATGGATTCAGCAGAGGTCTTAGGTTTCTAAATCACATGAAGGTACCAAGTCAGAGGGTTGTTTCAGATAGCCTTGCCTTGCCCTGCCTTGCCAGGAAATCTCCTTTGAAACATAGGTGCAGCGGACTGACTTTGGAACTCGTAGCATACAAGGTGGGTTATTCATCTGCTATTTATTACAGCGTCTTGTGCACATTTAGCTCATGCAGTTTCAGCCACACACGGTTGACGCCTGGCTGGTTAAAATCCCACAAGTTAGCTCATCTGATTAGAGCGTGGTGCTGATAACTTCGAGGTCGTGGGTTTTATCCCCATACAGGCCACCTAAATATTCCCGCCCGGAAACCATTGTCCCCACTGTGGAAGGACGTGTGGATCCAGAATTGGCCTCCACAGTCACTTACGGACCCATTGTTAAAACCGTGTTTATGGAAGACAATCTTACTCGGATACGAGGGATCGCCAAAGAAGATATTCCTGAGAGCTGGACCATAAAGAAGGCTGATGGTCGAAGAATTGATGCTTTTGAATTCTGGTGCTGGAGCGGACTCTTGAGAGTCCCATGGACTGCAAGAAGATCAAACCGATCCATTCTGAAGGAAATCAGCCCTGAGTGCTCAGATCCTGAAGCCGAGGCTCCAATAATTTGGCCACCTCATGAGAAGAGAAGACTCCCTGGAAAAGACCCTGATGTTGGGAAAGATGGAGGGCACAAGGAGAAGAGGACGACAGAGAACGAGATGGTTGGACAGTGTTCTTGAAACTACTAACATGAGTTTGACCAAACTGCGGGAGACAGGGGAAGACAGGAGTGCCTGGTGTGCTCTGGTCCATGGGGTCGCGAAGAGTCGGACATGACTAAACGACTAAACAACAAGCCCTAGGGGGCAGGCCCAGATATAGGTTTGATGAGCCCCAAGCTACTGAAGGTAATGGGGCCCTTTATATGTCCAGCTGTCCTTTGTCAACAACAAATTGTTGCTGCTTTATGTGTTGAATAGATGCTATATGGTAATTTATGGACCTAATCTCAAGCCATTTGCACATGTCGCCTTGCAACCAGTCCATGCAGAATGGCGCACCCTATATATAGAAAGGAGCAAACCAGTGATATTTTAGGGAGCAGGCTAGAAGGCAGGGCCCATGACTTACATCATAGGAGCCTACACAACACAAAATACTGTTGCTGTATGTAGGTTTTATTTTATTTGTTTTTTATCTTATATTTCAGAAATGTACATCCAGTTGTTTTTTCTTTACCTTTTTTTGGGAGCCCCAAGAGAGTGGGGCCCTAAGCTATAGCTTGTTTAGGTTATACATAAATCTGGCACTCCTCGGGGGACCTTCCATCTAAACAATTTCTATGATTCTATGAAATTCAAGTAAGGCAGAGAGCTTGTTAGAATTCCTGAGGCTTCACTACGCACTCTTCCCCTGTTTTTAGTAATGCTTTATTTTACTTCATAAATTTACATGGAGGGCACCATAATCTTTGCACAGCTTGGGGCCTCTAAAGGCCTTAATCCAGCCCTGGGCAGGGAGCTTAGATGATGATGTCTATTTGTTCTGATGTGTTTGCAGGGACACTAGATGATGTTGCATCAAAATAAGTGCTATCCCACACTCCCCAATTCATTTCCAGCGCACTTTTTTTTGGGGGGGGAAGGTTTGTTGCACAAGACCACCCTATAAAATACAACAGGGCGATTTATCCGGATGTGATGGAATCCCACCCAAAAACAGCGATAGTCTGGAAGCCCCCTTTATGCTCACTAAACGGTACAGACCACGGGCACTTATTTGTTGAGCATCGCTTCCGGAAGTATAAAGCCACTCATTCTGCAAACCGCAAACAGCCGGGCACACCAGAGATTGGAGATGTGGGTTCCTATTTCCATGAGTGAGTGAGGGAAGCTTGAATCTGCTAGTAAAAGCATTGGACAGATAGCTTATCAGCTCTTCCTGCGCATGTTAAGCATCCGAGCTGCTCAGGACAATAAGGTCTGCATTATGCATTCCTGGAAAATCCATCCCAGATATGGAACTCATAACATGGTTCTGGCGAAAACAAAGCTATCTTTTATGGCTCCAAACATTTTTGTTTCTTTTTTAAAGGGGCTTTTAAGAAAGGGACAGAAGTAAGGATAGAATCAACTACCACTGGCTACCTGCAATATTACAAAACATCTAGTTATATGATGCATGCAAGCAAGCTGCCTTAGACCATTGGTCCATCTGGCTCAGTATTGCCCACACAGGCTGGCAGCAGCTTTCCAGGATTTCAGGCAGAGGACACCCCAAGCCCCATCTGAGGACTGAACTGGGCACCTCCTGTGTACAAAGCAGATTTTCCACCGCTGAGCTACAGCAACCATTCTCTTGGATATGTGTTACGTAGAGATTTCAGTTTGGGCAATCAACTTCCAGCCTCCAGGGGTTTCCTGGTTATAAAAGGGGAAGTCATGGAGAAATTCAGAGAAGTTTTCAAATCAGAAGACAGGTGAACTAATACCAGTGTACTGGAAGAAGCAAAGATCACCTGTGTTGAAGCAATGATTCTTCAACATCAACTTCGCTGGACTGGTCATGTTGGGCGGATGCCTGATGATCGTCTTCCAAAGCAACTACTCTATTCCGAACTTAAAAATGGAAACCGTAATGCTAGTGTTCAACAGAAGAGGTTTAAAGACTGTCTCAAGGCAAATCTTTAAAAATGTAGTATAAACACCGACAAATGGGAAACACTGGCTTGCGAGTGCTCCAATTGCAGAACAGCCTTTACCAAAGGTGTTGTGGGCTTTGAAGATGCTCGAACTCAGGACACAAGGGAGAAACATGCTAAGAAGAAGGCACGCTTGGCAAATCCACACCATGATCAACTCCCGCCTGGAAACCAATGTCCCCACTGTGGAAGGACGTGTGGATCTAGAACTGGCCTCCACAGTCACTTGCAGACTCATTGTTAAAAGAGTGTTCATGGAAGACAATATTACTCGGCTACGAGTGAAAGAAGAAGAGGAAGAAGCCTCCAGGTGACTGTAGCAACTACTGTCAGAATTTAGAGCTACAGGTGGCCCACCCTTTCAGCATCACACCTCCTGTTTGCAGTGTTTAGTTTTGCATGACATTAAAGGAATTGATCTGCTGGTTTGAACGAGCGAGTGAGGGGGCTCTGTGTGGGTGCCTGTAACTCCCCATTCTAATGCCACCACAGTCACCCAGAGGCTTCTGAACGCATGGCGGCTGGCTCAAAAGTCTTATGTGTGAACTGGTGGGCAGTTTATGAGCTTCTTTTTTGTTGCTTCCCTTTGTACTTGTAGGTTTCATACAAGCAGGAATTGCGGACAATTGTAGTCATAAAACATTGCACGCATAGTTCTGGGCACACAGCTCCAAGTTCCAATAAATATGGCAGTGCTTCCCTATCATAAGGACAGAGACGGGGAAACTCAGGCTCAATGTGGCCCTTCAATCCTCTCTGTCTGGCCCTCAAGACTCTCCCCAAGCCACACCCTCTCATGCCTCTGCTTTGACTCCTCCCTAAGTATGTTTGCCTGGTTTGTTTAGTGCTGTTTGCTTATCTGGCTGGAGGGCAGAGAGATCAATCTTATTGTACAGAGGTAAAAATTACATTCATGGCTCTGCTCACTTTCGCCACCGGCACGTGGCCCCCAGAAGGCAACGTGGCTTTCATACTAAGAAAAGTTCCCCACCCCTGGCTTAGGTAAAAAAGGTGAAAGGTAAAGGACCCCTGGATGGTTAAAGGGTAAAGGTAAAGGGGCCCCTGACCATCAGGTCCAGTCGTGTCTGACTCTGGGGTTGCGGCGCTCATCTCGCTCTATAGGCCGAGGGAGCCAGCGTTTGTCCACAGACAGCTTCCGGGTCATGTGGCCAGCATGACAAAGCTGCTTCTGGCGAACCAGAGCAGCGCACGGAAACGCCGTTTACCTTCCCACCGGAGCGGTCCCTATTTATCTACTTGCACTTTGATGTGCTTTCGAACTGCTAGGTGGGCAGGAGCTGGGACCGAGCAACGGGAGCTCACCCCATTGCAGGGATTCGAACCGCTGACCTTCTGATCTGCAAGCCCTAGACTCTGTGCTTTAACCCACAGCGCCACCTGGATGGTTAAGTCCAGTCAAAGGCGACTATGGGGTTGTGGCACTCATCTCGCTTTCAGGCCAAGGGAGCTGCCGTTTATCCACAGACAGCTTTCCAGGTCATGTGTCCAGCAGGACTAAACCGCTTCTGGTGCAACGGGACACCGACAGAAGCCAGAGTGCAGGGAAATGCCATTTACCTTCCTGCCAGAGCAGTACCTATTTATCTACTTGCACTGGCATGCTTTCGAACTGCTAGGTTGGCAGGAGCTAGGACAGAGCAATGGGAGCTCACTCCATCACAGGGATTTGAACCACCGACCTTCTGATTGGCAAGCCCAAGAGGCTCTGTGGTTTAGACAACAGCACCACCCGTGTCGCTGGCTTAACCCTTTCCGCACTCACTGCTTCTCCCAGGCAGTCACTTCCTCTGGATCCTTTTCTCTAAGATGGAGCAACATGCTTGGGAATCCAGGGACAGGGAAAGGAGGCTGGGGAGTAGGAGAATCCTCCAGCAGTTGATATGGTGGTAGACTACCCCTGGGTCTGGAGGTTCCATTGGACTACGACTAATAGGCATTGATAGACTTCTGTTGCGCAACCCACACCCCAGATGCAGCTAAGAGAATCCAATTCATAGCCTGAAGTCCATTCTTGAGTACATAAATCCATTAATAGCTCCAGTTAATCCACTAATGTTCACAGAGGAGGGGAAAGTGGGAAGGAGGGGGAAAGAGAGGCTTGTCCTGGCGACATCGCCTTCCCGACACCTCTGGTTTGCTGATCCCTGCTCCAACTTGAAAGGGAAAGTGTCTTTTCTTCTTCCTCTGCCAGTCCAGAGAGAGCGAGTGTGAATGGACGAAATGGGAACGCATTATTGCTGGGGAGGCCGGTGGGCAAGTAGAAGGATGCACACCTTCTGAGAAAGCGCTTTCGGCCAAATGGATCAGTTTTAAAAGGCAGCAGCGGTGGGACCTTCCAAACGTGGAAGCTCAAACAGCGTACAATATTATAGACGCCCCAGGGGCCTTTTAAAGCCATTTGGAAGAGGTCCATATGAACATTACACTCCTTTATGTGTGGGAAGTGTGAGCTATATTTTATATGTTTTCACACACCCACACACAGGCGCACACAGAGAGAGATGCCATAATGCCGTTGGCTCCTGCAAGGAAAGTCTCTGCTCCCTTATATGACCATAGGAAACTGCCTTAAATGGAGTCAGACCTTTGGCCCATTGAGCTCAGTCTTGTCCACACTGACTGGCAGAGGCTCTCCGGGGTTTCAGACTGGGAACATTCCAAGCCCTACCTGGAGATGCCAGTGGAGACTGATCCGGTGACCTTCTGCATGCAAAGCATATGCTCTCGCGCTGAGCTACAGCCCCTGTCTGTCATGGCCGGAGTCAGCCATAGGTGATCCATCTGGGATGCAGACTGAGACCCTACCTGCCCGCGGACTGTCTCGCCAGAGTGGTGCATGCTCTAGTTATCTCCTGCTTGGACTACTGCAATGCACTCTATGTGGGGCTACCTTGAAGGGGACCTGGAAACTACAACTAATCCATAATGTGGCAGCCAGTTTGGTGACTGGGAATGGCCACCAAGACCACATAACACCGGTCCTGTGAGAACTACACTGGCTCTCAGTATGTTTCCGAGCACAATTCAAAGTGTTGGTGCTGAGCTTTAAAGCTCTAAAAGGCCTCGGCCCAGTATACCTGAAGGAGCGTCTCCACCCCCATCGTTCAGCCCAGACACTGAGGTCCAAGAGCAGAGGGCCTTCTGGCGGTTCCCTCACTGCGAGAAGTGAGGTTGCAGGGAACCGGGCAGAGGGCGTTCTCGGTAGTGGCTTCTGCCCTGTGGAACGCCCTCCCATCAGATGTCAAGGAAATAAACAGCTATCTGACTTTTAGAAGACATCTGAAGGCAGCCCTGTTCAGGGAAGTTTTTAATGTTTGATGTTTTATCGTGTTTTTAATATTCTGTTGGTGGCCTCCCAGAATGGCTGGGGAAACCCAGCCAGATGGGCAGGATATAAGTAAGTAAATAAATAATCAACAACGGAACAGTAACTCCCACAAAAATTAAAGGAATATGTTGAGCAAAGATTTTCAGAGCAAAGAGCAGCCACTGTTTAACTGAGCACAGCAATATTCCCTGGCTGACTGAAGGCAGCAATTCAAGACAGCAAGAACAAGGAGGGAGGGAAGGAAGGGGGGGGGGAAAGCAGGCGATTATTAAAAATGTGGTCGTGTCCAACTGGACAATTCTGAAAGGCAGAAATTCAATGCTTTGAGTGGGAATTCAACCAGGATACGGCTTTAAAAACAAATAAACGTGTGCCGAGGGATCTTGGATAACCTCCCTGTACAAATCCAAAGCATTTTGGGTGTCAGTGGTGTTGGGTCATCTCCAGGCCAGTTGGAGGGCTGCCTTTAGGGTTCTCCAATCCCCAAACACAAGCCCTTTTGTTTTGCTATGGACACGGGTCATTTGTCTGACAATGGATCTTCCAGATGGAAAGGAGGATACCAAGACAAGACTGTACAGCTGAGGAACGAGGGCAGTAATGTGGAGAGGGTGGAAACTGTCTTAGATAGAGTCAGATCCTTGGCCTGTCTAGCTTAGCATAAGTCTATCTAGCTACAGTTCCCAGGTTTCTTTGGGGGGAAGCCATGACTGTAAAAGTGGTATAGCAGTCCTTTAAACTGTAAGGTGTGGCCTCAGTCTTGGCCACAGAGCACGATTCAACATGGAAAAATAGGAAACCACCTTACACAATGTCATACTATTTATTCAACTAGCCAAGCATGGTCTACTCTGACTGGCAGTGGCTCCTAGGATCTCAGGTATCATGGCCTTGAGCTCAGAGGAGGAGGAAACAGAGCCTGAGCCAGTGTTACCTGTTCCACACCTGGCCAATAGCTCAGGCAGCATGGCAAGTGGGAGGCCACAGTCAATCGAATAAGTGACTGCCTGAAGGCTAGAACGTTATGTAGTTGTTAAAATCCCTAATATTTAATGGACCTTAGGAAGAAGGGTCTCATAAGGGCCTCAGCTGACCTCCAGCCTTGGTTGGAGCATGTGGCTCACTGGGAGCTCTCCGTGGTGCTGAAACCTGCAGGTACCCGGTGCATAACTTTGGACTGATTCAGCAGGACTCTGCTTGTGTTCTTCTGGACGCACATGCAGACCAGACACTCAATGCCCACACGTTTGGACAGGCAGGTGCCCGTGCTCACTCGCATCTTTTCAGATTCCCACACTTCTGCCCATCAGCAGAGAAGTGAGAGGGGGTACTCCCCATCACAGTGCTGCAATTGGATGGAGGAAGCAGGAGAAGGGAAGACCTCTTCATACTTTTCAAAGCCGTTGCATGAAAGTTTTAGTAAACAGAAAGGAGCCCTTCTTCCAGTTCCCTGAGCTCCAAAACTTTCTTCCAACGGCATAAAAGAAGAAAGGATCCTTTCCAGAAGTAAGAAGAGGCGCCTGCTTTGGGGACTATAGCTGTTTTGGACACCCAAGCATATCCCAAACCACTAACAAGAACCCCATGGATGAAGAACAAGCAGAAAATAGGTTGTTATTATTATTTTAAGAAAACTAAAACTGTTTTTAAAAGAAACACTTGGGGGCTGGATGCCACCTGGAGACTGCGGATTCTAAGGATATGCTCTGCTCCTGGGCCTGGGCCTTTTATAAATACATTTCCAAATGAGCCAGACTCCATTGAGTCCCAGCTTCGAAGCCCAGTGGATTTGCAAAACACAGACCCTCGAATCAACCACTGGACTGCAGGGTTTTCTGGACACTGGCGCCAAGTCTTGTTTCCTGAGTATTTACTGCAGAAAGAAGGTGGTTTTAAGGACTTGGGTTTAGTGGTGAGCTGATTTGGAGGGAACTACTAAGCGAGAGGAGGATAAAGAACAGGTTCCACCTGGAGAGCATTTACCTGTCCTGAGTCCCGTGCGATCCCACTTTCTCGTTCTTCATGCAGAAATCAGGCGAGCTTTGCAAATAAACCAACTCTGTCTCCTTTACTGGGCGGATATCAAGATCCTTGGGGACTAGATGCTTGCGGGTGCCCATAGGCCGATGCACCACCTTTGTAGCTGAAAGGTATTTGTTTTTTAAATCCAGGGCAATGTCTCTCAGTTCCTGAAGCCCCCTCCAGCAGGTCTTGATCGAGCAGGAACCAGATACTCCGTGGCATTTGCATTTCATCTCCAGAGAAGCTTTCAGGGCCTGTAGAAAGAGGAGCACAGGGATTTTGAAGTGACTTTTCCCTTTTGCTCAAATGCTCACCATCAACCACCCACCCACCCACCGCAACTGTTGCCACCCCTCCCAAGGAAACGCTGAAAGGAGTAAATGTCCTCACTGTGTTACAATCAAGGCTGTGCATCTTGGGCACATGAATGAAACTCATTTGTATATAATTTGCATAGGTTAGGGGAAACATTTCGATTCTACCCCCGATAATCTCTCTTTGCCCCTTGACTCCACCTCCCTGCCCCGCTCCGCCCTCCGTCGTTTTGCCCCACTGCTGGAATTTAGATTGTAAGCTCACAGGGGCAAGGACCCACCATTTTTGCTTACACTGCTCTGTTACACCATGAAACAATTCACCCAGCCTTTGCTCATCGTGGGAAAAATTACACAAAAACGCATCTCTGAGTCGAGGTGGAGGATGTGGCACACACAAACCCCTTTATAACTGGAGCTATTTCTTTCTTTTTTAAATTAATAATAATAATAATAATAATAATAATAATAATAATAATATACAGAAATGGAATTCAGTGGCATGAAAAGTCACCCCATCTAGAATCTACCAGCCAAAGAGGCTGCTTCATATCAGAGGATGGCCTCAGTAAGGAGTTGACATGCCCACTCAGGTAAAATGTAAAGGTAAAGGACCCCTGGATGGTTAAATCCAGTCAAAGACAACTATGGGGTTACGACACTCATCTCTGTTTGTCCACAGACAGCTTTCCAGGTCATGTGGCCAGCAGGACTAAACCGCTTCTGGTGCAACGGAACGCCGTGATGGAAACCAGAGCGCACGGAAATGCCATTTACCTTCCCGTTGCAGCGGTACATATTTATCTACTTGCACTGGCGTGCTTTCAAACTGCTGGATTGGCAGAAGCTGGGACAGGGCACCACCGAGATTCAAACTGCCACCTTCTGATCAGCAAGCCCCAGGGGCTCAGTGGTTTAGACCACAGCGCCACCCACGTCCCACTCAACCAATGGGCAAAATCCCTGAAAAGTTGGGTTGGAGTTTTGAATGGGCCTCTGCACTTTTAGAATTCATTTGCAGAAATCCTCTACTTTTTAGATTCACCTCTCCACCTGTTTTTGTCCATGCAGCCACCTCTGAATGTGAGCAGCCAACCACACCAGCTGGTTGCAGAAGGATAGTTAGCTTAGCAAGCAAGCGCTATGCAGCCTCCATTTGTAAGCTGCAAGCCTAAACATCTCCATTCAGGAGTAAAAGTCCTATTGATTTGGGTTAAAGGTAAAGGGACCCCTGACCATTAGGTCCAGTCGTGACCGACTCTGGGGTTGCACGCTCATCTCGCATTATTGGCCGAGGGAGCCGGCGTATAGCTTCCAGGTCATGTGGCCAGCATGACAAAGCCACTTCTGGCAAACCAGAGCAGCACATGGAAACGCCATTTACCTTCCCGCTGTAGCAGTTCCTATTTATCTACTTGCATTTTGACATGCTTTCGAACTGCTAGGTTGCCAGGAGCTGGGACCAAGCAACAGGAGCTCACCCCGTCACAGGGATTCGAACCGCCGACCTTCTGATCAGCAAGCCCTAGGCTCAGTGGTTTAACCACAGCGCCACCTGGGTCCCCTTGATTTGGGTTAGGGAAGGCCAACTCAGCCAGGCATTTTTGCTTGCCGAGCAAGGGAGGTGGGAGCCAGACCAAAACAGAACACTTAGTGGAAACTGGGGGAAAAAGAATGTATGGCAAGCCATAACCTGGATATGCAAGGCAATAACTGAAACATTGATGGCCACGGAGCAGAGAATGGATGGAATCTCCCAGAAAAGCCAAAGGGTTGCAATATTGGGGGGGGGACTCAATGAGACCATCAAACTGACTAGCACTGGCTCTCCAGGGTCTCAAACAGGGGTCTTTACCAGACCGACCTGAAGATCGCAGGGATTGAACCTGGTGCCTGTGCTCAAACACAGGCAGGCAGGGCAAGGATTGGGGAGAGGGCCTTCTTGGTGGCAGCCAGAGAACAGGCCAATATCTCCCTCCAGGTACTCTGCCATGAGTGACCCCAGGAGAAAACGTACTGGTGCAATGGGTCTCCTGCCCAGTTTCCCTTAATGGCACCCACAGTCTGCCAGCTTGAGGATTCCACCTCCATTTGCTTCTCGGCAGGGTGACGCCCAGCCGAAAGCTCTCCCTTTGTACACAGGTCCAGCCCGATTGCTGGTTGAATCCGTTACCGGCTTTCAACCCTTTTCGTTAACCCCGGACGGCGATTGCATAATGAGAACATCTCTTTTCGGAATTGGTTACCTGTCTCCCTACTTCACTGTTGTGCAGATGCATCAGCTTATTGGCTTGTGATCCTGATTTTTTCATCTTCATGGGAGCATCTGAAAATTTGGACCCCATGACAAGACCATAGTTGAGGTTGTCAGCACATCCTCCCCAGCGATACCCAGGTCCAGGTGTCTCACCTGGGATGGGACCGCAGGAGCAGCCAGGGAGGTCCCCGGTGGTGCAGGCTCTGGCGATGGTGTGGCTGATGGCTGCGGCGGAGAGGGCGTACACAAAGGCCGACTCCCTCGTGCCTGCGGAGACAGAAGGGCCGGTAGAAACACATTTCCATTGGATTTTCAGTTGGGTAGAAAACAAATGGGGGAGGGGAACATGGCTCAACTAATAGGAAATCTCAGAAGCTCTCATGCTAATCAGGCTGTCAATCTCTAAAGGTCGTCGCTTCTCGTCTAGCAAAGTACTGCCAGGTGGCAAAAATAGCTGCCAGGAATTACCCCAAACTGCAAAATGTCCAATATTTTTTAAAAAATACCCAATGCAGAAATCACAGGTATCACAGGATGCCAAATGTAGGTATTGAATATTCACTGAAAACCGGGCCAGAATATTCAGTTATTCTTATTTTCTGTATTATTATTATTATTATTATTATTATTATTATTATTATTATTCTGCCCTATACCCGCAAGTCTCAGGGCAGTTTTGGGAAGTCACTGCAGCTCTACAGCGAACTAAATGCAATCATAGAGTTGGAAGGGACCTTGAGGGTCATCTAGTTCAACCCCTTGCAATGCAGGAATATGCAGCTGTCCCGTGTGGAAATGCAACTTGCAACCTTGGCCTTATCAGCACTAAGCTCAGACCAGCGGAGCTATTCATCTAACTAAGACAGGCATCCCCAAACTGCGGCCCTCCAGATGTTTTGGCCTACAACTCCCATGATCCCTAGCTAACAGGACCAGTGGTGAGGGATGATGGGGATTGTAGTCCAAAACATCTGGAAGGCTGAAGTTTGGGGGTGCCTGAACTAAGAGATGAGTGAACCAGCCCTATCATTAGGCAGAGTGAGGTCATTGCCTCAGGTGGCAGACATATGAAGGCAGGCCGGCCCCCAAATGTTCCTCCACCTGTGCCCCCTGGCAATTCCCCTCTGCTGGAAGGCATAGCAAAGTGTGCTATGGGCGTGTTATGCACCCACTAAACCAGCCACCTGTCCACAGATGTCCTTGGGGACTGTATTCTGTTGCCAGTGTGGAAGTAAGATTCAACTGCCAGTCCAGTCCGTTTCTGTACATGGGGGGGGGGGGCACTTGCCATTTAAGAACACAGAGAACTGCTTTATAATGAGTCAGGCCATTGCTCTCCAAAGTTTGAGGCAGGGGACATTCCAAACCCTACCTGGAGATGCAGAGGATTGAATCGGGGAACCTTCTACATACAAAGCAGATGGGGCACCCATAGAGAGGCATCCAGTCTGCGTTCAACAAAATGCCTTGGGGTGGCCCTACATATCAGATACATGAATCTAAGAACATAGGGTGCTGCCTTAAAATGAGCTGGACCATTGGCTCAGTATTGCCTGCACTGACCTGCAGCAGCTCTGGTTCAGGATCATTCCCAGCCCCACCTATAAACACCAGGGATTGAACCGGGGATGTTTTGCATGCAAACCGGGTTCTCTACCGCTGAGCTGCAGCCACCCTAGCATGGCCAGCCTACAGAATTTTTTTTAATCTTTTTTTAAAAATAATTTTATTAGGTTTTACAATGTTGTATTCATCACACTAACATTGTTCACAAAGAAAGAAAAATGCATTTCCTAAACTCCCCCCCCCCGCCTCCCCGACTTCCTCTTCTGGTTTCTTGCATATTAACTTCTCCTGCTTGTTTTATTGTACTTTGATATTACTTTCTTAAAATAAAATGTCATTTTATGTACTTTGCTTTTATTGTACCACAAATACGCATGCCATCCAAATCTATTATCCTGTCCTTCCAGGTCTAACATGTCTGTGTTTTCTCATTTCATCCCATCCCGGAACCAAGTAATACACACGGCCTCATAATATAATATAATATAATATAATATAATAATATAATAATATTTAAAGTCTGCAGAATTGAGGCACTAAATGTGTGTTATGCAAATAGTACCCTTTTACCTCTCTCCAAATCCAGGAGGTAGTTGGGCGCCAGCTCGATGGAGGAGCAATTCCACCGCATGTCGGAGAAGGTCTTGCGGCACGTCTTGATCACCTCCCGTGCTGCCTGGATGATGGTTTGCATCAGCTCCAGGTTGCTGCGGCACAGCTGCACTTGCGAAACCACCAGCCCTTCCAGCTGCTTGCAGTGCTGCGTCTGGTTCAGGGCTAGAACCGAGGGAGTCTTGAACAAGGCTCTGGGAAGGCAAAGAAAGAAGCACACCCGGCCAGCACCATTAGCAATTTTGGCAATCCTCAAAGGTCCCAGAGAAGGAGACTTGGCACTCCCAAAACCCTGACAGGCGTCCCCAATTGACCTGGCTTTAATGAATTTCATAACCAAACGCACGGCATTGCGGTTGACGGAAACCAGTTCCCAGCTCACAGCACACTTCCACGTTTCCCTAATCCCTATCTGAAAACATACTAAGTAGTCTGTGCAGCCATCAGGCTGTGAAGCGTCTCATTCTGTCTCTGTTCTCAGAAGCAGCTCCCCATTGCCAGAAATTTCATGTCCCCAAAGGGCACAGAACAGCTTTGTGCTTTGACTGATTTGCTATCAACATCCTCAAGTCTTATTCCCACTATTTAATCCTATCAACAGAGGTGACCACCATGACTTTCCCAATGGTGTTGTGGCGCTAAGGTAAAGGTAAAAGACCCCTGGATGGTTAAGTCCAATTTGACTATGGGGTGCGGCACTCATCTCCGCTTTCAGGCCAAGGGAGCCGCCATTTGTCCGCAGACAGCTTTTCTGGGTCATGTGGCCAGCAGGACTAAACCGCTTCTGGCACACGGGACACTGTGACAAGTACCAGAGCGCACAGAAACGCCGTTTACCTTCCCATCGCAGCGGTACCTATTTATCTACACACGCTGGTGTGCTTTTGAACTGTTAGGTTGGCAGAAGCTGGGACAGAGCAATGGGAGCTCACCCCGTTGTGCTGATTCGAACTGCTGGCTTTCTGATCGGCAAGCCCAAGAGGCCACAGCACTACCAACATCCCCAAATTGTGACACCATGCCTGATGGGATGGGATGGGATGGTCTTACAGATGCTTATATCTTACTAGTGTCATTGAGCCCGTTAAATAAACGGGCACTAGGACATATGTTGTCAAACATTTGTAAAAACCCTCGCGAGCGGAGCCGTGCGCACGCGCCTGTCGCTTGCTGACTCACGCAGGAGGGCGGGCAGACGCGTGCGTTCCCTTCCCGAAGCCCCGGCACTTCTTTGGCCTCTCTTCACCCCCTCACCGGCTTTTAACACACCCACCACAGCCAACCCACCCCACCCACCCCAACCCGCCCACCAGCGCCGCGGCTTCCCTCCTTCTCACCTCTCCTCAGCGGCAGCAGAGTCCTCGCTCCCACTCAGCAGCTGCCCCCCAGTACATTCCAGAGAGAGCAGGCGAGGCGAACGGGACCCTCCATCCAACACCGACCGACCGACCGGCCAGAGCAGACCGTCCCGTCCTGCTCCGCCGCCGCCAACAAACAACACACGACTCTCAAGCACTGACGGACTGATTGACTGAACTGAGGGAGGGAGGGAGCTGAATGACTCGTGTCTCTGCACTCCAAGTCCCAACGGCTGCCCGTGGGGCACATGCGCAGTAGCGCAAACCCACGGACACAGGGACTGGATGCAGAGACACTTGGACTTTATTATATAGGATGACAATGATGGCCAAACTTGGCCCACCAGCTGTTTTGGGACTACAACTCCCATCATCCATAGCAAATAGGACCAGTGGTCAGGGGTGATGGGAATTGTAGTCCCAAAACAGCTGGGGGGCCAAGTTTGTCCATTACTGCCTTATGAGTAATACTGGCATCAGCCCAAGAAATTTTGCTGCCTGAGGTAAGGTATAGTGATTATAGTGGCACTTGAGAGAGCAGGGTTCGAATCCCCACTTGGCCATGAAGTTCTCTGGGTGACGTAGGGCCAGGCATCACCTCTCAGCCTAACAACCTCACAAGATTGTTGTGGGGATTAGCTGAGGTGGGGCAGAACCACTTATGTCACCTTGAGCTCCTTGGAGAAACAGGTGGGATATAAATGCAATCAAAAAGGAAATGCGTACATCAACAGGGCCATGGAATCATCCCCTGCACCAGTAAAAAGCACCTTCTGGTCGACTGATGGTAGTTGTGAGATTCCACAACAAGCCCTAAACAGCCTCAGCCCAGTATACCTGAAGGAGCGTCTCCACCTCCATCGTTCTGCCTGGACACTGAGGTCTAGCACCAAGGGCCTTCTGGCGGTTCCCTCACTGCAAGAAGCAAAGTTACAGGGAACCAGGCAGAGGGCCTTCTCAGTAGTGGCCCCAGCCCTGTGGAACACACTTCCATCAGATGCCAAGGAAATAAACAACTACCTGGCTTTTAGAAGATATCTGAAGGCTGCCCTGTTTAGGGAAGTTTTTAATGACTGATGTTTTAATGTATTTTTAATCTCCTGTTGGAAGCCACCCAGAGTGGCTGGGGAAATCCAGCCAGATGGGTGGGGTATAAGTAATAAATTATTATTATTATTATTATTATTATTATTATTATTATTATTATCATCAGACTTTTCGCTGCTAACCCACACAGCTGTGTGGAGATTCATTCATTCATTCATTCATTCATTCATTCATTCATTCATTCATTCATACATTACTCTTGAAAGCTGCGTCACTTTCGAGTGAAAGTGGAGGCGGAATGCCTAGACCAGGCACCCCCAAACCTCAGCCCTCCAGATGTTTTGGACTACAATTCCCATCATCCCTGACCACTGGTCCTGTTAGCTAGGGATCATGGGCGTTGTAGGCCAAAACATCTGGAGGGCCGCAGTTTGGGGGTGCCTGGCCTAGGCAATAATAAAAAAGGGTAAAAACTCGCTTCGTGGAGCACAAAAAGCCCACAGTTGACCATGCTGCAGTCGAGAAGACTGTGTTTTGTCTCCATGTTGCAGCTGGAAATCTGAGGAGTAAACAGAAGTGAAGCGGATATTTTGGAAAGGATTCTATCCCAGCCACCCAGCCAGCTACCGGTACTTCCCGTGCAACTTTTATCATCTAGCTGGCATGGCCATAAACCATTCTCCTTTTGTTCATAAAAGGTATTTTACGGCTCACAGCTGGAGAATGACCCTCTTGACAGTTCGGTGATGGCCATGGCTCAGAAGGAATGTCCACCTCTAGCTGCGCAAAAACGACAATTGTGCCTCGCCTTTGGTTTCTCCATGTGCCATCTTGAGACCCTGAGGTGAATGCCCTTTGGTCGCTGTGATTTATTCCCTGCCACCGGCAAATGGGTTCTTGCCGACTCTCTTAAAGACCTGGATTAGAGGCAGGCTTGGAACCTGATGCTTTGATCAGGGGGACCCTTATCCGGAGCGGCCTCTGAGGAGTTTGAACCCGCGCCATGTGAGGCTCTTACCTCAGCAATGGGCTTAGCCATTAGTCACCACCCTGCCCTTCAAAGCCTTCTCCGCCTCTGAACTTCGAAAGTTTGGTTTGGCAAATGGGGCGGCCAAGACTGCCAAATCTGACTGAAATGCAAGGGGAAAGGAAACGCTCCACAATGTTCTGGAAGCACATGTAAGGATGGGAAGGGGACTTGGGACAAAGCTGCTGACGGGATGTAGCCTGGGCCTATCCTTTTCACCTTTTTGGTTTTTGGTTTTTCTGTTTTTAAACTGTTTTGACTGATTACCTGTTTCTAATTTATCTGTAAGCCTCCTTGAGTCCCTGTAGGGGGGGAGCTGGGACATTATAAATGAATGAATGAATAAACAACAACAACAACAACAACAACAACAGAACAACAACAGGCAGTATTTTTAATACCGCTTTTCAATACTAATTTTACAGAGCCGTTTGCAGCATAAGAACATGATAATGTGACTATTTAAGCCAATTAAATAAAATGACAGGAGGGGTTGATTAAAAATTAGGTCCAGTCAGGTAGACGTTTATCAGAAAGCTGCCTCAAAAGCTAGACAAAACAGACCCATTTTTGTCAGCTTTTGGTAAGCACTCAGTGGTGGGGTGAGGAGTAAACCTCGGGGGGTGGGGGGTGGGGAGAGGTTCCACATTTGCATAGCTGCCAAGTCTCCCATTTTCCCTGGGAAATCCCCGTTTTCCCAGGTGTTCCTAGCTGAAAAAATGGATTTTTTTGTTTTTTCCCGGTTTATTCTGGCGCGGTGGCCATTTTGGAACTGGGCGGAGCATGCTCAGAAGTGACTTTTGATGCTGCTCTGTCCAGTTCCAAAATGGCTGCAGTGAGACTTCTGGCGCGGCGGCCATTTTGGAACTGGGCAAAGCAGCATCAAAAGTCACTTCTGAGCATGCTCCGCCCAGTTCCAAAATGGCGGCAGCGCTACTTCCGGTCTGCTATTTCCGGCCCGGTCCCTTATTTCTCTGACAGCAACTTGGCAGGTATGCATTTGGGGTGTGAGTGCTGAGAAGGCCATGCTAGGAAGTGGGTCAGGGTCACCAATGGGGCGCTCGTGGGCTCGCATCCATCTGAAGAGGCCTGGGTTGATGCCAAGAGCGTCGCATCCGAGACTAGACTTTATTTCACCCGGGTCAAAGACTCAGTTTGGCACACACACCCCAACGTACATTTGTGTACACACACAGAGAGACTGGGAATTTCAATGGTGCCCCTCTGAAGGCTTGTCCCGGGGGGTGGGGGGTGGACCGGCTACCCTCCCCATAGCTATGGCCCTGCCCTCTCCCCTTTCCAAAATTAACGTAAGAACATAAGAGTAGCCTGCTGAATCAGGCCAGTCAGTGGCCCATCGAATCAAGCATCCTGTTCTCACAGTGGCCAACCAGTTGCCTCGGTAGAAAACCGACTAGAGGGATCTGAGCACAAGAGCAACTCTCCCCTTTTGTGTCCCTATTTCCCAGGGATGTTCCTGATTTGGAGAAGCCGTCCTGGTTTCTGATTTGATCCACTAATGTCCTGTTTTCATTGGAAAAATGTTGGAGGGTGTGGACTTAACCGACCCCAGAGCCATCTGAAGGCAATCCTGTATAGGGAAGGTTTTCTTTTAATGTTTTATTATTGTTTTATATATGTTGGGAGTGGCTGGGGCAACCCAGTAAGATGTGTGGGGTATAAACAGTAAAAATGTCATTATGGTTACAGGTAGGTAGCCGTGTTGGTCTGGGTCGAAGTAAAATAAAAAAATTCCTTCAGTAGCACCTTAAAGACCAACTAAGTTAAGTTAAAGACTAACTAGTTAAAGTTAACTAAGTTAAGTTAAAGACCAACTAAGTTAAGTCAAAGACTAACTAGTTGGTCTTTAAGGTGCTACTGAAGGAATTTTTTTATTTTAATGTCATTATGGAATGGGATGTCCCTATTTTCATTGGAGAAATGTTGGAGGGTATAGGTTTCCAGCAGCTTTGACCCCCCCAAAGAATCAGCTCAGGTGGGTGGAAAGGTAGATCATTCCATCAGGCTGGCAGAAATGTTCTAGCTCTATGTTGAATTCCTCCCTATATTGTGTGTTTGTGTGCCACATGGACAAACGTACGCTAGACGGTGTCCTGGTCTGGAGAAACAAAAAACGTTTGTGCAGAACAGCATACTAGAAATGGTGGCATTTAACACTCTCAAGCGTTCTGTGAAAGGAGCTTATAAACTGGCAACTGTTTTCATCAACGAAACGCTTTAAAGAGCACTTGGTTAAAACTTTTGTGTGTTGAAACTTTGCACTTCAATAGGACAGAGAATTCTGGTAGACTAGAGTAAGGGAGGATTTGTGAGACGACAGAAAGAGAGGCATCTCAAAATGTGGAATCAAAGAGAAGAATTCGATTAACTCCTAGGCGGGGCTGTTTCTCATAGAGCCAGTCACGCTCTAAAGAGCCGACCGTGACGGATAAATATAGTTTCTGATCGTCTTTCACATTTGAACCTCTCGCTTTAAAGCTTCGTAATTGGAAACATCTCTGTGGGTGAATCGGGAGAGGGGCAGAAAAATTACGCATGTTCTGGCTGGCGTTTCCGAGAGCACAACACGGCGTTTGGGGCAACTCAACTCAACTCAACACAGAAACGGCCGATCTGTCTTACAGTATTGCCTTGGCCTTGCAGCCTGCATATGGTTTTCAACTTCTCCCGCCTCTGAAGTACCCGGTTCTGTCTTCAAGTTGAGCTGACGCATTAGGGAACCCTCCACTCTTATGTTTCTGGTTTTGTGCATCATGGTGGCTAGCAGTCTCAATGGCTGTGTCTTACCTCCAGTGGAAAAGAGGTATGTCTTTGAGCATCAGTTGGTGGGAATCGAACGTGGGGAGAAAGCCGTTGATCAGGCGAATAGCCCATCTAGGCCGGCATCCTGTTCTCACAGAAGCCAACCAGCTGCCCCAATGGGAAGCCAGCAAGCAGGATCCAGCCAGAAGAGGCCTCTCCCCTCCTGTGGCTCCCAGCGCCTCGAACTCAGAAGCATTGCTGCTTCTGACTGTGGAGTCAGAGCATAGCTATTGAGCCATTGAATTTGCCCGATCCTCTTTCCTCCCTTTTTAAAAAATATCATAAATAAATAAGAATAAAAATGTGTGCCCCACCACCCGAGACCATCCCATTGTAGATAACCAACCTCCCAAAATTTCAACACCTCTTGCAGTGAGATGGTTGGACAGTGTTCTCGAAGCTACCAACATGAGTTTGACCAAACTGCGGGAGGCAGTGCAAGACAGGAGTGCCTGGCGTGCTATGGTCCATGGGGTCACGAAGAGTCAGACATGACTAAACGACTAAACAACAAGTAAAGAAAAAAGAAAGAAGTATGTCACGTATATTCCTTATTCTACTGCTGATACAACTCCATAGGAAGCCACATACCATTGGCCCATCTAGCTCAGTATCGACTGCACTGGCTGGCAGCAGCTCTCCAGGGATTCAGATAGGGAATGTTCCCAGCCTTGCCTGGAGATTCCAGGGATTGAACCTGCGATCTTTTGCATGCAAAGCAGATGTTCTACCACTGAGCGATTGCCCTTCCCAAACCCAGAGCTGCAGGCTTGTACCCTCCTATGGCAGGTGGTGATAGGGACGCGGGTGGCTCTGTGGGTTAAACCACTGAGCCTAGAGCTTGCCGATCAGAAGGTCGGCAGTTCGAATCCCCGCAAAAGGGTGAGCTCCCGTTGCTCGGTCCCAGCTCCTGCCAGCCTAGCAGTTCGAAAGCATGTCAAAGTGCAAGTAGATAAGTAGGTACCACTTCGGCGGGAAGGTAAACGGCATTTCCGTGTGCTGCTCTTGTTTGCCAGAAGCGGCTTTGTCATGCTGGCCACATGACCCAGTAAAGCGAGATGAGTGCCGCAACCCCAGAATCGTCCGCGACTGGACCTAATGGTCAGGGGCCCCTTTACCTTTACCCTCCTATTAGGCGAGATTTCCTGAGCTACAGTTCTCCCTGCCTGAGATCTTGAACAGAGCTGTTCTTTTTATTCGTCTCTTTCTAAAAAAAAAAAAGTTTATTACCACACTTCAGCCCTTCCCCTAATAATATAAACAACTGTCAAAACAGATTTATACCGAGTTGATGAGGCTTTCAAATAGTGTTAGGGATAGTGTCAGAAACGCATAAGCCTGATTGCCACAGACTCCCAGTCCAGGCGCATATTGTGGGGTTTGTCAGCTCACGTAATTACATTGGGCAGGCTGAACACATTCACTCAGAAACAGGAATACGGGACAGCAGGTAACATGGTACAAGACCCTCTCCAGCTCTTTGAGTCTCTAATCCTCTGGAGAGAATTTTTCTGATTCTAGAAAACTGGAGGCTCCAGTTGCATATATAAGCACTGAAATACATACTAAGGATTATCATGCAGTGCAGCCTTCCAGGGACCGTGAAGCACCATCACTGGCCAGATCAAAGATTTGTAGGCCCCCCAATGTCTCTAGTCAGGGGGACAGAGTAGCTTCCTGGCTCTAAGCCTGATGCTGACCCTCCAGGGACAGTCCCGGATTTACAGAAGCCGTCCCAGTTTCTGAATTGATCCCAGAATGTCCCACTTTTCCTTAAGATGTCCCTATTTTCATCAGAGAAATAGAATTATATAATCGTAGAGTTGGAAGAGACTACGAGGGCCATCCAGTCCAACCCCCTGCCAAGCAGGAAACACCATCAAAGCATTCCTGACAGATGGCTGTCAAGCCTCCGCTTAAAGACCTCCAAAGAAGGAGACTCCACCACACTCCTTGGCAGCAAATTCCACTGCCGAACAGCTCTTACTGTCATGAAGTTCTTCCTAATGTTTAGGTGGAATCTTCTTTCTTGTAGTTTAAATCTATTGCCCCATGTCCGCTTCTCTGGAGCAGCAAAAAAACAACCTTTCACCCTCTTCTATATGACATCCTCTTATATATTTGAACATGGCTATCATATCACCCCTTAACCTTCTCTTCTCCAGGCTAACATACCCAGCTCCTTAAGCCATTCCTCATAAGGCATCATTTCCAGGCCTTTGACCATTTTGGTTGCCCTCTTCTGGACACGTTCCAGCTTGTCAGTATCCTTCTTGAACTGTGGTGCCCAGAACTGGACACAGTACTCCAGGTGAGGTCTGACCAGAGCAGAATACAGTGGTACTATTACTTCCCTTGATCTAGATGCTATACTCCTATTGATGCAGCCCAGAATTGCATTGGCTTTTTTAGCTGCTACAAGAAATGTTGGAGGGTATGGAGTTATGAGACCCCCGAGCCAAGGAGAACCATTAGAAGACGTCTGAAGGTAGCCCTGTCTAGGGAAGTTGTTTAATGTTTAATGTTTTCTTATGTTTTTATATATGTTGGAAGCTGCCCAGAGTGGCTAGGGCTAGCCTGGTATAAATAAAATAAAATAAAATAAAATAAAATAAAATAAAATAAAATAAAATAAAAGCAGTAGTAGGATATTGTACCTGTCCTTCACCATAAGATCCCAAGGAAGGTTAAAGCAATAGAACAAATGATTATTCGTGGATGTTGTTTTTTAAAAAACAAATTAATTAATTACCATGCTAAAACAGAATGGTATAAATTCAGCCCAAGAGGTGGGCCCCACAAAACCAGGGCAAAGAGCTGCAACTTCAGCACAGGCCAGAAGCTGTACTATAAGGATGCTAGAAAAAGCTCTGTAGGGCGGGAGATCCCACAGTTCAAGGGCTGCCACAGAGAAGCTCCGTCCCAGGCTGCCATTCCCTGCACTTTTGAGAGTGGTGGAACTATCAAGAGAGCTCCTTCTGCAGAGCTTAGCAGACAAGAAGGTTGGTAGGAGTGGAGATGGTCTTTCAGATATTTTGTGCCTAAGTTATTAGAGCTTTAAGAGACTCTAAAAAGCAGAGACATCACCTTGCCTACAAAGGTCCATATAGTTAAAGCTATGGTTTTCCCAGTAGTGATGTATGGAAGTGAGAGCTGGACCATAAAGAAGGCTGATCGTCGAAGAATTGATGCTTTTGAATTATGGTGCTGGAGGAGACTCTTGGAGGAGACTCCCCATGGACTGCAAGAAGATCAAACCTATCCATTCTGAAGGAAATCAGCCCTGAACGCTCCCTGGAAGGACAGATCCTGAAGCTGAGGCTCCAATACTTTGGCCACCTCATGAGAAGAGAAGACTCCCTGGAAAAGACCCTGATGTTCGGAAAGATGGAGGACACAAGGAGAAGGGGACGACAGAGGACGAGATGGTTGGACAGTGCTCTCGAAGCTACAAACATGAGTTTGACCAAACTGCGGGAGGCAGTGGAAGACAGGAGTGCCTGGCGTGCTATGGTCCATGGGGTCATGAAGAGTCGGACACGACTAAACGACTAAACGACAACAACAACAACAACAACAACAACAACAACAACAACAACAACAACAAAGAGAGGTGAGCTGTAAGGCTCAAACAGCCTTTCTAGGAGCACGTTGCTCACTGGGATCTCTCCATGGTGCTGAAATAACCAACCATCCTTGGTCCATGGGATACTGCATGGAAGCAAAGCAGGATGGCTGTGATAATACTCCATCACGTATATAATCATCTTCATCTTCTTCTTCTTTACTCATGCAAAACTAATGCATACCAGCCTAGGAATCCCTCTCATTTTGGATTGATTGAGCTGGATAGAGATTATTTAATTCAATTTCCAAGCATTTTGAAACAAATGCATTGAGGTGCATTTGGTGGTTGAGGGCCTTTTGGTGGTTCCCTCCCTACGAGAAGTGAGGTTGCAGGGAACTAGGCAGAGGGCCTTCTCAGTAGTTGCGCCCGTCCTGTGGAATGCCCTCCCACCAGATGTCAAGGAAATAAACAACTACCTGACTTTTAGAAGACATCTGAAGGCAACCCTGTATAGGGAAGTTTTTCATGTTTGATATTTTATTGTTTTTTTTAATATTCTGTTGGAAGCCCCCCAGAGTGGCTGGGGAAACCCAGCCAGATGGGCAGGGTATAAATAATAATTTATTAATAGTAGTAGTAGTAGGCTGTTTTTGGACTACAACTCCCATCATCCCTAGCTAACAGGACCAGTGGTCAGGGATGATGGGAATTGTAGTCCCAAAACCGCTGGAGACCCAAGCTTGGACCAACTCTGCACTATATCATAGGAACATACAAAGTGTCTGCTGGATAATGCTAATTCCCCATCTAGTCCAGCGTTCTCTTCTCACAGTGGCCAACCAGATACCCATTCTGATGCATTAGGGAGGGTGATGGTAAATGGAAATGGAACCCGCCCCCATCGAAGAAGAAGAAGAAGAAGAAGAAGAAGAAGAAGAAGAAGAAGAAGAAGAAGAAGAAGAAGAAGTTGTTAGTTGTACTAGTTTTTCTAGGTCACCTTCAAAGGTAGCCCCACATAGAGTGCATTGCAGTAGTCCAAACGGGAGATAACTAGAGCATGCACCACTCTGGCGAGACAGTCTGCAGGCAGGTAGGGTCTCGGCCTGCGTACCAGATGGAGCTGATAGACAGCCGTCCTGGACACAGAATTGACCTGCGCCTCCATGGACAGCTGTGAGTCTAAAATGACCCCCAGGCTGCGCACCTGCTCCTTTGGGGGCACAGTTGCCCCATTCAGGACTAGGGAGTCCCCCACACCCACCCGCCCCCTGTCCCCCCAAAACAGTACTTCTGTCTTGTCAGGATTCAACCTCAATCTGTTAGCCGCCATCCATCCTCCAACCGCCTCCAGGCACTCACACAGGACCTTCACCGCCTTCACTGGTTTCGATTTGAAACAGAGGTAGAGCTGGGTATCATCCGCATACTGATGGACACCCAGCCCAAACCCCCTGGCGGTTTTCTGGTTTTTGAACTGGTAGCTACCAGAAAGAGCTGCCAAAACAAACTCTGCTGGCAGTGGCGACGCAAGAAGGGGAGGACACACAGGGAAACAATTGCAAGCTAACAAAACAAATCTAAGTGCGACAACTGAATAATGAAACAAATGTGACTGTAACAAAGATAAACAAAAGAAGGGTTGAAGAACAAAACAAGCGCAGCAGTGAAATTAAAAACTTATTGTTTTGCATCCCTGATGCCTGACATGCTAACTATTCACAGGCAGATTATTTCATTGACTTCCAACATTTCACAGGCCAAATCAGGAACACACACTTGTCGTAGTGCCTTAGATCTTACAACCAAGGGTCATTGCCCAAGCTCTACACACATACACACACAGGGGGGGAATATACATGCACCACAATTCATGTGTCAGTAACCTCATGATTGGACTACAGTGGTACCTTGGTTTGCAACCATTTAATAATAATAATAATAATAATAATAATAATAATAATAATAATAATTTATTTATTTATACCCCGCCCATCTAGCCGGGTTCCCCCAGCCACTCTGGGCGGCTTCCAACAAAACATTAAAATACAGAAATCCATCAAACATTAAAAGCTTCCCTAAACAGGGCTGCCTTAAGATGCCTTCTAAAAGTCTGGTAGTTGTTTTCTCTTTGACATCTGATGGGAGGGCGTTCCACAGGGCGGGCGCCACTACCGAGAAGGCCCTCTGCCTGGTTCCCTGTCACTTAGCTTCTCGTAGCGAGGGAACCGCCAGAAGGCCCTCAGCACTGGACCTCAGTGTCCGGGCAGAACGATGGAGGTGGAGACGCTCCTTCAGGTATACTGGACCAAGGCCGTTTAGGGCTTTAAAGGTCAGCACCAACACTTTGAATTGTGCTCGGAAACGTACTGGGAGCCAATCACGTCAAACCCGGAAGTGTGTGTCCCTTTTTTTGGATTGCAACCCATTTTGGGGAGGGGGGCCCCATTGGCGAAAGTGCGCCTTGTCTTGGTTTACAACCGGACCCCCAGAACAGATTATGGTTGTAAACCAAGGTACCACTGTACTGCAATGTGCTGGTAGTTGAGTAGTACACCTGGTCATGTAGACATCACACTTCTGCTAAGGCAGGGATGTCCAACAGGTCAATCAGGATCGACTGGTTGATCCCCGGGAAGTTCTTGTCGACCGTGGTCAACCGTGGGCTCGTTTTCAATTGGCATAAAAGCATCCGGCCCCGGCCCCTCAACCCGTCCTCCATTTTCTCATGATCGCTGGAACGGGAGTTATCGCTGTGAGGTAGATTGTTTCCTTAGCAATCTTTTGGTGAGCTGGTGAGCGACTTTTCCTCTTTCCCCTTTACTCGTTTTTTGCATATTTCTCTCAACAACGTGACTTTCCTCCCTTACAAAAGCTCAACGTTTGACCCAACCCCCCCAAAAAACAGGACTTTCCTCCCTAAAGAAAGCTCAACAACTTTGATCTGAAACCCCCCTCCCCCAAAAATGGGACTTTCCTCCTTTAAAAAAGGCCCCAAAAGGGGTAGATCACTGCCAATTTTTTATCTCTGTGAGTAGATCGCAGTCTCTTGGGAGTTGGACGTCCCTGTACTAAGGGAACTGCACTGGCAACCAATGAGCTATCAGGCTATGTTCAAGGTTTTGTTGTAACCTATGAGGCTCAGCAGGGACGCGGGTGGCGCTGTGGGTTAAACCACAGAGCCTAGGGCTTGCCGATCAGAAGGTCAGCAGTTCGAATCCCTGCGACAAGGTGAGCTCCCGTTGCTCGGTCCCTGCTCCTGTCAACCTAGCAGTTCGAAAGCACATCAAAGTGCAAGTAGATAAATAGGTACCGCTCCGGCGGGAAGGTAAACGGCGTTTCCGTGAGCTGCTCTGGTTCGCCAGAAGCGGCTTTGTCATGCTGGCCACATGACCCGGAAGCTGTACGCCGGCTCCCTCGGTCAGTAAAGCGAGATGAGCGCTGCAACCCCAGAGTCATCCGCGACAGGACCTAATGATCAGGGGTCCCTTTACCTTTATGAGGCTCAGTACCAGGTTGCCTGCTTTTGAATTATGGTGCTGGAGGAGACTCTTGAGAGTCCCATGGACTGCAAGAAGATCAAACCTATCCATTCTTAAGGAAATCAGCCCTGAGTGCTCCCTGGAAGGACAGATCGTGAAGCTGAGGCTCCAATACTTTGGCCACCTCATGAGAAGAGAAGACTCCCTGGAAAAGACCCTGATGTTGGGAAAGATGGAGGGCACAAGGAGAAGGGGACGACAGAGGACAAGATGGTTGGACAGTGTTCTCGAAGCTACGAACATGAGTTTGACCAAACTGCGGGAGGCAGTGGAAGACAGGAGTGCCTGGCGTGCTCTGGTCCATGGGGTCACGAAGAGTCGGACACGACTAAACGACTAAACAACAAACAACAACAACCAGGTTGCCAGAAGGATCACCTGGATATACCTGGATCATCTGGGGAAATGACACCACACCTTGCAGAGTGTCTCAAGGAGATGACCCCAAAATTGGCCTTTTCCACCATTGCCCCTGCACTCCGAAAAACCATCCCCATTGCCATTTAGGAAGCATCAGCCATCAGCTGCTCCAGATGTTCTGTAAAGTCACTTCCAACGAATGCCTTGCCCTCAAGAGGGAGGCTGCCCATCACCTCTCTGCATGAAGAACTCTTGGCTTTGTACTGGATTGCAGCTTTTGCGGCTTGCCCTGCAGAGGGAGGCTGCCCGGCGCCTCTCTGCGTGAAAACCTCTTAGCGCTGTGCTGTATCGCAGCTTTTGTCTTCTGGGTGCAGCTTTCCCAGGGCAACCATTTAGGGTGGGGGTGGGGGTAGAATTGCCTGGGAATCAATTGCCAGCTCCCCCAGGAGCCCTGCCTTCAGAGAAGCCAAAAGGCTGTGGGTTAGCCAACCCAAACTGAAAATGTGCGAACAAGGTCTGAGTCAACAATATGTGTCGCCCCGCTCTCGCTCTCTCCTTGGCACGCGGCTGAGATTTTTTCAGCAGGGAAATATCAGAAGAGCAGCCAGCCTTTAACAAACAACGGCAATGTTTGTCTGCTGGACGAGAAAGAAAGGAAAGGAGTTGGATGCCCTCGCCTTGTCGACTTGCAAAGGGAACGCACAGAGCAAGACAATGGTCTTTGTGCAACGAGCCAGCACCTCCAGGAGTAAGCTCACCGGAGGGAAGCAGAGCTGGATCGGGAGCGCAGCGACCCAAAGACCACAGGCTAAACAAGTCAAATATAAAATATTAAGTGCCGCCGAATGAGGCTCAGCCAACTGCTCTCTGGGCACTGGCAGGCAATGCTTTGTTGAATCCAAATAGGAAACCCTCCTTGAAGTCCATGCCAGCTGCAAGAGTTAGGCTTGGCGAGCGCACAGGGAGGCCAGCATGTTTGGGGACATTTGTCAGCTTTTGTTCGGTGCGGTCAGCCCCAAAGGCCGTGTGAAGCTGCCTCCCACTGGGTCAGATCATTAGCCCATCTGTGCAACATCCCTCCAAGGTCTCAAAGAGATTTGCTATCTGGGGTCCCTGATTGTTTCGACCCGACCCCCCCCCCCCAATCCAGGGATCCTGTTCAGGGATTTTTTTTTAGTGTTTGATGCTGCGTTGTGTTTTTTGTTGGGAGCTGCCTAGAATGGCTGGAGCAACCCAGTCAGATGGGCAGCATATAAAATTGTTGTTGCTGCTGCTGAATGTGCAAAGTTAGAATCATAGAGTTGGAAGAGACCACAAGGGCCATCCAGTCCAACCCCCTGCCGAGCAGGAAACACCATCAAAGCATTCTTGACATATGCCTGTCAAGCCTCTGCTTAAAGACCTCCAAAGAAGGAGACTCCACCACACCCCTTGGTAGCAAATTCCACTGCCGAACAGCTCTTACTGTCATGAAGTTCTTCCTAATGTTTAGGTGGAATCTTCTTTCTTGAAGTTTGAATCCATTGCTCCGTGTCCGCTTCTCTGGAGCAGCAGAAAACAATCTTTCTCCCTCCTCCATATGGCATCCTTTCATATATTTGAACATGGCTATCATATCACCCCTTAACCTTCTCTTTTCCAGGCAGTGAGAGATTTTACTTTCTTGGGCTCCTTGATCACTGCAGATGGTGACAGCAGCCACGAAATTAAAAGACGCCTGCTTCTTGGGAGAAAAGCAATGACAAACCTAGACAGCATCTTAAAAAGCAGAGACATCACCTTGCCTACAAAGGTCCGTATAGTTAAAGCTATGGTTTTCCCAGTAGTGATGTATGGAAGTGAGAGCTGGACCATAAAGAAGGCTGATAGTCGAAGAATTGGTGCTTTTGAATTATGGTGCTGGAGGAGACTCTTGAGAGTCCCATGGACTGCAAGAAGATCAAACCTATCCATTCCTAAGGAAATCAGCCCTGAGTGCTCACTGGAAGGACAGATCGTGAAGCTGAGGCTCCAATACTTTGGCCACCTCATGAGAAGAGAAGAATCCTTGGAAAAGACCTTGATGTTGGGAAAGATGGAGGGCACAAGGAGAAGGGGACGACAGAGGACGAGATGGTTGGACAGTGTTCTCGAAGCTACGAACATGAGTTTGACCAAACTGCAGGAGGCAGTGGAAGACAGGAGTGCCTGGCGTGCTATGGTCCATGGGGTCACGAAGAGTCGGACACGACTAAACGACTAAACAACAACAACTCCAGGCTAAACATAACCAGCTCCCTATTTTGGTTGCCCTCCTCTGGACACGTTCCAGCTTGTCAGTATCCTTCTTGAACTGTGGTGCCCAGAACTGGACACAGTACTCCAGGTGAGGTCTGACCAGAGCAGAATACAGTGGTACTATTACTTCCCTTGATCTAGATGCTATAGTTGTCCTAAAGTAAGTGAGGTTAGTGGTTCATCTAGGCCAGTTTTTGCTTTCTCAGACTGGCAAATGTTCTCCAAGGCCTCAGGAAGAGCAAGAGGCCTTTCTGAGCAATGCTAGCTAAGATTCCTGGCTGCAGTGTTGTCTCCCAATGGGTGAGATTCCTGTTCCACCCACATATCAAAAGAAGAGTGTGGTGTAGTGGTTAGAGCTTCAGACTAGGACCAGGGAAACCCAGCTTTGCCTTATGAAGCTCACTTGGGCTAGTCTCTGCTTCCAAATCTGACCTACCTCACAGGGTTGTTGTGAGGACAATACATGCAGGCAGAGAACCACGAACACTGCCTTGAACTTACTTGAGGAAAAGATGGCATAGAAAAGCAACAGATCAATAAAAAAATTGCCAGGACACCACTGCCCAAAACACCATGGGCATTACTCTTAAAAATAAGACCATGGCTACAAAAGAAAACTAGTGGTAGGAGATATGTATTATTCACCATTTTTTTCCTTTAAATTTCCCCTTGCTTGGTACCAATTAATGTTTTTATTATCGGGAGTGGGCTTGGACCAATGGTACCAAGTTGTATGGGAAACAGCCCTGCTAGAAAAACTGACCAGTAAGCTGAAACTGACACGGGGACAAACAGAAGAAGACACCTTCACCCCAGTATGGTTCCCCTTCATCACTTATACAACCCAACAGGACAATGACAAAAGCTTACCGGCAGCATACAAATCAATATGGCTAACTTGATCAAAACACCCTCCCCCCCCCCACTCACGCAAGAAATTAAGGATCATCACAGCCAACCATGAATGAACAACCACATTCTAAGACAAATCCTGACCTCTCTCACCAACAAAGAAGCACGAACAAACAACAGAGAACCTGCACAAACGACGCTGACGCCGAACCCCATCACATATCAAGAAAAACAGAAATATCGGCAATTCACCACACCCAACCCCCCTTCCCACCTACCTCTTTCCCCCCTTCCTCATAATGTCTCAACAAGTTATAATCGATGTGTAAAAATGATGCATGAAAAAAAAAGAGTCATTGCACTATCTTTGTAACCTAAGAAAATCTTTAATAAAAATAATTACAAAAAAAAAAAAAGGATACCCTTCGTGTCCGTACTGCCAGCAGCTCCCCCTAGTGGAGATCTTTAAAAAGCAATTTCCCAATTCCTCCTAATCTATTTCTTCCACATACCCGGTGGACGTTACAGAACTGGGGGCCTGATCCTGGGCGTGCAAACCTACAAGCAAGTCAAAATTAGTTCCAGTGGTGTTATTCCCCAAATAAGGCCGTGGAAGGGCTGCAGCTGGAGAGTAAGATCAAATCAGAATATATTCCTTTCATGTTCTCTTATTGGCTCCTCGCCCTAATAGTTTATGCCTACAGTTTGGGCTCCCCTACCAGTTCAACGGGCCCCAGCCCACACTGATTCTTTTTATTCCGCCCCTTGGTAAGCCTGATACTCACTTTGGGAAATATTTGAAATGGAGAGTTAAATTTCCGAGCTGTTAAGAGTTGAACAATGCCACTCTTATAACAAATAATGGCTATTGTTATTATCATGGTTCTTTAGACTGAGAGGAGATGTGATAGCTATCTTCAGATACTTGAAGGGAACAGACACAGAGAATCATAGAACTGTAGAGTTGGAAGGGACCCCCAAGGGCCATCTAGTCCAACCCCTGCAATGCAGGAATCTCAGCTAAAGCATCCAAGAGAGATGGCCATCCAACCTCTGCTTTCAAACCTCCAGGGATCCACCACCTCCCAAGGGAGACCATTCCACTGTCAAACAGCTCTAACTGTCAGAAAGTTCTTCCTGACGTTTAGTCGGAATCTCCTGTGTTGTAACTTGAAGTCATTGGTTCGAGTCCTACCTTCCAGAGTAGGAGAAAACAAGCTTGCTCCCTCTTCCATGTGACAGCCCTTGAGATATTTGACGATGGCTATCCTATCTCCTCTCAGACTCCTCTTTTCCAAGCTAAGCATCCCCAGCTCCTTCAACCGTTCCTCATAAGGCTTGGTTTCCAGACCCTTGATCATCTCAAGACTCCTTCAGAAGGTGATAGACTCGTCTTCCTTGGCAGTTTTCAGACAGAAGTTGGATGGCCATCTGTCATGGGTGCCTTAGTTTAGATGCCTACATTGCAGGGGGTCAGAAGTTGGATCTGTCAGACTAGAAGACCCTTGGGGCCCCTTCAAACTCTACAATCCTGGGATTCAATTTCCTACAAGCTGCTTTGAGGACAAATACAGAGAAACTAGGACTAGGACTCACTGCTGGAGGGGAGAAGAAATGGAAAATCTGGAGTAAGGAAGAGAAATGGAATGGAGCCGCTGGAATCTTGAGCAGCTGCACTCCACATGCCAACATTTTGGCTGCTTACAACACCAAACTGTTAAATCACCATTTGAAGCCCATGACTCCCGTGCCCTGCGAGAATCCTGGGAGCTGTAGTTTAACCTCAGCACCCCTAAGCAAGCTACAGTTCCCAAGATTCATTTGGGAGGGAGTTCTGTTCATTCAATGGCCTCTAAACGCCCGGTGGGCGCACAGGGTGAGCTGAGGAGCCTCACCTGCGGGTGCTACGATGTCTGATCTCACAACGAATTCCGCTCTTTCCATTTTAATGCAGCAGACACTCAGAAAGGCATTCAGCAGCCGTTTCCATCTGGCTAGGGAGCAGGATCCTGGCATGTGGCAGCCATGTGGTGAGAACCATTTCCACGTGCATACGTTACGGGCAAGACGTGCCTCCCCTTTCCAAGCCAAGCCAGTGATTTAACTCTCAGCGATCCCAGGGAAAGGGATGGTCTGAAATATTAGAATTTCAGAGTTGGAAGGGGTCCCGAGGGTCATCTAGTCCAACCCCCTTCAATGCAGGAATCTTTTGCCCAATGTGGGTCTCGAACCCACATCCCTCAGGGTGCAGAGTCTCATGCTCTACCAGCTGAGCTATCCCCACCCACCCAGACTGCTCTACAGCAAATTTGAACACCCTAACACATTTTAAAAAGACATTGGGTGGTGACCCCGCTAAGTCAGGGATGGGAGCTTCCGGCCCAGGGTTCAAGAGCAGCCCTCCCACAGTCCCTGAGACTCCTTCTCAGACCAACTTGAAGCTCCACTTTTCAGTCCAAGTCTGGTTTAGAGATAAAAAAAAAACAGTAGTCAGTGGCACCTGGTCAGTAGATTGAACAGGAACACGGGCCATTTGGTGCCTTCTCCACTAGGGTGAGGTGTGTTGTATTTCTATTTAGTTTATAGTTATTGTGGGATGTAATCCACTGGGAGCAGTCAAGTACAACATTCCTTGTAATGCTAGAGAAGACATGCGAGGCAGCCAGTCGAAACGTGCTGTTCCTCCTGGCTAGAGCATCCTTCCTTTTGCATGTGATAGGTGGGCATGACCTAACCTGTCCAGGTAACAAAAGGACAAGTCACGCAGCACACCTCCCTCTCTTTTTGGCTTCCTTCTTCATTTGACCAGCTTCTAGCTAAGACTGCTCTGCTAGCTCTCAGCTAGCAGAAGCCCTGGGATTATTCCCCCATATGGGGTAGATCCACATGTACATATTTGTAACTAAGTCTGGCTTCAGGAATCCAACCGTGAACTGATGTGAGTAAACTTCTTTTATTGACTTTGAATAAGACCGTGGTGTCTTTATTCTTTTAGGAGGGATTCAAGTGGTCTTACCAGGAAAATATTAGAACACATTTCAATCTGGACAAGACAATTGTCTTAAGAAACTCACATGAGTTTGCAACAGGTTTTCTGCTGTGTAAAAGGGAATGCACTCTGCTACGTAAAGGAACTTGCTAGCGCAAGTTAGGGAGGATATTAATAAACAATATATCCTCTCCTGCCACCCTGAACATTCCCACAGTTATTAATCCTACATTTGTGTCTATATGCATACATTACCATGTGCAAATCTTATGCAAATAGGTGTCCTCTTTTCTGCATAACTCAACACCCTAGGCCAAACTCACAGGTTGATATCACAGGCTAGAGTTGGGTCAGCCAAAATCAGCTATCAGAGGAATCAAGAAACAACTTGGAATGAAATGACACGAACTTTAGGTAAAGCCTAAACTGTTGGGCTGACTTGAGTAATATTTCTCGACGATCCCTGGCAATCAGAAAAGTCCACCTTTCAATGATCTGACCAATTTTCCTTAGCTAAAAGCGGCTGGGAGAGAAAGCTATACATTACACACACACACACACACACCCCATCCATGTTGGTGGTACATTTAAAGAGATTGTGTGCAATAAATATGGGCAAATGGTAGGTTCTGATCTCTTGGCTGGGGAGTGGCTGGGGAGACTCAGCCAGATGGGCAGGGTATAAATTATTATTATTAGGTAAAGGCTAAAGGGACCCCTGACCATTAGGTCCAGTCGTGACCGACTCTGGGGTTGCGCGCTCATCTCGCATTATTGGCCAAGGGAGCCGGCGTACAGCTTCCAGGTCATGTGGCCAGCATGACAAAGCCGCTTCTGGCAAACCAGAGCAGCACATGGAAACGCCGTTTACCTTCCCGCTTGAAGCGGTACCTATTTATCTACTTGCATTTTGACGTGCTTTCGAACTGCTAGGTTGGCAGGAGCTGGGACCAAGCAACGGGAGCTCACCCCGTCACAGGGATTCGAACCTCTGACCTTCTGATCAGCAAGCCCTAGGCTCAGTGGTTTAACCACAGCGCCACCAATAATAATATTATTATTATCTTGGTGATTTGCAGAAGTTCAGCAAGGCGGCTTGACTCCCAATGGTTTAACAACAGCAACAACAAAACAATTCTTTTTCTACCTAAATTGGGGTGAAGAAATGCTATCGAGCCGCAGGTGTCTGTGTTGAAAAGACCATGAATTCAGTTCCGGTACTGTAAATAAATCTATGGGCTTTCATTCTGTCTGCCGTTTGAACCTAACTGTGGGTTGGTAGATCTTGGGGGTTCCAGTAAGAAACCAAGTTAAAATTGCACGCATTCCCCCAACTAAGTTCACTGTTGGGGCAGATACATGAATGAGCAAGGATAATGCTTTTCTCAGGCCTAGCTGGACCTTGGGTTTTATGCCTGCACCCTGACACATGGTTTAAAGTACGTCGCAAAACGGCAAATTGTCACACAATGCCCGGGCAGATTTTTTAAAAAATAAATAAAAATAAAATAATAATTAAAGGCAACACTTACAACCACTTGATTCCGTTGCAGGTCCCATTCTGCAGGACGAAAGCCAGGAAAAAGGCTACCAAAAATTGCCGCGTCATCTTTGCCCGTTTCTACCTCTCTCTTGTAGCCACGAAATCTCCTCGGGAGAAAATAAAAGTCGCTTTTGGGAAAAGAAAAATCCCTCCTTTGTGGGGGGGGGGAGAGGAATTCCTCCAACACCAACCTGAAATTGAGGAAGGGGGAAAGAAAACAAAAATAGGTTAGCACCGTGCCTTTTTACATCTGTACCGATAGAGAAACGCAACGCCTCAAACTGCAAAGGAGTGGTTTGCGAATCACGAACGAAATTCGGATTCCCGCCACCACGGAGTCCCCCTGTTCTTGATAGAATCCATGTAGTCACAGAGACAGGCAGACTGGACGGCTTGAATTACAGCAAAGGCACTCAAGTCCGATTGCATGGTTTTGGTTAACTCTGCCTATGGCCGATTTTCATTCTTTATCCTGCCTTTATCCCTCCCCCTCTCCCCATTTATATATATATATATATATATATGTATGGCTGAGAAGAGGAAAGGGGGGGGAAATGTATGGACATCAAATCTCCACCCTCCCTGGAGGTTTTAATCTTCATCCTTTTTTCATTTGCAAATATATTAAAAGTCGAGTGGAGGGAAAGAGCGCTTTTTTTAAGGAGACGAATTACAGGAACGGATGTGGCCTAATGGATATGCCCCTCTCTCCTCGCAGATGTTGGAGGCTGCCTGGAGTGCTTGCGAGGGATGCTCGGAGCTGCCTCCTGCCTCTTGATTTCCTTCGCACCTCATTGGGTCGAGTATCTCACTTCTCCCACATACTCAAACACCTGGACCCCAAGGAGCAACCGCAGCTGGGAATAAGCACGCAATTGCAAACAGCCTCTCCGCAGGATCATCGCAGGAGGGGTGTGTGTGGAGGGGATAATAATAGTCCAGGATTTAAATGCATTTACCGAATCCTTCTCTTCACTCAATGACCTCAGAAAGAGCACACACATGAAATGCCTCAAGGCAAGGGGGGAATATTGCACCAGTTTTCCCGATTATATCGCTAGCATTTCTGTCCTGCTTCCTAGCATTCCTTTTTCACACCTGCATTATGGAACCGAGGCTTTTGGACCAATATACTGGCATGCCGTGCTAAATGTCATGCACACCAGCGGGTAACAGCAACAGACATTACTGGACAATGTTGCTACTCTCCCCCCCCCCCCACTTTCTACACTTGCACATTTCTGTTCCCAGCTTATTCCTCCATGAAAATGGCGGGTATTAACTGTCTGCTTTTATACTGCTAAAGCGTGTTCAATTTTCAACTTTCAAATTCCAAAAAACAAGGGGTGCTAAAAAAAAAGAGGACTTTCGAACTCAAAAGATATTTTGGTTCAATCAATATAATTTAGTTTTGCTCGGTAAATGAAATGTTGTGTAAAATTGCACAGAAATTGTTAAAAATGATTGCCAAGTACTTGCAGCGATTATTTTATTTTATTTCTATATTGTACCTACTTTTAATGACCTGGCATTTTCAGGAAGCAGAATTAAAATTATTTGGTTCGCTGGAATGGCTCAGAGACACTGAATTTCAGGGTTGTGGGTTCAAGCCCCATCTTGGAGAAAATAATTTCTTCATTGCAGGGGGTTGGACTAGATGACCTTTGGGGTCCCTTCCAACTCTACAATTTTGTGGGTTGTTCAACCCAAGAGCAGTTTGTTTGCTTCTTAATCAAACATGAACTTACCAAGCTAAATGTTGCCCGATCATTTTTTAAGACCCTTCACTGAAGAAATTTTCAAAAGGGTCCCAGGGCAGGTCAAAACACAGTATTAAAAACAACATAACCACAGAGATAAGGCTGGTTCATATATACTGTATAAATTGGTCATTTGCATTATTTCCCATATTGCAGATAGGAATCTTGAGGTCTGCTTAAAGCCACCCAGCATGTTCACAGCAGAGGCAAGCTTTGAAACCAAATATTTGTTGATTTGCTACAGCAATTCCACTCTCTCTTGCTTGCCGTAGTCTGCACTGGCTTTGCGGTTTCATGGTTTTATAGCTTTACTTCGTACGCCTGACGGTTTTAACTTGTAAACCACCCAGGATTTTCTTCTTCTTCAATTGGGTGGCTTAAAAATGCAGCGAATATATACATGGATTGATTCACGGCTCAGTCTCTTTGCTGCTACATCACCCTTTATTTATCACAGTAGATGTGTAAAAGACATCAGTTGTAACAGCAGCTTTATGCCCATGTGGGCTTTGAACCTGGGCCTTCCGGGTCTCCTAGTCCAACACTCTAACCACTACACCAATCACTGCAGACACATAGCAAGGCACGAGCCATTCCTTATCATGCAGGGCCACACTTCACAAGAGCAGAATCACATCATTTAAAGGAGGCGGTGACGGCTCCTGGCATCCTCAGGCAGTTTGGCAGGGCCTGAAGGCTGCCCCTCACCCAGGCAACTGGGCGCAAAGAAATCATAAATAATTGTACCTTCACAGCCTAGCCATATATTTGAGGAAAACTCCCTCTCTTTTCCCCCACCCACCTAATTCTATCTAATGGAAGCAGGGGCTGTAACTTGGTAGCAAAGCAGACCCTGTAAGCAAAAGGTCTCAGGTTCAATCCCAGACGGTGAAGACAACACTGAGCTACCTGGAATCATTGGTCCATCTCAGTGTAACACACCTTGCTACATTCTTTTCCATAGTACAGCCTTAAGATAAGCAGGGGTTTGGACTAGATCAGGCACCCCCAAACTTCGGCCCTCCAGATGTTTTGGACTACAATTCCCATCATCCCTGACCACTGGTCCTGTTAGCTAGGGATCATGGGAGTTGTAGGCCAAAACATCTGGAGGGCCGAAGTTTGGGGGTGCCTGGACTTGATGATCCTTGGGGTCCCTTCCAACTCCACCATTCTATGATTCTAAGATGCACAGCCTGATCCCTCCTGGATCGCTTTCAACGGGAAGGAAATGTTATTTACCACAGTCCAAACTTATTTCTAAGTAAGGCTACAGTCCTATGAATCCTTGCTTGGAGATTATTTATGGTTATTTATGTCTTCCTCCTATGAGAGTGGAGGGCCGTTAAAAACACAGTCAAGTAACCAATTATGCAACCATCAGTTAAAAAACATGTCTCTTCTTCTTTGGCGATCCCTCGTAGCCAAGTAAGATTGTCTTCTATGAACGCAGTTTTAACAGTGAGTCCATAAGTGACTGTAGAGGCCAATTCTGGATGCACACGTCCTTCCTCAGTGGGGACATAGCTTTCTGGGCGGGAGTTGATCACGGTGTGGATTTGCCAAGCGTGCCTTCCTCTTACCGCGTTTCTCCCTTTCGTCCTGAGTTTGAGCATCTTCAAAGCCCATGACACCTTTGGTAAAGGCTGTTCTCCAATTGGAGCACTCGTAGGCCAGTGTTTCCCAGTTGGAAGTCTGTACTTAACCTGAAGCGAACTTAATCTGAAGCGAACTTTCCCATTGAAAGTAATGGAAAGTAGATTAATCCATTCCAGACGGGTCCACGGAGTACTCAACCTGAAGCGTACTTAACCCAAAGTATGAGTGTAATTGGTTCCAGAAGTCCGTACTTAACCTGAAGCGTACTTAACCTGAAGCAAACATTCCCATTGAAAGTAATGGAAAGTGGATTAATCCGTTCCAGATGGGTCCGCGGAGTACTCAACCTGAAGCGTACTTAGCCCGAAGGATGAGTGTAATTGGTTCCGGAAGTCCGTACTTAACCTGAAGCGTACTTAACCTGAAGCGAACTTTCCCATTGAAAGTAATGGAAAGTGGATTAATCCGTCCCAGACGGGTCCGTGGAGTACTTAAACTGAAAGTACTCAAACCGAAGCGTACTTAAACCGAGGTATGACTGTATAGGGACGTCCTATTCCAAATCCTCCAACATTTCTCTGATAAATATAGGGATGTCCTAAGGAAAAGCAAGACATTCTACATCCAGGATCAAAGCAGAAATTGGGACGGCTTCTGTCCCTGGAAAACAGGGACACCTAGCGGGTCTCCTAGCCACAAGGGCTATGTCTGAATGTGCGTCCCTGAGCACTGCAGGTGGGGAGAGTTGCTGTTGCTCTCTGGTCCTGCCTGCAGCTTTCCCATAATAGGCAGTTAGTTGCCCACTGGTAAGCAAAGGAAGCTGGACTAGATGGGTCTTCGGCCTGATCCAGCCAAGCTGCTCTTGTGTTCTTACACACCCTTTATGAGTGCATTTGAACCACCTGGATCCTGGGAGAGTCGGGGGGATCAATCTCTGAGCATGACGCTGGAGGAGAAAGCTGTACTCTGCTGTGTGTGTTTAAAAGTTTTCGTCCAGGGAGTCCCACCAGCCTCGGAATCTACTCTCTCCAAACGACATTCCTGGAAAAGTGCCATTATAAAGAGCAGACTTGTCTTGGCAGACCTCCTCTTCTAACTTCTTTTTTAAAAAAATTTTTAAAAAATCCCCAATCACTGCAAGCAAAGATAAGTCCAGTCCATCGCTGGCCATTTTTATCCCAGCTTCTGCCTCTCCTGCCACTGGAGTGTTTCAAATGCCTTTTATCTCTGCCCCAAAGAAGCCCCACTTCAAAACTTCACTCCTTAAAGTTGAGCATTCACTGCACTGCTTGAAATGGGCTATTTTGGAGCCTCTCTCCTTTATCTCTCTGACGGATTTGGGCTTCTTAACAACACAGGCTCCTGTTGCTGCTGTTTCCTAAAGCAGCAGTTTGCTATATTCCAGAGGTGAAACTCTGAAGCCCAATCTGCAGAGGGCGGATCCTGAGAAATACCAGCCGTCACGTACCAACATTGCACTGTTCTCTCGAAATAATTCAACAAAACGAACAGGATCTGCTGCTATGCATTCCTTCCCAATCATCTCTATCATTAACTGCTGAATGATGGGCCAAGAACAATGAAATCAATTGGCCTTAGTTTAGTCTTTGGGACTAAAATGGGCTGAATTTGTGTTTTCATTCCTGATGGCTCTGCCTGATGACTCATCCAAAGTCTATTCTCCCCTTAAAATCTATTTGTTGTTTAGTCGTATCTAACTCTTCGTGACCCCATGGACCAGAGCACGCCAGGCACTCCTGTCTTCCACTGCCTCCCGCAGTTTGGTCAAACTCATGTTCGTAGCTTCGAGAACACTGTCCAACCATCTCACCCTCTGTCGTCCCCTTCTCCTAGTGCCCTCCATCTTTCCCAACATCAGGGTCTTTTTCAGGGAGTCTTCTCTTCTCATGAGGTGGCCAAAGTATTGGAGCCTCAGCTTCACGATCTGTCCTTCCAGTGAGCACTCAGGGCTGATTTCCTTCAGAATAGATAGGTTTGATCTTCTTGCAGTCCATGGACTCTCAAGAGTCTCCTCCAGCACCAGAATTCAAAAGCATCAATTCTTCGGCGACCAGCCTTCTTTATGGCCCAGCTCTCACTTCCATACATCACTACTGGGAAAATCATAGCTTTAACTAGACGGACCTTTGTCAGCAAGGTGCTGTCTCTGCTTTTTAAGTTGCTGTCTAGTTTTGTCATTGCTTTTCTCCCAAGAAGCAGGCATCTTTTAATTTCGTGGCTGCTGTCACCATCTGCAGTGATCATGGAGCCCAAGAAAGTAAAATCTCTCACTGCCTCCATTTCTTCCTCTTCTATTTGCCAGGAGGTGATGGGACCAGTGGCGCTTAATTTTGGACAGATTGCATTTTAAAGAATTGCACTTGATGAACAAAGACTCCCCCAGTCCACCTAAGAAAGTCTACTATCATGGTCACAATGGCTGTGCTCTGCCTGCAGCGATGCTCCTGAGTACCAGTTGCAGGAAAAGCCAGGACGGTAGAGTGCTCTTGTGCCCAGTGCTCGCTTATTTACTCCCCCCCCCCCAGACAACTGGTTGGCAACTGTGAGAACAGGATGCTGGTCTAAATGGGACTTTGGCTTCATTCAGCATGCCATAAGGAGAGCCTTTTGTATACCAGATGAAGACCTTTTGATTCACACAAGTTTTTAAATAGCTAGTCTGGGGCTCCTGGATTATTATTATTATTATTATTATTATTATTCCATTTCAACTTTGGGAGTGCAATGGGCTTCTTCCACCATTGCAACTTTTGATTCAACTGTTATGTTTTATTTTCTATTTAAATTTCTATTTAAATTGGACTTTTTCTTCTTTATTTATCTGTTGTGGGGGAGGAGGGGAAAGGAGATGGTTAACTGCTTTGAGACTCCTTCAGGTAGTGATAAAGTCGGGTATCAAATCCAAACTCTTCTTCCAAACTCTTCTTATTGTAAGCGACCAGAAAACATTATTTTATGGGGTGGCATATTGTCATTTGTTGCATTTTTTTTAAAGAAAACCAGGATTTCTGCCATAATGGAAATTCTTAGGATCAAAACATCAGCAGGTGGAGGAAAAATGTGTCACATATTTTGCAAGCTCCTTTGCATACCCTGGGGTCACAGGGAGCAAAAGGTGTAACTTGAAGAGGAATTCCTATGGGGAGGAAAGGATGAGGGATGAGGCTGTGAAATCCTTCAGCCATCGGATGTGTTGTTTACAGAGGTGAAAAGTCAGGTCACAAGTCAAGGCAGAAACAAGTGGCTTGTTATCTGCTGCTACTAACCTGACCCTGTTTGTCTTTGCCCTTTTAACACATCTGTGTGAGTTTGTAGAGAAAGATAGCTTCTTCTTTGGCTGCTGTTGGCTTTAAAAAGAGGAAATGGACAGATTTGCGGGCAGTGGCAAATGTTGGTGTGCAGGAAGAAAGAAATGTTGATGCATGGGGGGGGGGGAATACAGGCAGCTGTATTGATCCATTTAATGAAGTCTCCCATCTCCAAGAGCAGAACATACTGTATAGGATCGTAGGAAGCTGCCTTATACAGAATCGAACTATTAGCCCAATAGATTGCACCACCAATCATGGAGAAGAAGTCTAGCAATGGCTGTTAGTAATGAAGGCTCAGTAGAGCTTCCCAGTTCAGAGGCAGTGTACCTCTGAGTTCCAGCTGCTGGGAATGAAGCAAGGCATGCGGAAGAGCTGTTGCCTGCACAGGTAGCCAGAGGGGTGGAGGGGGTGGTCCGCACCAGGCAGGGGGTGCTGGGGGGGGGGAAGCCACGGGGGTCTGTACTGTGGCACAATGGTTTGCTGGAGCGTTTCGGGCACTGCAAAGGGGCAGAGAAACTTCTCATCCCTGAAATTGGTGGCTGCCCTAAGAAAAGTGACTTTGATTCCCCCCCCCAAAAAAACCCACTCAGAACAGAAATCCCTGCTCACTGTCTCTGTTGAGGACAGTGGAAGTTTAACTGCAGGAAGGTCAAGACCAGAATCAAGCGATGAGGTTCATTTGAGAATCCACCACTTACAGGAAAGGATGAGTTGTGGGTTTCAATCCTCTCTTCCACATAGAAAATTTGGGAGAAGGCTGACCTGATCCATTCTCCTTGACATGCTTGTTTTCTGGGTGCGGGGAGTTTATTTTGTGGAGGTGCACGAAATAACTTTCCCCGGTTGTCGTCCTTAGCAGCTGGTATACAGAGGCATATACTGCCTCCGATAGCAGAAGCAGAACACAAACATCTTCTTGTGCTTTGAGTTTCCTTGTCCCTACCTCATTTAATTTGATGTCACTTGTGGGTCCAGGCAACGAAACGTGAGGACGACACCTTCATTCTCCTCACCCTGTTTGAAGCAACTGGATTTCTTTCCAAACGCAGTCTGCTTCTGACAGGGACATCCTAAGCAGCATGGGATTACCACAATAAAGGTAAAGGTAAAGGACCCCTGTATGGTTAAGTCCAGTCAAAGGCGACTATGGGGTTGCGGCGCTCATATCGCTTTCAGGCCGAGGGAGCCGGCGTTTGTCCACAGACAGCTTTCCAGGTCATGTGGCCAGCAGGACTAAACTGCTTCTAGCACAACGGAACACTGTGACGGAAACCAGAGTGCACGGAAACGCCGTTTACCTTCCCGCCACAGCGGTACCTATTTATCTACTTGCACTGGCGTGCTTTCGAACTGCGAGGTTGGCAGGAGCTGGGACGACAGAGCAACGGGACCTCACTCCGTTGCGGGGATTCAAACTGCCAACCTTCCAATCGGCAAGCCCAAGAGGCTCAGTGGTTTAGACCACAGCACCACCCGCGTCCCACAGTACCCAAAGGACAGCCTGAAGAAATCACACCCGAATTTTTGCACGGTGGTTCCGAAGATCAAGCAGCAGCTTTTCACCTATCTTTGGCTACAACTGGGTGCCTTTTTGAATCGAGATGGCAGGCTGGCCCTTTCAAACCTGCCCTGATCATGACCATGGATTTCAAAACTGCACTGATTTCAAAGCTGAACGGATTTTGATCACTGATTTCACAATCGCACTGATTTTTCTCCATTTTGAATTCATGAAAAAAAACGCCAATTACGAGGCTGCTGGCTGCTTATATTTTGGAGGGAAGTTAAAAGCTTTGCTTTTTAATCAGATACTGAAGATATTTTGGCTGCTGTGTTATCTTGCTACTGTTTCCTATTGACTGTTACATCCATGTATCAACTTTTCTTTTCTTTTCTTTTTACAAAAATGTATACTGCTCTGATCTCCTAAGGGAGGAAAAGTGGGATATAAATAATGTTAAACCAATGGATTGGAAAAAACACATTCCTTTAATTAACTCTCATGTCATTCCTCCCTAAATGTTATGTAAGACAAGAGAAGAAAGAGAGAGACAGGGATTATATTTTCAGCCGCAAGATGACATTACTCTTGTTAACATCTAGTTCCAAGTCATTGCTGGAGGGAGCTCTGCTAGGACCAGATGTTTTGGAGTTCAGGAGAAATCCTGTCTGTGGCACTTTGCCTTCGACAAAATGTAGGAATAATTTGAGGCCAATTTACACAATTGGCAACTATATATATATATATATATATATGGTAAAGCATGTCTTGACCTCTACCAATTCAAGCTGCAGAAGGGGGGGCGGGTTGCATGTCTGGCTACCCCCTCCCAATAAAACCGTTTGCTGCACATGAATAAGTAGCTTAGAATAATAGAATCACAGAGTTCAGAATGTGTATCTGAAGAAGTGTGCATGCACACAAAAGCTCATACCAATGACAAACTTAGTTTGTCTCTAAGGTGCTACGGGAAGGATTTTTAAAATTTTTTGTTTAGGGTTAGAAGGGACCCTGAGGATCATCTAGACCAACCCCCTGCAGTGCAGCCATCCTGTACAGGGATCAAACCTGCAACCTTGTCATTATCAGCACCACACTCTAACCGACTGAGCTATTTCCTCAGCTTATCAAGAGAGAAGACGAAACCAAACTTTCCTCCCTGACATGCTATGTTTCCCATCACATAGAGTTGTGCCCCGTCCCTCTCCATAATGGGAAAACAGTCATAAGCACAGCTCAATTTAGATGTGATCATTAACTTCAGTGAGTCTACTCTGAGTAAAAAAGTTAGTTGAAGACCACCCAGAATATATATTGAAGCTGCTTAGGTATGCAGCTACTTTATATAAACCCGTGTATAGAGTTGTTTATAGCCAGGGCCTGCTCTAGGTAAGGTCCCAGTGGCGTGGGGCGCCAGGGCGCCAAGCCAGTAGGCGGGGCGCTGCGTGGCAAAGCCGCGCGGAAGCCATGCTGTGCCCTGCGAGGGCGGGGGCGCCGGAGCAATCTCCGCCCCTCAGCGCCAGGGCGCCCGACCTGCTCGAGACTGCCCTGTTTATAGCACATCTTAGGAACATGGAAACTGCATTATAGCAAATCGAGCCACTCGTTCATTTAGCCCAGGGGTCAGAAAAACTTTTTCAGCAGGGGACCGGTCCACTGTCCCTCAGACCTTGGGGGGGGCAGACTATATTTTGAAAAAAGAAAACGAACGAATTCCTATGCCCCACAAATAACCCAGAGGTGCATTTTAAATAAAAGGACACATTCTACTCATGTACAAACACACTGATTCCCAGACCGTCCACAGGCCAGATTCAGAAGGTGGTTGGGCCAGATCCGGCCCCTGGGCCTTAGTTTGCCTACCCATGAATTAGCCCAGGCATCCCCAAACTGCGGCCCTCCAGATGTTTTGGCCTACAACTCCCATGATCCCTACCTAAGAGGACCAGTGGTCAGGGATGATGGGAATTGTAGTCCAAAACATCTGGAGGGCCGAAGTTTGGGGATGCCTGATTTTGCCCATTATTTTCAACAATGACTGGTAGCAGCTCCCTGGGGTCTTGGGCAGTCTCACCCAGCCCATTAGCAATTGAACCCGGGACGTTCTGCACATGCAGCACTGAGCTACAGCCCTGCCCACTGAAAAACCAATTTTCTTTTTCATGCAACTTAAGAACATCAAATGCCCTTAGGAAGACCCTGGGCACCTAAGAAAGCAACAGCTCACCTGCCTCCCCACACCCAGCACTTACCGTAGTATTCAAAGGCAAAATATATTCGGCCACACCCCGGTTTGAATTCTAGTATAGCCACCCAGGACCAGAAAAGCTTGTTTTGCGAGCCTGATCCTACCTTTGAAAAACCAGCTGACTCTCCTTGAGTACAGTCAGAAAGCAGCTAAAGACCGGCCTCAGGCGCATGGGGCTACCATCTTTCTGAACCCAATAAGCAGGTCTGGATCAGCTCTCTGAGAACCACATGTAGGACGCATACATAAAAGGCAGAATACACATGTAAGGGGGGGAGCCAGAGTCCCAAACCTTGATGAAGATTCATTTGTAGCCTGTTAGACGGAGGGGGTTATTTTTATTTTTTTTGTAGGTTACTATGGAAAAGTGTTTTTGTGTTCTTGCACTGTAAAACACACCCTGTGTTCCTCAGAGGAAGACGGTATGGAAATTTAAAATATCAATAAGTAGAATGTGCTTTTCCCCCTTTGCAAAATTCACAACAGGATAAAGGGACCCGCCTGCCAGCAATTATCCCTGGCTCATCCTGACCACAGTTTTGGATTTGCAAATCCAGACTCCTATGAAATCACACCTGTGGAGTGGTTGTGGGGGGGGAGGGGCAGACGGAGAAAGAAAGCAAACATTTTCCAACACCAAAAAGTCTGCACCCATGACATTTTTGTCTTTACTAGGTGAATTGCCGTCTGCCTGGGACACAGTAAAACAGATCAAGTTGGCGCCCCATAGAAATCCACCCTCCTGCAGTGTCTCCTACCCCCCACACCACCCCAATTCTCAGCACACACCCTTTTTCATCTAAAGGGTCCCCACAACCTTCGAAAGCTTCTTGGCTCAGTCCAACCTCCTGAATTGTGCCTATCATCAGTTTTTAACAGCGGCAACAAAATGAACTTAGGTTTCCAGCTGCTTTAGGGACTAATAACACCTGCTTCTGCTTACGGGTGCAAGAGCCACTGTGTGCTTTCGTAAAAATGCGAGGTATATATTAAACTAATAATAATCATTGATCATTGGCATTTTAAATGATGTTTTCCCCCTGATGCTTTTACTCATTTTGCTATAGTCTCGAATGCTGCGCAGCCCCTTTCTGTACTCATATAAAAGTACGGATTCTAAATGCTTTGGTAAATAAACAAACGAGAGTACTGTTCCAATCCTGAGCATATTTAACGTGGAGGGAGTTCAACCGAGTTCAATGCAGCTTACAAACCAAAAAAAGTATCCCTAGGTGGGTGGGCCCCCACGGTCAGCTATCTAACCAACTGGCAGCCCAAGTCCATGCATGTTTACTCATGAGTAGGACCCATTTTTATTAGCGCTCTCCCCCCCCCCCAATCTTCCAATGAACAGCATCGCAGCTCAACCCTGCATGCGATGGCTCAGAATTAATTCTCACTGAGTTCAAGGGAATATTGCCCAACAAGTGTGTTTAGGGGTTTAAAATCCTATGCACATTTACACCAGAAAGTCGCGTTGGATGCAATGGGGCTTATTTATGGAGTGCTCCAGTTTAAATGTCAGCAAGCTTGCCACCTTGCTGCCTACACCTTCTTTCTTTCCTTCCTTCCTTCCTTCCTTCCTTCCTTCCTTCCTTCCTTCCTTCCTTCCTTCCTTCCTTCCTTCCTTCCTTCCTTCCTTTCTTTCTCTCCCAGAATATTATATCGGAACATTAATGCATGTTCGTTCTGGTTTTACAAGCGTTTTGAAATTCCTCTGAGATAATGGTTTTACGGGAGACTTGGAGGATAGGAAGAGGAGGCAACGTAAGTCTCACTGGATTTAGTGCTTCTATGTTGCCAGGATGTCACAGAAAAGAAACGTAAGGTCGCCAAGATCGCCTAGGGATATCTCGCATTGAGAGCAGGAATTGGGTAGAGCTCTTCAAAGGGTCTTATGTTGCAATAGGCATTCTTGATGGCTTGCGCTCCAAGTTTCTAGACCTCGTGATATCGCGAGGTGGGCGAATCCACTTTAAATGCACCCCCTCGATAGAGTGACGTACATTGTGGTACAAAGACAGAATAAATGTTGGCAGCGTTGTATTAAATGGGGAAGGGGGGGACCTTCTTGAATTCTGGTTCTGTGTTCGGAAATAATAGGAACGTGACTATTCTTCTACAGCAGGGGTGGCCAACTCCCAAGAGACTGAGATCTACTCACAGAGTTAAAAACTGGCGGTGATCTACCCCCTTTTGGGGGGTTCAGGTCAAAGTTGTTGGGCTTTTTTTGAGCTTCTTTTAGAGAGGAGGAAAGCCACATTTTTAGGGGGTGCAGGGCAAAAATGTTGAGCTTTTTTTTAGGGGAGCCAAAGTGATCACAGTGACACAGTGATCTGCCAGTGATCTACCACAGATGTCCAGTGATCTACCGGTAGATCACGATCTACCTGTTGGACATGCCTGTTCTACAGAATATTTTATGTAATCCGGAATCAGAGGTGACACTTGAAAGAAAGGCGCATGTGCTGGCACGCTTGTTTATTAGAGTCACAGGTGTGTGTTACAGCGGGTCGCACACGGACCCCCCCCCTCTCGGTCTGCACGTCCGGATAATCCGCATCTAAAGATAGTTTTCCAGCATATAGATAACGAGAGCAGGGAGTTTCTTTCTCCAGGGAGCAGGCTGGCAAGCCACGGTGCATCTGCTTCCATAACCACACCGCGCCGCATTTCCTGCTCTCTCGAGTCTTTTTTTTACAAAAACGCTGACTTATTTTAAAAATAAGAGCGCTTTACAATCAGGCTCAGCAACCCCGGCCACTTTTAAAAGCGGGGGTTTTGCAACAGCGCAACGCGCCTCTTGGCCGAAGTACCAAACGCTTGCAATTTCTGCTCACGCGCCACCGCTCCAGGTTTGGAAACCCTGACTTTTTGCCATCCCTGTTTTGCAAAATTGGCCAACTGTCGCCAATCAAGGGGTGTGTGAAACACACACACACACACACACACACACACACACACAGAGCTGTGGCTGTTTTAAATAAATAAAAAGTGTGTGTGTGTGTGTGTGTACTGTACACACTTTAAGATAAATACCTTTCAAATACTTGCATTTCCACCCTCCGAAACAACGCAGCGCCGTCTTGTCAATTTCATTGAAACAGACCACACAGCGCCGCTTATGCGTAATTGTATCCGGGCGCATCAACTTTCAATCAATGAATAAATCCCAGACTTTCCGAGCAAGACGGATCTAGTCGATCTCCTCACCCTCTCAGATCATTCCGTCAGGAATTACTAGGACCGTTCCTCTCCCCACCCCAAACCAAGCCTCAAAGGATCGTAGCGTTTACTAGTAAAAAAAAAAAACAGCAACAGGAGGGGGGGGGAGTCCTTCGCTTCTCCTTACCTTTTTGGCAGCGGTGGGGCGGGGGAAATCTCCTTACGTGTCCCTTCTCCAAAATCGTCTTCCAAAAATTGGGGTGGGGAAGAAGGAATGGGATTTGAGGTGGGAGATCGCTTCAAAAGCCCCGCTTCTTCTCTGCAACGAACATCAAATGTTTCCTGGGCAGAGAGGACGCCTGGGTTTTGCAGCTGTTAGCAGTCCAAGATATGGTTCCCAAACACGGTTCCCGAGCGCAGGAAGGTCAGCCGGAGGGAAAATAGATGTTAAACTGAAAAACACACAGCTAGGATGGGCGAGGGATTTGGAAGGAGAGAAAGAGAGAGACGGCTGGGAAGTTGGAGCGGGGGAGCAAATCGGGAAGGGGGAAAAATGATTGCAAAAATAATAATAATGCAAGAGAGGCTCTGGGAAGATGTGCGTGCCTTTCTCTCTCTGTGTGTGTGTGTGGCTCCTGAGTCGCAGGCGATCGCCCCTTCTTCCTAAACCAGCTCTACAGCTGCAAAAGTCCTTTATGGCTCTTCTTCGGCTGGGGGAACCTGCTTTTATGCGCTCCTCGGGGCTTTGATGTGAGTGGTGATGTCAGCCCGTATTAGCATAACAAAAACGCGCGGGATTTACTGCTTGGAGAGAGAGAGAGAGAGAGAGAGAGAGAGAGAGAGAGAGAGAGAGAGAGAGAGAGAGAGAGAGAGAGAGTACAGGACAAATAAAACGTGTTTGATCTGTTCAGCGGGGAGTTAACAAAAAAGAGAGAGCAGGGAGGGGGAGTATATATTGGCCCAGGATCTGCCCCCCCCCACAAACACTGTCCCTCTGCAGGCCCCCCTGCAGCAAAGCTCCTCTCTCGTTTCCCCCTTCCGTGCACAGAAATAAACGCCAGAGGGCAGGCGGGTGAGCGTGGAAAGATGCCGCAGGTTGCTTCCTGCATGCAGGCTTAAGCGCCGCTGCAGACGGGATCGCAGGAGCCTTTCCCCATAAGAACCCAGCTCTCCTGGGTCAAGCCGAAAGGGGTCCATTCTAGTCCACTTTTTTGGCAGCACCGGATTTAGAGTGGTACTGGTGGCTTCCTCCACAGGGAGCCAAGCTGATGACGCACAAAATAGTGTACTTAAGAGCATGTGCAGAATGGAAGGTGAGACAGGGGGCACTTTAACGAACTCTGTTCCCAAAGGATTAATTAATTAATTATACCCTGTCCATCTGACTGGGTTGTTGTTGTTGTTTGGACTTGATATCCCGCTTTATCACTACCTGAAGGAGTCTCAAAGCGGCTAACATTCTCCTTTTCCTTCCTCTCCCACAACAAACACTCTGTGAGGTGAGTGAGGCTGAGAGACTTCAGAGAAGTGTGACTAGCCCAAGGACACCCAGCAGCTGCATGTGGAGGAGCGGAGACGTGAACCCGGTTCCCCAGAGTACGAGTCTACCGCTCTTAACCACTACACCACACTGGCCCAACTCTGGGCAGCTGCCGACATATATAAAATAATTAAACATTAAACATTAATGTTTAATTCCAACAGAAAAATGAAATAAAATAATCTATTAAACATTAAAAGCCTCCCTAAACAGGGCTGCCTTCAGATGTCTTCTAAAAATCTGGTACTGTAGCTGTTTTTCTCTTTGACATCTTCTAAAGGTTACATAGTTACTCATCTCCTTGACATCTGGTGGGAGGGCGTTCCACAAGGAGGGCACCACCACCAAGAAGGCCCTCTGCCTGGTTCCCTGTAACTTCGCTTCTTGCAGTGAGGGAACCGCCAGAAGGCCCTCAGAGGAGGACCTCAGAGTCTGGGCTGAGCGATGGGGGTGGAGACGCTCCTTCAGGTCTACTGGGCCAAGGCCATTTAGGGCTTTAAAGGTCAGCGCCAACACTTTGAATTATGCTCGGAAACGTACTAATGAGACTCTTAAATTCAGGGTAGTGGATTCGAGCCCCATGTTGGGCAAAGGGTTCCTTCATCGCAGGGGGTTGGAGTAGATGACCCCTGTGGTCCCTTCCAGCTCTACAATGCAATGATTGTGAAAATAGGAAATATTGTGGGGGCACCAAATTTTGTCCTCGCTCAGGCCGCCAGGTTACCGAAGTCCACCCCTGCATTAAGGTCTGGCGGTGGATATTCTGATGCCCCAAAGAGAAGGCAAGAAGCAGGAGATGGGTGCAACAACAGCAGCGCTCTCCCCATTTGTGAATTCCTAGTAACTGGGATTCAGATGCAATGTTGTCCCCGACAGTGGAAGTAGCAGGGCCGGCCCACCCATGAGGCTAAGTGAGGTGACTGCCTCAGGCGGCAGGGTCCACAGGGGCAGCAGATCCGGCCTCCAATGAATGCAAAACCTGCTGCTGCCACCATTTACGGTAACCTTACTCTTTGCTTTCAGCCTGCTCAGATTGAAGAGCTTTCCATCTGTTTGCTATATGATTTCTACTCCGGTGGGGAGTTTCCCTTCGACAAAGTGTAGGATCATGGCAATGAAAATAAGGAATAGAGTTGGGGTGATAACACAACCCTGTTTAACACCTGGTCCCACTGTGAACGGTTCACTTTGAGAGCCGTTGTTATCTGTGATTGTTGATGTTATATTATCATGGAGGGGCCGAATGATATTCACAAATTTATCTGGGCAGCCAATTTTCAGAAGGACAACTGGGAAACACTGGCCTGCGAGCGCTTCAGTTGGAGAACAGCCTTTACCAAAAGTGTCATGGGCTTTGAAGACGCTCGATCTCAGGACGCAAGGGAGAAACATGCTAGGAGGAAGGCACGCTTGGCAAATCCACACCATGGTCAACTCCCGCCCGGAAACCAATGTCCTCACTCTGGAAGGATGTGTGGATCCAGAATTGGCCTCCACAGTCACTTACAGGCTCATTGTTAAAACAGTGTTTGTGGAAGACAATCTTACTCGGCTACGAGTGATCGTCAAAGAGAGAAAGAGAACGATTTACAGTGTGGAAAACCGTAGTCAGGTCAATAAACACCATATATACAGGGGTTGGTTTTGCTCTCTGCGTTTTTCTTGAAGCTGTCGAGCGGTGAAAAAAATGTCCACTGCCCCCCTAGAAGGCTGAAAACCATTTTGGGGTTCAGGAAGGGTCACCTCAGATATTGTTAAGGGACGGTTTGCTGAGATCCTTGCAAGAATTTTTCTGGCCGCAGCTCAAAGAGAGATGCCTCGATAGTTTCCACAATCAGTTCTGTCACCTTTTTTTAAAGAGGATGTCTGGATCCAGAATTGGCCTTCACAGTCACTTACGGACTCACTGTTGAAACTATGTTTATGGAAGTAAAATAAAAAAATTCCTTCAGTAGCACCTTAAAGACCAACTAAGTTTTTATTTTGGTATGAGCTTTCGTGTGCATGCACACTTCTTCAGATACACTTCTTCAGATACTTCTTCAGATGTTTATGGAAGACAACCTTACTCGGCTACAAGGGTCGAAGAAGAAGAAGAAGAAGAAGAAGGTTGGCCACTGCGAAATTTGCCATTGGCCTGATCCAGCAGGCATTTCTTACATTCTAAAGTCAAAAGGAAACACAACTTTTAATAACTCACCTTTGGTTCCCTCTTGACAGAACTTGCCCAAAAGCAAACAGATTAACAAATAATAAACAGGTGTGTGCCCTGCACTTACAGCCTCACCAATTAAAATTTGCCTTGCACGATTCCACTGCGGCGCTAGGAAAAAGAAACACTGTGCGTAATAAATTAAACGTTTCTGTTTGCAAAAGCAGCAGCAGGATATAAAATAACAACGCTGCGGCCTGCCCGAGGATTTAAGATGTGTAAACTTTTAAGTGGGTTATTCTCCCTCCCCCATCCCCTTCCCCCAGCAAATGGCTTAGGCACCCATATTTTCTGCTCCATAGGAAATCTTCATGCTAGAATTGTCCTGAACACGATTCCAGGGGATGGCTAATGATTACCAAGAAAAATAAGCAAGTTAACCTTTCAGCCGGAACTCTTTCATGTTACCTTTCCAAAGGCTGGCTGCTATTGACTGATTCCACGGGCTGATTTCATAAGTAAACCCAAGCAATATTAATATTTTATAGGCGGAGTTTTTCCTTTGCTGGATTTATCCTCCATCTGATAAAGAGGATGAAAGGGCAGAGGTAAAAATGCCAGAGGAAGTGTGTGGAAGATTGGAAGCAGGGGTGAGGTGGGGTGCAACACACAAAACCCTGTTATTACAGCTAAACCTTAAGATTATATCAGCCAAATTCATTGGAGGCAAGGACTCCTGTTTCTTTATTGATTGAAGTTGGAAGCACTCCTAGGGCTATAGGAGCAATATTTTGCACCTGCAAGCAAAATATTGCCCTCCAGCCCTATCTGGCTCCTCCTGAGCCATGCCTCTTCTCCCCAGGTCAGCCCCCTCTCTGGCCCTGTTTTGCACCCTTTTGGCCTGGCTAAAATCTATCCTTCATAGACCTGTAAGGGGCTCTGAGGATCATCTAGTCCAACCCCCTTGCAATGCAGGAATATGCAGCTGTCCCATATGGGGATCAAACCTGCAACCTTGGCATTATCAACACCACGCTCTAACCAACTGAGCTATCCAGGCCCTTCAGCTATGGATACTGCCTCTGGCTTGCCTAGATTGAGGATGGAGAGCCAGGTGTGTTTGAAGTGCTCTTGCACTCGGATCCTGCTTGCAAGTCCCCCCCCCCAGGTATCTAGTTGGCCACTGTGAGAACAGGATGCCGGGCTAGATGGGCTATTGGCCTGACCCAGCAGGCTCTCCCTATGTCCTTAGCTGATGATGTGGGCATGGTCCTTGCAACAATCCGGCCAGCCATGTGTCTTCTCGACCCTTGACTCTCTTAGCTCATTAATGCTTGGTCAGGAGGTGTGATCAAATCAAGTTGCTAGTTTTGATGTTTGAAGCCCTATCTGGCATGGGACCAAGATACCCGAAATACCGTCTCTCCCATAGGTGCCAACACCCTGGGAGCACCCACAAAATTCCCCATGAAGGGGCTTGGTACCCACAAATTGTTGGTGCCTGGGCCATGCACACTGCAGAGCACCGAGAGCCCCGGACACCCATGGTCACAGGGCCAAACTGTCACTCTGGGTCTCACCTCTTGTTGTTGTTGTTGTTGTTTAGTCATTTAGTCGTGTCCGACTCTTCGTGACCCCATGGACCATAGCACGCCAGGCACTCCTGTCTTCCACTGCCTCCCGCAGTTTGGTCAAACTCATGTTCGTAGCTTCGAGAACACTGTCCAACCATCTCGTCCTCTGCCGTCCCCTTCTCCTAGTGCCCTCAATCTTTCCCAACATCAAGGTCTTTTCTAGGGAGTCTTCTCTTCTCATGAGGTGGCCAAAGTATTGGAGCCTCAGCTTCAGGATCTGTCCTTCCAGTGAGCACTCAGGGCTGATTTCCTTCAGAATGGATAGGTTTAATCTTCTTGCAGTCCATGGGACTGTCAAGAGTCTCCTCCAGCACCACAATTCAAAAGCATCCATTCTTCGGCGATCAGCCTTCTTTATGGTCCAGCTCTCACTTCCATACATCACTACTGGGAAAACTCACCTCTTACATACCTGATAACTGTGCCCTGCAGGATTATCTCTTGCAGATATCATCCTATCAGAAAGTCCCCTCTGCACAGCACAGAAAGTAGGTCTTTAGCTTGGCAACATCTCTGCCATCTTTTTGGTGCCTGGTGAAGACTTTGCTTTTCCAACAAGACTTTTCAGTGGAGATCTTTCCCTGCCTGCAGAAAGGCAACAAAGAACTGTACGCTTCTCACCTACAATTGCAATTGTGTTTTAAACATTTTATTTTTTTTAAAAAAAGACGGTTTCATTATTTGACAACTTGTCCTTTGCTGCCCTGGGCTCCTTTCGGAGGAAGGGCATGATATAATTGTAAACGTCACATTGGATGACAAAAATCTTGTTAAACAGGAAAATAGTTTCACCTGCACCCTGAGTCCCTATTATCGGAAGGTAGCAAAGTCTCAGAAACAAATCATGCAGCGTGCAGCCTCCTTTGTGGGTTGGGTATATTTTGTGGTTTTTCACAGGCCCATTTTATTTATTCCTCGTGGCACCACTGCGGTTAGCCTTGCAGCAGCACACCATTTGCGAATCAGTGTCTTAAGGCATCAAGATGTTTGGTTTTCCTCAAGCTTACGGAAAACCCTTCTCCCCGTTCTCTCCCCTCCCCTCTTTTCCACGGAAAGGTGCATCTGTATCTTCTTAGTTGGATAATTCAGATGTTTACAGGAAGGACTACACAATCTAATTAAATTTCATTGCAAGTAAACAGAAACACCAGCCCAAACATTCAAATTGAAGTCAGATTGCAAGACAGACTCCAATCCATCTCTCTCTCTCTTTCGGGGAAGGGGGTGAAAAAGTGCTAGAGGGGAAATTTCTTAAAGAGTATGTAAGAACCGAGTGTCCTGTTCTCACAGTGGCTAACCAGGTGCCTGTCAGAAGCCTATAAGCCAGACATTTCCACAACTGCCCTCTCGCCTCCTGCAGTTTTCGGCAGGTGGTATTTAGAAGCACACTGCTTCTGACAGTGGAAGGGGAACATAGCCATAGCGGCGAGTAGCCATCAATAGCTTTCTCATCAATTAATTTGTCTCATCATGTTGTTGTTGTTGTTTAGTCGTTTAGTCATGTCCGACTCTTCGTGACCCCATGGACCATAGCACGCCAGGCACTCCTGTCTTCCACTGCCTCCCGCGGTTTGGTCAAACTCATGTCCGTAGCTTCGAGAACACTGTCCAACCATCTCGTCCTCTGTCGTCCCCTTCTCCTAGTGCCCTCAATATTTCCCAACATCAGGGTCTTTTCCAAGGATTCTTCTCTTCTCATGAGGTGGCCAAAGTATTGGAGCCTCAGCTTCACGATCTGTCCTTCCAGGGAGCACTCAGGGCTGATTTCCTTAAGAATGGATAGGTTTGATCTTCTTGCAGTCCTTGGGACTCTCAAGAGTCTCCTCCAGCACCATATTTTAAAGTAAAAAAGATAAAGGTAAAGGACCCCTGGACGGTTAGGTCCAGTCAAAGGCAACTATGGGGTTGCAGCGCTCATCTTGCTTTCAGGCCGAGAGAGCCAGTGTTTAGTCCACAGACTAACAGCATTAAGAACATGGTCTGTTTGCTTCTAGGAGAATGGTGACTCAATGCCACTTCCTTTTATAAACTGTACACACACACACACACATACACACACACACAGCTATCTGGTCTTCTTGTTGCTCACCTCCTTCCATTGGCCAGTTCACCTCCACATGGAAGGAGACCACCCAGTGCTGACAATCACAGCCGTTGCCCCTGAGTTCTGCCAGGGAAGAGGGAGCGGACCGCCTTTATATCAGCACAGCTGTCGTGTGCTTTTGTGACATCACAGGCAGTCCACAGCCAATGGCAACAGCTGAGGAGGCATCACCATAACCTCATTAGACCTCACAATGTTGGATGCAGCTCAGCAGCCCTTCTCTGTATTGGTAGGTAAAGGTAAAGGACTCCCAGACGGTCAAGTCCAGTCAAAGGCGACTCTGGGGTTGTGGTGCTCATCTCGCTTTCAGGTCAAGGGAACCAGAGTTTGTCCACAGACAGCTTTCTGGGTCATGTGGCCAGCAGGACTAAACCGCTTCTAGTGCAATGGAAACCTGTGACGGAAACCAGAGCGCACGGAAATGCTGTTTACCTTCCCACCAAAGTGGTACCTATTTATCTACTTGCACTGGCGTGCTTTTGAATTGCTAGGTTGGCAGGAGCTGGGACAGAGCAATAGGCACTCATCCACCCTGGCACTGACCCAACTCAGAGCTGCTTGGCTTCAGCAAGATGACGGCCTCCTGTGTGCCTTGAGCCCGCATCCTTTACAAGACAGATGGCAGAGGTGGGAGCTTGGGGGACGGGGGAGTAGGCTGAACTGGGTTCCCTGACAACCCCTCCCTCCTCCACCCCACCTGCACATATGGCAGGAGGATTTCCAGCACATTGCCTCCACTTTGGTATGGTGGGGACCACCGAGCAGAGAAGGAAAGGAGTAGCAGCATTGTGTCTGAGGCATGCGCGAGGCTGCCCCCAGGACCATTTCAGAACATTGTAAATTTCCACTTAGGAAAGAGCCCGAGGTCTATACGCGGGCAGTCGCGGGTGTGTTTCACTGCATAGAGCAGGCTTAGAAAGCTTTTCCACGGTGCACACATAAGACACACACGAGAGAGCCTTTCCATAAATCTCTCTGCATCGAATAATTGTGGGCTATTCGCTTAGGCCATATGACGTGTGTGGCAAAACACACATGCAGCATTCATGGCGCACAGTGCATAGGTCTCCATGCAGATGACACATTACATGTGAAAAGCCACCTTAGAGTACCAGTTTCTGGGAATCGTAGGCGGAACTGTGGCTCGAAACGACAGGAGGGGAGAGTTGCTCTTGTGCTCAGGCCCTGCACCTGGTTGGCCGCTGTGAGAACAGGATGCGGACCTGGATGGGCCATTGGTTTCATCCAGCAGGATAGTCTCATGTTCCAATGCATGTTGGCAGATTCAGGACAGACAACAGGGAAAGCTTCACCATGCGTTGTGACAGACCCTTTAAGTGTCCCTATTTTCCAAGGACGGTCCCGGATTTACATAAGGCATCCTGGTTTCTGATTTGATCCCGGAATGTCCCGCTTTTCCTTAGGATGTCCCTATTTTCATTGGAGAAATGGTGGAAGGTATGGAGTTATCCAACCACCGAGCCATCGGAAGGCAGCTTCGTTTAGCGAAGATGTTTTTTTAAAAAAATTAAAATGTTTTGTTATGTTTTTATATTTGTTGTCCTTTACGTTTACCTTTGTCCATGGGGTTTTCTTGGCAGGGATACTGGAGTGGCTTGCCAGTTCCTTCTCCAGGTGGATCACGTTTAGTCAAAACTCTCCACTATGACCTGTCCATCTTGGGTGGCCCTGCATGGCATAGCTCATAGCTTCTCTGAGTTATTCAAGCCCCTTCGCCACGACAAGGCATTGATCCATAAAGAAGGCTGATCGCCGAAGAATTGATGCTTTTGAATTCTGGTGCTGGAGGAGACTCTTGAGAGTCCCATGGACTGCTAGAAGATCAAACCAATCCATTCTGAAGGAAATCGGCCCTGAGTGCTCACTGGAAGGACAGATCGTGAAGCTGAGGCTCCAATACTTTGGCCACCTCATGAGAAGAGAAGACTCCCTGGAAAAGACCCTGATGTTGGGAAAGATTGAGGGCACTAGGAGAAGGGGACGACAGAGGACGAGATGGTTGGACAGTGTTCTCAAAGCTACGAACATGAGTTTGACCGAACTGCGGGAGGCAGTGGAAGACAGGAGTGCCTGGCGTGCTCTGGTTCATGGAGTCACGAAGAGTCGGACACGACTAAACGACTAAACAACAACAACCTTTACCTTTACCCACAATAAAAGGAAGGTGGGCTACAAATGCAAGGGAGTGAATGAACAGATGTGACTTGCTATCAGCCACACGCGTTGCCTGGCTTGTAGCTCCTCTCCCAAGCTGCCAGCATTGCAACTTCTAAGAGCGGCTGCAAAGCCCTGCTTGTCAGGGGCTGGACTGAGAAGGAATGGTGTGGACCACCCTGCCTCCCGGAACCTTCCCGAGAACAAGAAGACAGTATAGATTTAGAACAGTGGTTTGCAGAAGGGCATAGTTCAAAGACTGCAGAGGGCAGAACCTGCAAAATACTGGAAGAGGAACAGCAGGAAGAAGGAGAAGCACCGGGGGAGAGACAGCTGACAGACTCAGTGTCCTTGGAAAGCATTCCTGACCCCCCCTCCCAGGACCAGACGGGCATTGAGGGTATTAGAACAGAGAGCTCAGAGGCAGAAAGCTCAGATTAACCGCCGCAGGAGTGACGTCGAATAGGGGAGAAGTAGGGGTGGGTGGGACTTTACTTGGAGCAACGCCGTTATTAGGGAAGGCTGCATTCCTTCGGCATTCTCTGTGAATTATTGAATAAATTGCTTGGTAAGAACTTTTATCGTTTCTCTGATTCTGGGCTGCCACCATGGGAGGGAGGGATCTGATTCCCCGAAGCCTGTCTCCGCTGCATCCAACCAAAGGCACATCAAGTCTAGCTAGGGATGGGGAGGAATTTGATGCATTCATTCCCTGTAGCCCCAGCATACCTGGATGGATGGATGGATGTTGGCTAGTTAGAAGTGCAACCTTGCCAATCATAAATGGCAACATCTTCTTGCCCCTGAACATTTTTAGTAGCCCGCTTCGTTGAACAAGGAAGGCTTAGCTCGGAAGCCACGACAGACACTTCAGTTTCCCATTTCTAGCTTCTTAGTGCAGAAATGAACTTGTGGGAGCCTTGACTTGAACCCTTACCGTAACCCTGTAGCTCTCTAGGTGTGTGTGTGTGTGTGTGTGTGTGTGTGTGTGTGTGTGTGTACACCATAGCTGCCAAGTCTCCCGTTTTCCCCGGGAAATCCCCGTTTTTCCAGCTGTTCCTAGCTGAAAAAATGGAATTTTTTTTGTTTATTCTGGTGCTGCGGCCATTTTGGAACTGGGTGGAGCATGCTCAGAAGTGACTTTTGATGCTGCTCTGCCCAGTTCCAAAATGGCTGCAGTGCGACTTCTGGCGCGGCGGCCATTTTGGAACTGGGCAAAGCAGCATCAAAAGTCACTTCTGAGCATGCTCCGCCCAGTTCCAAAATGGCGGCAGCGCTACTTCCGGTCTGCTATTTCCGGCCCGGCCCCTTATTTCTCTGACAGCAACTTGGCAGGTATGGTATACACACACTTTTTTATTGAACAAATTTAACATAATACATTATCTATCACCTAGATGTCCTTGAACCACAGCTCCCACCAGTCCTGACCATTGTTCATACTGGTGGGGGCTGATGGCAGCAGGGGAGATGCCAGGGAGGCCATGGCCCTGGGTGCACAATTTTTGAGCTGGCACAAACCAGGCGCCCTCATGCAGACGCACCTTGTGTAGCCTGGCCCAGTGCTCCTCTCTGCCCAAACAGCCGGGCTGCACCCTGGGCAGGTGGCTCAGCGTAGCCCTCCTTTGCTCCTTTGCTCTGGCGGCATCATCATCATCATCAGCAGCAGCAGCAGAGGTAAGGGCTAGGCTGGTGTCCCCCCACTCGGTGTAGAAGAAGAAGAAGCATGCCTGCCCCGGGTACCAGCAACCAACGCTACGCCACTGGGTGGAAGTTAGATTCCAGCAGTGTCCTTGAGGGCTGCAGGTTCCCTGTTCCTGTCTAATCCTAGCGTTCTCCCAGCAGAAACATATAACAATCATCTTATAAACTATGCATTGTGGATTTAAACAGAAAAGGGAGAAGGCTCGAAATGACTAAGGCATCATCATGTTTGTCAGGGCTACACCCTTGTTTTTGCAGTTAGCAGTGTTTATTTTACCCGCTTTCCATGTGATCTTATTCTCCCAGGTTTGGAAATATGCAATTGTTCTCTTGCACAAATCCACTTTCACTCACTCTGTCTCTCTCTGTCTCTCTTCCGAGGCACCTGGGAGGGGAATAGGGTGTCGATCCAAATCTTTGTCTGAGCGAAAAAGAATTCATTGGAGGCAGGCGCGGGAATGAATGACAAGCCAGACATTCTCAGAGCAACATGTGGGAGAAAGCATGCATCTTTAAAGGAAGTTTGGAGGGGTGTGTGTGTTGGGGGGGGGGAATCAAGCGATTCTTTTTATCGCACTGAGCCAGAAATGCAGATCTGCCAAAGAAGTGATGTGAGAGGAGGAGGAGGAGGAGGAGGAGGAGGAGGAGGAGGAGGAGGAGGAGGAGGAGGAGGAGGAGGAAGAGGAAGCGGCTGAAGTTCTGGAAGAAGGCCACCGCAGCATTTTGCAGTGAAGCCAAGAAGACGTTTGGCCGTAAACGATGCATGATCCATTTTGCGAAAAATGCTTTTTCTCTTGGAGGTTTTGAGATGGAAGGCTTCTCTCTCTCTCTCTCTCTCTCTCTCTCTCTCTCTCTCTCTCTCTCTCTCTCGAAGGGGCTGGAAATTATTTTCATTCTTCGAGAAACAATAAAAATCCTATATTTTCCCTGCCTGGAGTTTTCCGTACACTGTGAAATCCCTTTAAATCCTTGCAGTTGGCTTCCGTTCTGTCCTTTTCTGTATCCATCACAAACTCTTCATCCTTTGAATGTAATGGTTACGTGCCGTAGGCTCACGGAAAAGGAGCTGGAAATTATGTTCGTTCTTTGAGAAACAACAGAAATTCTACATTTTCCTGCCTGGCGTTTTCCATGCACTGCAAAAAATAATTTTTTTAAAAAAACAAAATCCCTGCAATTGGGGTCCATTCTCTCCATTTCCATTTCCATCACAAACTTTTCATCCTTAGAACATAATTCCTAAATTCTGTCCTGGTAGCCAGAGAGATCTTTGGCTGTAGACGTTGCTCTGTCGGTTCTTCCACTCTCGAGCCAAAACCAGACATTTGAGGATTATCCTTGGACTGGGAAAATATGTAGGAATTAGCCTTATATACCAGGTCAAACTCATTTGGCCACCTAACCCAGTATTGTCAGCTCTGACTGGCAGCAGCTCTCAAGAGTCTCTAGCAGAGGTATCTCCCATCGCCTGTTTCCAAATCGTTTTAGCTGGAGGTGCAAATGCACTTCTCCAAGCAAGTAATGTGTACAAAAAGGCATGCACTAGGGCAAATTGTGCCTAAAACTGCGTATGTTGGTGAACATGACATACAAAAGTGTGCACATTCTCCTCTACCCCTCTAAAAAAAAAAACCCACAACCTATCAGCAGATGACTGCAACACACTTCTCTTCTGAGCCAGCTCTGTAGGGAATGGCTGTCATAAAAAATAAAAACCAATCTCCTCTCTCTCTCTCTCTTTCACTGACTCTTTTTGGTATGTAATGGACTCCCCAGAGCACGCTTAAAAGCTTGAAGGGCTTTGCTCAGAAAATGAACATCAGGAGGAGAAAATGAACATCAGGAGGAGAACAGGTCCGGAGCGAAGGCTGCTTGGCAGATTAATGCATCCTTAAGTATTTCAAGAGGGTGAGCGTCTGTCGCCACATTATCTTCAGCATCAGTATAAAACCCGCCCAGTGCCAACCATAAAAAGTGGGGAGTTGCCTGATGGTCCAGACCATTGGTCCACCTGGCTCAGTACCGACTCTTATCTAAAATCATTTTTATTTAAAGATTACAGGGGTCCTCCATCAGCAGGTAGAAATGTATTATAACGAAAAATTATTCAGATCAACCACATCCATTTGAAAGCTGTTGGTGGGGGCTGGCTATGCTCCTGGATATTAACGCAAGTCAGTGTTTTACAAACTTGGGTCTCCAGCTGTTGTTAGACTACAACTACCATCATCCCTGACTGCTGGTCCTACTAGCTAGGGATGGTGGGAGTTGTAGTCCAAAAACAGCTGGAGAACCAAGTTTGAGAAACACTAGCATTAAGTCATAGAATCATAAGACCCTACCTGTCCGCAGACTGTCTCGCCAGAGTGGTGCATGCTCTAGTTCATACATCGGCAACTCCGGCCCATGAAGGCCGTTTATCTGGCCCACGAGCCACCCTGTCACTGAGCCGCCCGCTCAGCAAGTCCCCCACGCGCTGCGCTAAACCGACGCAGCGCGGCTCGGGGACTCACTGAGCGGCGCCAGAAGTTGTGCCTGCGCAGATGCTGGAAATCATGTCTCTGCAGCTGCAGAAGTGGTTTCTGGCGCTGCGGACATAGGCAGAAGCCATTTCCAGCGCCCCAGACATGGGCAGCGCAGCTCCAGAAATAGCTTCTGCACATGTCCGGCCGATGTCCGGGCCACGGACGATAGTCGGTGGGAATCCTCCGGCCCATGGCCAGAAAATGTTGCCGACGCCTGAGTCTAGTTATCTCCCACTTGGACTACTGCAATGCGCTCTATGTGGGGCTACCTTTGAAGGGGACTTGGAAACTACAACTAATCCAGAATGTGGCAGCTAGACTGGTGGCTGGGAATGGCTGCCGAGACCATATAACACTGGTCCTGAAAGACGTACATTGGCTCCCGGTACGTTTCCGAGCACAATTCAAAGTGTCGGTGCTGACCTTGAAAGCCCGAAACAGCCTCGGCCCTGTAGACCTGAAAGAGCGTCTCCACCCCCATCGTTCAGCCCAGACACTGAGATCCAGTGCCGAGGGCCTTCTGGAGGTTCCCTCCCTGCGAGATGTGAGGTTAAAGGGAACCAGGCAAAGGGCCTTTTTGTAGTGGCGCCCACCCTGTGGAACTTTTAGAAGACATCTGAAGGCAGCCCTGTTTAGGAAAGCTTTTAATGTTTGTTGTTTTATTGTGTTTTTAATATTTTGTTGGGAGCTGCCCAGAGTGGCTGGATAAACCCAGCCAGATGGGCGGGGTATAAATAAGTTGTTGATGTTGATGTTGTTGTTGTTGTTAGGGTCAAAGTCCTTCTATGATTCTATAATCTCTTGCTGTTGCAGTCACAATCACAACATCCATTCCCGTGTGAACCCCCTCTGCGCCCAGATTCAGTCAGCACATTGCAAATTGGGGGACATTTATGGTCTCCAAAATGTGTACACACTTAAGTTGGCACCATTGTGTAGCCAGTTGCTACAGCCAATTGTCTCTTCCCTTTGCTGTAGCTACCAGGGAGAAATGAGGCATCTGATACCTGAATCATTTGCCGATATCAGGACATGCTGTACAGCCAACCTGTCAGCGATGGTGGGGTTGCAAAACTCCTGCACCCCAAATCTTGCACTGAGCTGGAGGTTGTTGGAGATGACCTCTAAAGGCCCTCCCAACCCCATGATTCTATAATCTCTTGCTATTGCCATCACCAGTAATGTGCATGCCTGTGCGGACCAGCTCAATGTCTGGATTCAGTCAACACGTTGCCACAAAGGGAGTGTTTATATCCTCCGAGATCTGCACATAATCAAGTTGGCACTGTCGTGCAGCCAGCCACGGCAGACAACAGTCTCTTCACTAGGGATAGGGGGGAAATTCGATTCTGTTTGCATTTAAAGACTTTCCAAAGCAAGGCAAGAAGCAAAATGCAGCCACCCTTCAAAATTCACACTTTTCTGACTTGGGCAACCAGTCAACCAACGTTTGCAAAAATGCATGTGTTAGGGGAAGCTGCGCATAAAAATTAATATATTAGTAAAAATAACATAGAAAGATGTATTTGATTAGGGAAAGTGTGCAAAAATGTGTACATTAATCAAAACGACATACAGAAATGCATTTATTAGGAGAAATTTGCACCAAAATGCTGATGAAAAAAACAATGACACGCTAATTAAATTGCTGCAGAAATCTGGAGAACAATGGGGGGGGGAGAGAGAGATGGAAACTGAGTGAACTGAAACGAGCTAATCCTTCCATTCCTAGTCATTACAGTCGTACCTTGGCTGACAAAAAGACTGCGTTCCGGGAGTCCGTTCGACTCCCAGAACCATTCGACAACCAAGGCGCAGCTTCCAATTGGCTGCAGGAGATTCCTGCACTCAATCGGAAGCCGTGGAAGCCACGCCGGATGTTCAACTTCCGAAAAACATTCGAAACACTCACTTCTGGGAGCCAAAATGTTTGGCAACTAAGCTGTTCGGCAACCAAGGTACGGCTGTATTTCACTGTGATGATGATGGCGAAATGAGGCCTCAGATATCGGAATCTTTCCTCTGATTCTCTGCTAATAATTGGTTGTCTAGTTGTAAAGGCCGGGCTTCCTCTTACTTCAGAAACCATGCCTCCGGGTAATTTGGTGACAAAGTGGGGTTTGCAGAATTTCACAGACTAGTTTGAGGCCAAGAGCTCAGAACAGGAATGCCGTGTCCCTTTCCTCTGAGCTCCGTGAATGAAGCTGGCGCTGTGTTTGTGTGTTTTTCGGAAAAAAGAGTAAAATTCACAGACGACGTGAAGGTAATAGCAAAGCCAGCTCTTTCATGCTCAACAATCACTGCTAAAAGAGTATTGAGGGGACGGTGTTTATGCCTTCCGGTGATATCATTGAAACTTTTGCTCAGTTTACAAATAAAAAGTGAAGGGAATTCATGCGTATGTACCCTTGCTTCTCTCCGAAACTGCCAGTGTCAGGAAATCTCAGAATCCAGATGTCTATCCTCCCCAGTTATACCTTGCAAGAAGTTATTTCCCCTCTTCCTTCTAACTACCCCCCCCCCCGGCCTCATTGCACCAACTCAGCCTGGTCTGCACTGCGACAAACAGAGAGCTTTTGATGAAGTGATACCCAAAACATGTGTTTGTGGGGTGGGGTGGGGAGAACCACAAAAGCCATACAATTTGGATTCAGACAGTTAAAAAAAGAATTTGGCTGGCCCCGGCTTGCTTGAGAACCTAATGGGGAGCTGACAGGCAGACGTGGTTTAGGAAAGTCCCGGTTTCCTTTTACCAGTAATACTGGTAGAGTAGCATTCCCCAAGCTGGCGCCCCTGCCCTAATATGGTTTTTATTTTTATCCAAAAAAAATATTCATTTTGTAACACAATTATATACACCACTCACAAATACACAACCAAACATAAACAAAACAAGTAGTGATATACCACATGACAGAAACAATATATTTTTATATGCGACAACAGAATGTTAATTGCCAAAAATTGGAAAGGAACCCTTGTACCAACAAAAGGAGAATGGATAAACAAATTATGTGAATACCTGGAATTGGCGAAACTTACCGACATAATACGACAAAAACCAAAAGATAGGATTAAAAAACAATGGGAATGTTTAAATGATTATTTAAAGAAAACAGATAAGGGGATTAAAACATGGCTATGCCTGGAATAATCTTGGAAAAGGAAAAACTTGGAAGTTTTTATGTTTTGAGACGAACTTTTTTTGTGTGTGCATGGATCTTAACCTACCTTTACTTGAACTTTTCTCTTTCTTTTCCCCCCCTTATTCTTCCTTTCTTATGTCTTTTTTTCTTTTCTTTATACTGTTCTTTTCTTTTTTCATTCATTTCCTTTTCTTGATGTTTTGTAACTTTGATTATTGATTGCTCTAAGCTAAGTAATGAAATATGTAAAAGGTCTATATGAATGTATTTGGACTGAATTGAAGATGCTTTGTATTGTCTTAATGAATTTTGAAATAAAAGAATTAATTTTAAAAAAATCATAAACAAAACAAACAAACAATACATATAAATTCTTATCATATCATCATTTTCCTTCACCTCTTTGGGTGACTTCCTCAAATCCCCCCTATCTGAATTTCAATTTTATCCATCTTTAGTAGTTACCAATGTTTAAAAAATAAATAAACCATATTGAACATTATATCCTTATCCAAAATTTCTCTCATTTTAAACTTCCTAATATCTTAATACACTAAACAAAATTCCTACTTCTACACTGATAGCCTATATCAACTATATCAAAAGAGTTCCTAAATATCAAATATTACAATATTTTTTTCAAATATAATTTAATTTTCTTCCAATCTTCTTCCACCGTCTCTTCTTTCTGGTCGCGGAGTCTTCCAGTCAGTTCGGCAAGTTCCATAAAGTCTATCATCTTCGTTTGCCATTCTTCTACGGTTGGTATATCTTGAGTCTTCCGGTTCTTGGCAAGTAATAATCTCGCAGCTGTTGTGGCATACAGAAAGAATATAACATCTTTTGGCAGGAATTTCTTCCCCAACTATTCCAAGTAAAAAGGCTTCTGGTTTCTTTATAAAGGTGTCTTTCAACACTTTTTTCAACTCATTATAAATCTTTTCCCATGAGTCCTTCACTTTGGGGCACGTCCACCACATGTGGTAAAAGGTTCCTGAGATGGTTTTTAAGCTACAGCTCCCCTCAATTCCAACTTGCTCAAACAAAGGTTGGAATCCATGTCTCTGGATCCAAGCCACCTCCCCCAGGTATAGCTGCCAAGTACCCCATTTTCCCTGGGAAACCACCATATTTTCTTACCGTTTCCCGCAGGTGTCCCGAATGACAAAATACCCCATATTCCCCCAGATTACGGAGCTCCTGCCGGCAGCCATGTTCTTCTGGTGCCGCACTGGCACCGGAAGTCACTTCTACGCACTTCCAGACATGTGTAGAAGCGACTTCTAAGCATGTCCGGAAGTGCGTAGAAGCGACTTCTGGCGCTGCGAACATTTTGGAAATGGGCACAGCGGCATCGGAAGTCATTTCTACGCAATGGCATCCTAAGGCGAGATCTCTATTACACCACAAAAGCTCTTGTGTTCCTTCACCCATCTTTGTCATCCTTTGTGTCTGCAGAAACATTTATTCCAGAAAAGGAGATAGCTATGAATACAGAGGGAATCTGATTCCTGCATTGCAGGGGGTTGGGGTAGATGACCCTCGAGATCCCTTCCAACTCTGCAATTCTATGATTCTATGAAGAAGGTTGGTTCATGCAGCATGTAGTTAATTGTGGAAGGTTATCAGCTGCAGAATAGGAACCCAGGTGGCGCTGTGGTTAAACCACTGAGCCTAGGGCTTGCTGATCAGAAGGTCGGCGGTTCGAATCCCTGTGACGGGGTGAGCTCCCGTTGCTTGGTCCCAGCTCCTGCCAACCTAGCAGTTCTAAAGCACGTCAAATTGCAAGTAGATAAATAGGAACCGCTACAGCGGGAAGGTAAACAGCGTTTCCATGTGCTGCTCTGGTTTGCCAGAAGCGGCTTTGTCATGCTGGCCACATGACCTGGAAGCTATACGCCGGCTCCCTCGGCCAATAATGCGAGATGAGCGCGCAACCCCAGAGTCGGTCACGACTGGACCTAATGGTCAGGGGTCACTTTACCTTTTACCTATCAGCTGCAGAAGGGCAAAGTCCCATCCCCAGAACCAGTCATTCCCCTGGGTCTCCTTATCCGAAGGACATGTTACGAGTTGAGATGGACTCAAGGCTCAAAGACACAGACCAGCTAGACAGTTAGATTAAGGCAAAACAAACTTTTGCATCAGAGGAGAATAAAACCTTAAGGCACAGATCAAAGGTGAATGAAAACCAGAGTTGTGCAACTACTGAGTAAAGACAGAAGCTATGAAAATAAAGCCAAACATTCCTCACACTTAAAATTATTGGTGATTACAGCGCCGTCTCCTCCCACAGCTCTCCTTTGGATTTATCCTGTATCCTGGTCAGCCTGTTGGAGCCGATCACTTTCAGGCTTAAAGGCTCGGCCTTGGTGACAGCTGGCAGCTCCTCGCTGTTTTTGGCAAATATTCGAGCTGAGTGCGAAATGCTTTGCTGCATGTTTGTTTAGTTTTGTACTCAGGGCCGGTGCTAGGGCTTTTTGCGCCCTAGGCAAAAACAGCTTCTGGCGCCCCCGGGCGCATGCGCCATGATGCATGCATAACACCGCTGATGCCCCTGTGTCCCCTCCATTGGTGGGAGGAGCGCGGGCCAAGGGGGGAGCTCGGCGCCCTCCCGTCTGTGGAGGGGACGCTTTGAGGTCCTCAGCGGCGGCGGCGGCAGCAGCGCCCATAGTTGAAGGCTTCAGCTGCGGGCGCTGCTGCCGCTTGCTCACTGCAGCCGCTCGGGAGCTCACAGCATCCCCTCCGTGGGCAGGAGGGCGCTGAGCTCTCCTTTTGGCTTGCGCTCCTCCCGCCTATGGAGGGGACGCTGTGAGCTCCTCGGCGGGCGGGTGGGCGGGCGGCGGCAGCACCCATAACTGAAGGCTTCGGCTGTGGGCGCTTGCCACCACTACCGCCGCCGCTCGCTCGCCCGCCTCCGCTGAATAGCTGAGAGGAGAGGCGCAGTGAGGTAGCCCCAGGCTCGCACTCCCTGCGCGCCTCAGGGAGGCGGCCCCAGGCAACACTGGGCGGCAGGGGGCGAGCTGGCGGGCGGGGGTCGAGCTGTTCAGCGCCCCCTCCATTCTGGCGCTCTAGGCTAGTTTGCCTTAATGGGTGCACCGGCCCTGTTTGTACTGGAGACTTAAGAGTTAGAAAAGGGCAACCAAAACTGTCAAGGGGGTGGAGCAACCCCCGGTAAGGAAAAGGTTGCAACATTCGGGACTTCTTAGTTTAGAGCAGGCACGTCCAACAGGTAGATCATGATCTACTGGTAGATCACTGGACGTCTGTGGTGGATCACTGGCTCCCTCCACAGAAGCTCAACAACTTTGAGCTGAACGCCCCCAAAATGGGGGTAGATCACTGCCAAATTTTAATTCAGAAAGCCCATTTCCCTCCATAGAGGGTAATGGGGATTGCAGAAGAGCTTCAAGAAATCTGGCTAGACTCGTACATGAAACCTACATCTTACTTAAGTCCAGTTACTTTCGTTTCTAGCCCACTCTCGAATAGCCTTTGAATCTCCCGCCCGCCCACCGCTTTCTATAGGCCTTAGCCTGACATTGCTTTGCCTTTCCAGGGGTTGCCTGTATTCAGGGGCTCAGTAGGAATTTTGCCACTTGGCTGATTGGCTGTTGCCGTTTGGTTTTTGCCTACTGCTTAGCAAATTGTCACAACTTGTTAGGTTGGCCGTTTGTTGTTGTTTAGTCATTTAGTCGTGTCCGACTCTTCATGACCCCACGGACCATAGCACGCCAAGCACTCCTGTCTTCCACTGCCTCCCGCAGTTTGGTCACACTCATGTTTGAAGCTTCGAGGACACTGTCCAACCATCTCGTCCTCTGTCGTCCCCTTCTCCTAGTGCCCTCAATCTTTCCCAACATCAGGGTCTTTTCCAGGGAGTCTTCTCTTCTCATGACGTGGCCAAAGTATTGGAGCCTCAGCTTCACGATCGGTCCTTCCAGTGAGCAATCGGGGCTGATTTCCTTCAGAATGGATAGGTTTGATCTTCTTGCAGTCCATGGGACTCTCAAGAGTCTCCTCCAGCACCATAATTCAAAAGCATCAATTCTTCGGCGATCAGCCTTCTTTATGGTCCAGCTCTCACTTCCATACATCACTACTGGGAAAACCATAGCTTTAACTATACGGACCTTTGTAGGCAAGGTGATGTCTCTGCTTTTTAAGATGCTGTCTAGGTTTGTCATTGCTTTTCTCCCAAGAAGCAGGCGTCTTTTAATTTCATGACTACTGTCACCATCTGCAGTGATCAAGGAGCCCAAGAAAGTAAAATCTCTCACTGCCTCCATTTCTTCCCCTTCCATTTGCCAGAAGGTGATGGGACCAGTGGCCATGATCTTGGTTTTTTTTTAATGTTGAGCTTCAGACCATATTTTGCGCTCTCCTCTTTCACCCTCATTAAAAGGTTCTTTAATTCCTCCTCACTTTCTGCCATCAAGGTTGTGTCATCTGCATATCTGAGGTTGTTGATATTTATTCCGGCAATCTTAATTCCGGTTTGGGATTCAGCTAGTCCAGCCTTTCGCTTGATGAATTCTGCATATAAGTTAAATAAACAGGGAGACAATATACAACCTTGTCGTACTCCTTTCCCAATTTTGAACCACTCAGTTGTTCCATATCCAGTTCTAACTGTAGCTTCTTGTCCCACATAGAGATTTCTCAGGAGACAGATGAGGTGATCAGGCACTCCCATTTCTTTAAGAACTTGCCATAGTTTGCTGTGGTCGACACAGTCAAAGGCTTTTGCATAATCAGAAGTAGACGTTTTTCTGGAACTCTCTAGCTTTCTCCATAATCCAGCGCATGTTTGCTATTTGGTCTCTGGTTCCTCTGCCCCTTCGAAATCCAGCTTGCACTTCTGGGAGTTCTTGGTCCACATACTGCCTAAGCCTGCCTAGTAGAATTTTAAGCATAACCTTGCTAGCGTGTGAAATGAGTGCAATTGTGCGGTAGTTGGAGCATTCTTTGGCACTGCCCTTCTTTGGAATTGGGATGTAGACTGATCTTCTCCAATCCTCTGGCCATTGCTGAGTTTTCCAAACTTGCTGGCATATTGGGTGTAGCACCTTAACAGCATCATCTTTTAAAATTTTAAATAGTTCAGCTGGAATATCATCACTTCCACTGGCCTTGTTATTAGCAGTGCTTTCTAAGGCCCATTTGACTTCACTCTCCAAGATGTCTGGCTCAAGGTCAGCAACCACACTACCTGGGGTGTACGAGACCTCCATATCTTTCTGGTATAATTCCTCTGTGTATTCAACCACCTCTAACGATTGGCCGTTAGACTTTGGTTAATAAATTGGTTATAGGAGGAGCCTGGCTTTAAATTGCCTACCCCCCCTATTTCGCTCCTCATAGAAGTATTCCGTTAAAGGAATCCTGGGGCTCAGGGACCCCGCCAGGCGGGGATGACGGGCCATTACAGAGCCGAGCCTTGGGGAACATTCCGGGGTCGAGGGGAGAGTGTCTGTTGAACAGTACCTCCACTCCCTTGGGGTGTTTACTCGACTTACCTACCCATAGGTAAGTCGGAGCTGGTCCTGACCCAAAGGGGGTCAGATGGAATGGTCCTGACCCAACGTGGGTCAGATGGAAATGGTCCTGTCCCTTAGAGAGGACAGATGGATTAACCAAAGCCTAAGCCAACACTTAGAATAAAATTGATGTTAAATAAAGTTGTGGCCAAAACAATGCCAAAAACCCAAACCTAAAATAATGTGTGAGTTGTGAGTTATTTAGGGGGGATTTCTGGGAGCTTCGTCACGCAAATAGATCACAGCCTCTTAGGAGTTGGCCACCCCTGGTTTAGAGAAAAGGCAAGTAAGGGCAACCAGATCTAGATTCACGTTTTTCCCAATTTAGCACCGAAGAGCAGGTTTTCTGAGAGACAGTGGCAGGGGAAAGGCTAAACTGTTTGAACCCATGCCTAGAAAGCCCTAAGAGATGACATGACAGAATTTTATAAAATTATGCATTGAATGGAGAAAGTGGAGCTCCTGTTCTTCTGTCCCTGCTCCTGCCAACCTAGCAGTTCGAAAGCATGCCAGTGCAAGTAGATAAATAGGTACCGCTGCGGCAGGAAGGTAAATGGCATTTCCTTGCGCTCTGGTTTCCTTCACGGTGTCCCGTTGTGCCAGAAGCGGTTTAGTCATGCTGGCCACATGACCCGGAAAGCTGTCTGTGGACAAACGCCACCTCCCTCGGCCTAAAAAGCGAGATGAACGCCTCATCATATTTTAAAGATGTAGGTTTCATGTATGAGTCTAGCCAGCAACGTGATTTTATGCAGTATTTTAGACTGTTGGGTTTTGTACTGTACTTATTTGTCTTATATGCTTCTTCTCATAGCCGAATAAGATTGTCTTCCTAGAACCCAGTCTAGTCCATAAGTGACTGTGGAGGCCAATTCTGGATCCACACGTCCTTCCACAGTGGGGACATAGGCTTCCGGGCGGGAGTTGATCACGGTGAGGGTTTGCCAAGCGTGCCTTCCTCTTAGCACATTTCTCCCTTTCGTCCTGAGTTCGAGTGTCAGTTCCCAGTTGTCGGACAGGAGTGTTCCCAGTTGTCGGCGTTAACTACATTTTTAAAGATTTGCCTTGAGAGAGTCTTTAAACCTCTCTTGTTGACCACCAGCATTACGCTTTCCATTTTTAAGTTCGGAATAGAGTAGTTGCTTTGGAAGACGATCATCAGGCATCCGCACAACATGACCAGTCCAATGAAGTTGATGTTGAAGAATCATTGCTTCAACACGGGTGATCTCTGCTTCTTCCAGTACACTGAGATTAGTTCGCCTATCTTCCCAAGTGATGTGTAGAACCCCAGAGTCGTCCGTGAATGGACCTAATGGTCAAGGACAGGGGTCAGCAAACTTTTTCAGCAGGGGGCCAGTCCACTGTCCCTCAGACCTTGTGGGGGGCTGGACTATATTTTTTGGGGGGGAATGAACAAATTCCTATGCCCCACAAATACCCTAGAGATGCATTTTAAATAAAAGCACACATTCTACTGATGTAAAAACACCAGGCAGACCCTGGGGTCAGCAAGCTTTTTCAGCCCAGTCCACCTCCCCCCCCCTCAGACCATGTGGGGGGGCTGGACTATATTTTGAAAGGGGGAAAAAATGAACGAATTCCTATGCCCCACAAATAACCCAGAGATGCATTTTAAATAAAAGAACACATTCTGCTCATGTAAAAACACGCTGATTCCTGGACTGTCCACGGGCCGGATTTAGAAGGTGCTTGGGCCGCATCTGGCCCCCGGGCCTTAGTTTGGGGACCCCTGCTTTAGCTTTACCTGAGTGCAAGACCACGCTGTTGAAAAAAGGCAGCGCATTAAAAACGCAAAGCTTCCGCTTCCCCAAGCTCAGCAGAAAAGAGGTGAGGGGGAAATTCTGGCTTCACAGAGGGAGGAAATCCCGTAATTCAGGGGCCATTGCTGGAAAAAACTGCTCCTAGGAACATTCAGGCCACGTTAAAGCAGCGTTTCTGAAACCTGGGACTGTAGATTTGCAACTGGAAAGATGGCCAGCCGATAAATAACCAACGTCTATAACCCTCCCCATGCGTCTCAATGTTTGCACATACAATACAATACGCACACAATAGAACGCTCTGACAGAGGAGTGAAATATTTGGTCCCCGGGGGAACTGGAGCCGCTTGTAAATTACCTGGGACGCCGTCCGATAATATTTTGCTTTGTTATTTCGTCAAGTGCCTTAGGAGCGTTTGCGAGCGACCGCTCTTGGCCTTCCTGCATATTGCCACAGGTGTTAATCATTTGGCCCCCATACTGTTTTCTGGGAGCAATGGCCAAATAAAACGCTAAAACGAGGGAAAGAAAACATGCGAGTTGCTTTCGCTTCCCCCTACGCCCCCGACTCCAGCGCCCCAGGCAAGAAATTTGCCACAGGGGCCCAATTCTGACACAACCATCTCAGTCCAATAAATGATGGTTTATTAGACGGTGGATGGGGCCCATGCTCTTCCTCCTTGACCTTCCTTTCCTCAATTTGGCCACAAACACACCATACATTTAAAGCTGCTATAATGCCATTTTAAGCAGCCCTGGCTCCCCCCCCAAAGAATTCTGGGAGTTGTAGTTTAAAGTGCTGAGAGGAGGCTACAGTTTCCAGAGTGGTTTAACAGTCAACCCCTCTTCGCGGGGAACTCTGGGAACTGTAGTTTTGTGAGGGGAATGAACATGACTCGGTAAATAAGAGTCATGGGTGGTTCTCAACCGTGTTTTCCTCAGAAATTTCCACTGAAATTAAAGGACGAATGATTCAGTGGATCTACTCTGAGTAAAATTTAGTGGAATACCACCTGAAATGAGCAGCTGCGGTTGCTTTTAAATGTTTTTAGATGTTTTAAATAGTTGAACGCCGCCAGTCATGTCTGGTTTGACCCTGAGAACTAGGCCGCCTCGGTTGGGCGACATTATTTATTAATATAGTTATCCTTCGCTTTTTGTTTCCCCCAGGAATTTTTATTAAAGTTTTCATAATAATAATAATAATAATAATAATAATAATAATAATAATAATAATATATTATTTATACCCCGCCCATTTGGCCGGGTTCCCCCAACTACTCTGGGCGGCTTCCAACAAAATATTAAAATACAGAAATCCACCAAACATTAAAAGCTTCCCTAAACAGGGCTGCCTTGAGGTGCCTTCTAAAGGTCTGGTAATTGTTGTTCTCTTTGACCTCTGGTGGGAGGGCATTCCACAGGGTGGGTGCCACTACCGAGAAGGCCCTCTGCCTGGTTCCTTGTAACTTGGCTTCTTGTAATGAGGGAACCGCCAGAATATTCACAATAGAATAACATTATATTTTGAACAAATGAAATAAGGAAGGAAGGAAGGAAGGAAGGAAGGAAGGAAGGAAGGAAGGAAGGAAGGAAGGAAGGAAGGAGAGGCACACACACACACACTCGCGCGCACACAGACCCCTCTATTCTAATTAATTATACCCTAATCTTTGATGACATTATTATATTTATTCTTCGCTTTTTACACGAAAGTCCCTCAGAGCAATTTGCAACGCGAGAACAGAGATAATGAGAAACATGAATTTCAAAAGGAGGGATGCTGATAACTTCTTGGCTGGGGCAGAGTCGCAAGTAGTGGTATTTTTTTTATATACAATATCTAAACCACCCTGTTTTTCGGCTAGAATGTATTTCATTTTATTTCAACAAAAGGGGGTCCTGGCTGTTAGAAACACCTTGCGAATCCCCGCCGTGATATAAAGGAGCTTGAGTTTGAACAAGCCAGACTGTAACCCTGCCCCATAACCCCCAGCGACAATAGACTTCCTGATGCCGAGGAACAGCAAACAGGGATTTGTGTGCAAAGGACGTGTCAACTGCACAATTTAGTTAGCATAGCAAACAGAGTGCTTGGGCCTTTTAAACAGGTGTGGGAGGGCTGCCACATCCTGTCCGCAAAAGCCATAAGTTCCATGTGTGAAAAGCAGGTCTGGAGTCTGAGAATGCGCATCGCCCAGCTTAGGTGCGATTTTTCCCAGACTTCCCGAGAGGAAAGGGCTGTTGTTGTTGTCCCCTCAGCTTTTAAAATGTATCCATAGAAGTTAGAGCTGAAAAGTATTCTAAAACTGGAAGGGGGAAGTCTAGATCCACTGGTAAGATCCCTAGGTGATTTACAGTAGATCACGAAGTGCCATGCAATAGCAGTGACACGATGGATAGATGCAAACCCTCCACCATTTCTCCGATGAAAATAGGGACGTCCCATTCCATAATGATAATGTTGATATTTATTCCCCACACACCTGACTGGGTTGCGCCAGCCACTCTGGGCAGCTTCCAACATATACCTGTATATAAAAAACATAATAAAGCATTAAACATTTTTTGGAGATGAGATTTGAATTCTCTACTTTGGTTTGCACATAATCTATAAATGCTTTCCAATTATTTTTTTACCATCCTTTTTATTCCTTTAATTTCTTCATATTTTATAGCCCAATTGTAATAATTAAATAATTCCTCTTGCCATTCTTCTTTTGTCGGAACGTTAGCGGCCTTCCAATTTTTTTGCAATTAACACGCTTGCGGCGGTTACAGCGTAGCTTATACAGCATCTATCTCTGGGTTTAAGGTTCTGTTTTGAAATTGCAAAGTCTTAATTGTAGTATGGTAAGAATAGATTGAATTAGGGATATTGGTGGATGTGAAGAATGGTATGAAATTATTGTAAATGTTAGAGTAAGGTATGCAGATTATAAAAGAAAAGGAAAAAAAGGGATAAGTTCAGAATAGGTTGAGAAGTCATAGGGAAGGGGAGGGTGGGAGGGGGTTGTTGAGGGAAGGAAATAAGACAACTGTAACACTGTTATGGCTGTAATTTTTGTTTTTATTGTTTGTGATGAATTGTAATCGTTGTGATATATAATAAAGTTTATTTTAATAAAAAAAACATTTTTTTTAAAAAAAACTTTCCCTATACAGTACAGTGGTACCTCAGGTTAAGAACTTAATTCGTTCTGGAGGTCCGTTGTTAACCTGAAACTGTTCTTAACCTGAGGTACCACTTTAGCTAATGGGGCCTCCTGCTACCGCTGCACCGCCAGAGCACGATTTCTCATCCTGAAGCAGAGTTCTTAACCCGAGGTACTATTTCTGGGTTAGCGGAGTCTGTAACCCAAAGTGTTTGTAACCCAAAGCGTTTGTAACCCGAGGTACCACTGTACTGTACAGGATTGCCTTCAGACTGTTTGGGGGTTGGATAACTCCATACCCTCCCAAATTTCTCTGGTGAAAATAGGGGCATGCGAAGGAAAAGCGGGACATTTTGGGATCAAATCAGAAACCGGGACGGCTTCTCTAAATCAGGGACGTCCCTTGAAAATAGGGATACTTGGAGGGTCTGTTTGGCTTTTGGTTTTTGCTTTCTCGAGTATTTTTTGTAAGCTGTGTTATAAAATAGTCAGGGAAGGAGATCCCCCTGCAAATGGCTGGGTGCGCTTGGGTTCCCCAACCACGGCGCCCCAAGAGTACGGCTAAACGGAGTCTCCTGGATGGCATTGCCATCTGTTATGGAAAATTGCCCCTAAAATGCGCAGCCTTTTAGGAAGGACAGACACGGGTCGGAAGCTCCAAAATTTGCACTAAGTTCAGCTCCGCCGGGAAATGACAGAGACCACACGATGCCGTCAGGAAAAACAAACGGATCCTTTTATTACAGAAAAGAAAGAACTACAGCTGTAGGGTCCCTGCCTCAAAGAATGTAGGAAGGAACCCCGGGAAATGGTGAACCTCCCTCTTATACCCTCCTGTCCCCACTAGTCATACCTCGACACCCAAAGGCTTCGACTTCCGAAGTCAAAGCCTCCGGAAGTCCTCCCGGCGTGCGTGCCTGGTGCGCGCGTTGTGCACCTGCACAAAGCGGCGTATTCTTCTGCACGTATTCGTGCTTCGCGCATGCGCCGTAGCGGCGCTTCGACATCTGAAGACTTTGACCTATGAAGACGACAGCAGAACGGATTGTCTTCGTAAGTCAAGAAGGCTACATTTGACCTCTTCTTTCACACATGCTCTCCAAGTGCAGAGAAATCGAGCCTTCACCAAACTGGTGCCCTAAAGATGTTTTCGAGTCCCATCAGCTTCAGCACAGCTGCACAAGGCCGTATAAGACCATCGCTCTTTCTTAAATTGCCTTGGAATTTAAATATTAATCTAATAAGTATAATTTTAAAGCTTCCCTCCCCCCCCTTAAAGTAACAAGCAGGTGATTAACTTCAGATGTACCTGTCATGATGGTTCACAGACACAAAGAGACAAAGGAAGCTGTTAATCCCCTTTCCCATCATAAAAATGCAACAATGAGCATATCTTGCCGAAAGACATAGTCCCCCCCCTCTCTCCTCCATATGTGCTCCAGCCTCTCTTCCTCCCATTTGCAAAAAGCGTGCCTGAGCTTTGCACTCGGAAAGCTAATGCACTTTTAGAGCCAGTGAAACTTTGGCACCTTGTTCAAACAAGTGCTGGGGAAAAAGGGAAAAGTCTGTCGATCTCCTGCAAGTCCTCCTCCTCCTCCCCCCCCTATCCCGCCCCCCCCCCCATGACATTTTCATTTCTTTCAATGTTAGGGGGGTTTAAAAGGAGGTGGGGGAGACAGGCAGATGGAATCTAGCAAAGAAAGTTACATTCCACAGGAACGGCGTAATACCCCCCAGGATTATGCTTTTTATGATTCACCACCTCCGTTTTTTTTGTTTTTTAGCTTTAAAAGAGACAAGTTGCCATCGCCTTAAAGGAGAGAGGAGATCAATAGTGCTTAGGGAACAGGTGAAGGAACTGGGGATGTACGGGGCCCAAAGGGCCCCAATTAAGGTGATAATGTAAATCCCTATAAATCCTGGAATATGCTTATAATAGTGAATTATGGTAATGTTATGTACTGAGCTGAATCCTAGAACAATAGGATTCAGAATCAGCGGGAGCTACCCAATCCAACGCCAGGTGGAAGTGAATCCGCAACCTGATTGGCCTGCTGGAGCAGCCAATCAGGCGGCTGGCAGAAGTGAATTTGCTACCTGATTGGCCTGTAGGAGCAGCCAATCAGGCTGCAGGCAAAAGTCAATCCACAATATAATTGGCCCACAGGTGTAGCCCTGAAGTAGCCAATCACGCAAGGCCCATTGTGTAAATAATGTATATAAGCAGATGGTTTTGGGAAAAGAGCGATTCGTCTTCTCTTCTCCTCCTTAATGACTATGAGCTGAATAAAGAGCATGAAATTCACTCTTGACTCCGAGTATATTTCAGGTAACCTGTTGCTTTAAGAAACTGATGATTTAGCAAGATGCTGTTCTTTTACCAGAACAGAAGGTCAGCTAACACGCAAATCACAAAGATATAATTCAGGCATCCCCAAACTTCGGCCCTCCAGATGTTTTGGACTACAATTCCCATCTTCCCCAACCACTGATCCTGATAGCTAGGGATCATGGGAGTTGTAGGCCAAAACATCTGGAGGGCCAAAGTTTGGGGATGCCTGATATAATTCATAAGCTAGAACACAAATTGTTACATGGTACACGTAACACAGGTTCCCAACACGCATATTATCTCACAATGTAACGTATTATTGAGAATCAAAGGCCTAAGCTAGCAATCCTTGGCCTAGTTAGGTAATGATATACATATTGAATATGAAATGAGATAATGATGAGTATTAAAATATTAAGTGATGTAATGCTTTATGTGATTGGTTAAATAAAAATCCTTTGTCTGAAATGTTATAAATACCCCTGCCCGACCTTTGGGCGGGGTTGCAGTTTTGCGAAAAGATTCGAATGTAACCTTATCGCTTTGCAATAAACAAAATGGACTCCTAACTCCTCTTGTCTCTGCGTTTTATTTGGCTAACTCAGAAGATAAGCCATTTTTTGGCTTACAACAGTACGAAGGGTGTACAAAGTAACCTAGGGACAACCCAGCATCTAAAGTGATGCGTAAAAAGAAATGGCAGCGAAGCGGCTCTAAGCCAGGGGTCAGCAACCTTTTTCAGCCCAGTCCACCTGCCCCACCCCTCAGACCATGTGGTGGGCTGGACTATATTTTGGAAAAAAAATATGAACGAATTCCTATGCCCCACAAATAACCCAGAGATGCATTTTAAATAAAAGGACACATTCTACTCATGTAAAAACACGCTGATTCCCAGACCGTCCGCGGGCTGGATTGAGAAGGCAATTGGGCTGCATCCGGCCCAAGGGACTTAGGTTGCCTACCCCTGCTCTAAGCCCTTCGTTGCTCCTGCAAAATTGGGGGGGGGCAGAACTGAAGATGTTTACAGCCTCCAAAGTACTGCATCTAGGGAGCACCCAATCCTCTTACTTGATCTGGGTCAGGAGAGGCTGTTGTGCAAGCTCTGGACCTGTGTCTTAATGCAGTGGTGGAATGGCCCATAAACTGAGTGTGAATCCTGGGGAGTCAGAGGCTCTGTGGGTAGGTGGCTCCCATGTACACAAGACGGGCCATGGGCTTGTTCTGGAGAGGGTTGCGCTCCTAAAGAAGCAGGTGCATAACCTGCAAACACTTCTTTGATCCATCTTTGTCTCTGGAGGATTCCCAATGGATTCCTGTGGCTAGAAGTTTATTTCTATCAGCTACATCTGGTCTTTCTTCTTCTTTGGCAATCCCTCGTAGACGAGGAAGATTGTCTTCCATAAACACGGTTTTTAAAAGTGAGTCCGTAAGTGACTGATTGTTATTGTTATTGTTTTGTTATTGTTTTACCTATTTGTGCTTTTACTTTGTACATATTTTTATCTAGCGAACTGCCCTGAGATCTTGTGGTGAATGGTAGTATAATAGTACTACTACTACAAATAATAATAATAATAATAATAATAATAATAATAATAATATATGTTTTGCATGGTCGTACACTGCCGTGATGTTTTGCAAGAGGGTGGTATACAAATGGGTGGGGTATAAATAATAAAATTGTTGTTGTTGTTTAGTCGTTTAGTCGTGTCCGACTCTTCGTGACTCCATGAACCAGAGCACGCCAGGCACTCCTGTCTTCCACTGCCTCCCGCAGTTCGGTCAAACTCATGTTCGTAGCTTTGAGAACACTGTCCAACCATCTCGTCCTCTGTCATCCCCTTCTCCTTGTGCCCTCCATCTTTCCCAACATCAGGGTCTTTCCCAAGGATTCTTCTCTTCTCATGAAGTGGCCAAAGTATTGGAGCCTCAGCTTCACGATCTGTCCTTCCAGTGAGCACCCAGGGCTGATTTCCTTAAGAATGGATAGATTTGATCTTCTTGCAGTCCATGGGGCTCTCAAGAGTCTCCTCCAGCACCATAATTCAAAAGCATCCATTCTTCGGCGATCAGCCTTCTTTATGGTCCAGCTCTCACTTCCATACATCACTACTGGGAAAACCATAGCTTTAACTATACGGACCTTTGTAGGCAAGGTGATGTCTCTACTTTTTAAGATGCTGTCTAGGTTTGTCATTGCTTTTCTCCCAAGAAGCAGGCGTCTTTTAATTTTGTGACTGCTGTCACCATCTGCAGTGATCAAGGAGCCCAAGAAAGTAAAATCTCTCACTGCCTCCATTTCTTCCCCTTCTATTTGCCAGGAGGTGATGGGACCAGTGGCCATGATCTTGGTAGTTTTGATGTTGAGCTTCAGACCACATTTTGCACATCAATGCCTTGTCGTGGCGAAGGGGCTTGAATAACTCAGAGAAGCTATGAGCTATGCCATGCAGGGCCACCCAAGATGGACAGGTCATGGTGGAGAGTTTTGACTAAACGTGATCCACCTGGAGAAGGAACTGGCAAGCCACTCCAGTATCCCTGCCAAGAAAACTCCATGGACAAATAATAAAATCATTATTATTATTATTATTATTATTATTATTATTATTAAATTTGGCGTTTTTTCTGAATTTTTGGAACACAGAAACTGCCATGGTGAGTCAGTCCACTGGCCTATCTAAAGGTAAAGGACCCCTGGATAGTTAAGTCCAGTCCAAGGCGACTATGGGGTTGTGGTGCTCATCTCGCTTTCAGGCCGAGGGAGTCAGCGTTTGTCCACAAACAGCTTTTTCGGGTCATGTCGCCAGCAGAACTAAACCACTAGGGGTGCGTGGAGGACCGTGACAATTGCACGGAAACACTGTTTACCTTCCCGCCATAGCAGTACCTATTTATCTACTTGCACTGGCGTGCTTTCGAACTGCTAGGTTGGCAGGAGTTGGGACCGAGCAACGGGAGCTCACTCCGTCGTGGGGATTTGAACCGCTGACCTTCCAATCGGCAAGCCCAAGAGGCTCAGTGGTTTAGACCACAGCAGCACCCCGTTCCAGCCTATCTAGCTCAGTGTTGCCTCCACTGACCAGCAGCAGCTCTCCAGGGTTCCAGGCAGAGCATCTCTCCAAACCCTACCTTGAGCCGCCTGGGGTGGAGCATGGGAATTTCTGCACGCAGAATCTCTGCCGCAGGACTGCAGTGCTAAAACAAGGCTGTTTCGTATTGGTTTTAGGCAGATTTATTGCACGCATCCCACTTTTATTGTATTATATTAATGTGCATGAATGCTGCTCATCGCTTTGGGCCAAAAAGTGGTATATGAATAAATCACACCGCACCATGTGGTCTCCTTGTGGAGAGGAAAAGAGAATTGAATCCAGGTCTAGAAGACCAAACCAGCCCTTTCTCTTAGAGATGTTGCAAAAGTGGGGCTTCTTTGAGTTTCTGGCCAGCAAGACACAGAGTTGGGAAAAGAACAGAGCAACCAACAGCCTGGGCATTTAGTGCCAAACTCGAGTGTCCCTAATGCCCTGCTACCTTATGGATGGAGGTGGGAGAGCTGCTCTAGGGCCAACTTTCTTTGGCTAAAGAAAATCATCAGTCCTTGGCACTGGCAACTGACCCCTCGTGCTCAGGATCTAGCGGATCGTTAAGTTTTGCAACTCAGATAAGGATTTATGCTCCAGGACAAGCTGGCTAGAGCCACCTTTGCATGGGTTCTCTCCGCTACCCCTCCCCATTTCCCTCCCGCACGTGACTTGGCTGACTTGCTCGAGCCATCTGGATTGTTTTATTCTGCCATTCCTTAAATTGTTCTGGCATGTCTCACTTGGCAAGCCTCGGACACTTCCGCCTCTTCTTCTTCTTCTTCTTCTTCTTCTTCTTCTTCTTCTTCTTCTTCTTCTTCTTCTTCTTCTTCTTCTGGGTTAATCTTCATGTGAATTAATGTGTGTGAGCGGATGTATGAGTCAATGCATGCAAAGCGGAGGGTCGGCGGATGGATTCGGTCCTCCTCCAGGTCCACTGCTCCTGGAGGAGCAACAGCTGTGCTACGCACATCATGCATGCAAATCATATGCAAAGCGCACTACGTTTTGCAATTCAAAAAAATGCCAGCGAGCCAGAATGCCATATCAGCTAATGTTTCGAGGCCAGATTCAATACCCCTTTCTCTCTCTCTCTCTCTCTCTCTCTCTCTCTCTCTCTCTCTCTCTCTCTCTCTCTCTCCCTGCCCCATTCTAGCTCTCAAGCATAACCCCTTCTATTCACACAGAGTTGGCTTCGGAGATCCTTGCACATGCACAAGACTCCAGTTCGGCTGGGCCTGTCACTTGCACCAAATGGATTGCTTCAAAAGATAGATGCAGAAAAGAGTTCCCAGGTGCCCTCTATTTATTTTTCATCTGAAAGTTCCTGGAAATGCAAATCCTCAAAGCTCTGCAGAGGTGACATCATCACCCAAACACACCCAGGTAACCCGCAAAGCATCCATTCCAGGGTGGTTTGCAGCTCATTACACAAAAGGCCCAGTGTGCCTAAAACCATTTTTAAAGCATCTAATCCATGGAAGTTCAAGTGGGGATTCCGCATCCAGTCCCCCCCCCCCCCCGGCCCTTTTCATATTTGCTCAGATATCCAAAAATATCACTTTAGATCTGGCTTTATTTTAAAGAGCAAACTCTTCCTGGAGGGGTTTTTTTGGCTCCTTTTCACATGTCTGGACCGTACTGACGTTTCGCTCTATCCCCTAAACGGCGCCCGGCTGCTGGGATCAATCAAAACGCTTTCCTCCCATCTGTAGGACCTGCATTCTTCCCCCTGAGTCAGGAGACCACATAAGAGGTATAAATATTTATATGATACTATTTACTCAGGAAGTAGGAACATCACTAATTTGTTTGAAGGACCAAAGCCCAGTTCTCTGATTGCAGAGAAGGTCTGCTGGGTGTGCTTCCACCACCACCCCATTTCTTTTTTTAAAAAGAAGAAGAAGAAGAATCACTTATTTCCAGACATTTGCACTCTCCCTCACATCAATGGGAAAAGGACTCATCTGTATTAATAGAACGATTTTATCTGCTCTCTCTCTCTCTCTCTCTCTCTCTCTCTCTCTCTCTCTCTCTCTCTGTGTGTGTGTGTGTGAGATTCTCCAGGATTTCGAGCAGATGGCCACTCCTAGCCACACTTGGGAAATTCATGGAGAGGTCTGTTGATGCCTGCAAGCCACAACAGCTATGTTCTGTCTCCAATGCTTCAGGACACCGGTTGCTAGAAACCGCAGGAGGGGAGAGGGCTCTGGGGCTCAGATCCTGCTTCCCACAGGGATCTGGTTGGTCACTGTGAGAACAGGATGCTGGACTAGATGGGCCATTGGCCTGATCCAGCGGCCTCTTCTTTTCTTCTTCTGCCAAGGGTGGAGGCTTGGACCTTCTCGACATGCGGACCAGATGTGCTACCACTGAGCTATCGCCCTTGGCATTCGGCTTGTTTGCAGGATCCTTTCCAAGACATCTGACCCTAACTCTGCAATCTCCGTACAGCAAAGTGGCTTTCAAACTTTCTAACTCCAGGGCGCATTTTCCATGTTGACTTATTGGCCAAGGAATCCCAGAATCCTTGCTGGAGAAGCTGGGAGTACTGCAAAGGATTATGGTCTAGGCTAGGGGATCCACGCTAGGTTCGCTGGCTAAGCCCCTTGGACCGTTGTCTCCCCACTAGGAAGCCGGGTATCTCCAGGCGTGCATTGTCAAAAAGGCAGTCATGA